>NC_056744.1:730640552-730965552 GCF_019279795.1 Protopterus annectens
TGTTTTTACCTTCACTGAACTGAAAGTTTCAGTAAGTCTAAACAGTTTTTTGTGTATTTTTCAGACATGAAACTTGGAAAATCTCTTACCAAAATTACCCTAGCCAAATGGCTTACAGATTGTATTTTTTATATTTACACCTAATTGGGCATTACCTTGTCAAAACCTCTAAGAACTCATTCCACCAGAGCCATGGCTACTTCATCAGTCTTTCAATTTAGAGTCTCCATGGACGATATTTGTGCAACAGCAACTTGAGCAACTCTGCATACATTTGTTACTCATTACAAATTGGATATGGTCTCAAGGGACAGGGCATCATTTGGCCCTGTGTTCTCAGGAATATTCTTCCGTGAGTCCACCTGGGGAATTAGGTAGCTGGGGACTATCCCATAAGTTAAGGATAGAATGAAAATTGACAACATCAGATAAAGAAGTTATATACTTGACATAACGTTCCATCTGTATTGTCCATTTTCATTCTTCGTCAACTCCCCTCCCATTAGCCCTATGCATTACAAACTTCTGGAAGTGCGAGTGTTTTTGTGAGACATTTCCTTGATATATAGCTCTAGATATAGTCTCCGTTCTCTCTGTGACTAAATTGTCTTTCTTAGCAAACAAGATGTGAGGTAATTGGGGTTGGTGCATTGTGGGTATGGGAGCAGCTCAAGAGTTTCTGTTTACCAGAAGCTTTTGCAAATGGCTGAATCATGTCTGATGGATAGGATGCAAACCCATAAGTTGAGGAAGAATGAAAATGGACAACATAGATAGAATGGTATAGTAAGTACATAACTTCTTAACTGTGTTAGAAATCTCAGAAATCATGACTGGCATTGTAGTGAGCTAATAGCAAATGATATCACATTCTTTGACTTAGAGGACATAATTTTATTTATTTATTTATTGACATTTGTTTACCGGTAAAGTCCACTGGGCCAAGAGCCCATGTTCAATGGAGGCCTGAGGAGAAAAGCTCCATTATAATGAAAAACAAATATAACAATATAAAATACAGGTTTACAGGGTATAATAATATGAACAGCAAAAAAGAGCAGAGAGACAAACGGGGTCTTCATACAGCTTTACAAAGTATAATAATATAATCCACAAGATAAAAGAGATCCAAATTAACCAAAGGAACACATTAAGAAAGAGTATAATACACCAAAGCAGGTAGATAATAAGTACAAAAATTGTGCCTCTAGTAAATAAGTTTTGGGAAGTGTAGGAATCAGAGCGGAGTGAGTACAGCTTGTCAGTAGCAGTTTAGAAAATGACATGGTGAAAAGGTTAGTAGCAAGAGAGAGACTGGTAATACAATTACTGTGATAGTACAGGGGATAGAATAGATAGAGAGGATTTGATAGAAGTGGAGTTACAATACAGAGTTAGGATGATTTATGGAAGCTAGCAGAAAGGCTGCCATTGAGATAGAGGAAGTCAGGTAATGGCATCATAGGTAATAGGAGGTGCATTAGTGCAGTTACAAATCCAGTTAGAAAGGAGATGGTTATGAAGGGCAGTTTTGAAGTTTGAGGGGAGTTGTTCACTACGTACAGAGAAGGGGAGGTTATTTCATAGTCTGGATATGGTCCAGGAGCATAGAAGTTTTCCTGCAGATAGATTTGTTTTATGGATTTGAAGTAAGTGTTGATGATCGGATCATAGGTGCCGAAGAGGGGAGTAGGGCACAAGTAGGAAGCTGAGAGCAGGACCCTGTAATGGTTTATGGATGAATTTAAGTGAGATGGTTAGTTGAATAAGTAATAGATGGTGAGGGAATTCTAGCCATTGTAGTTTATTTAGGGTAGAGCAATGATGGGAAGAGTGGCGACTACCTGTGGTGAATTTGGCAATCTTATTATAGCAGGAGTCTAGCTTTAATATCAAGGAAGACTTAGGTTAGTTAACAATGGAGCACCATAGGTTAGAGATGGTAGGCGAGTATTAGGTTTTGTCTGTTATGATGCCTAGTAATTTGGTATTGGTTACCAGTTCAGTTTTTGTAGAGTTTAGTGAGATTATATTGAAACCTTCTTTATTGAGAATAATAATCCTTTTGGTGGTGAACAGCATAAGTTTAGTTTTTTTGGCATTAAGGGAGAGAATTTTTGTGGAGCCAGGATTCTACTACAGAGAATGCTGTTTCTGTTATTTTTGCAGAGTGTCTGGGTTGGGAGCAGATTTTCTAACCACTTTGGCAATGTGATTATCAAAGGAGAGGTTACTATCTACTTGGGTCCCCAGATCCCTTATTACATCATCCATATTTAGGGGGCTACCACCTATGTGGTAGTTTGTGGGTACTTTGTTTTTTCCAAAGGGAATGACTATGCACTTTTTGTCATTTAGCTTGAGGCCATGGTTTTGATACCAGGTATCTGTCTCAGTGAGACCCTTTTGGAGGATGTCTGTGGCAGCCGGAGAGTCAATTATAGCCCCTAGTTTGCAGTTGTCTGTGAACTTGGTCAGCCATAGTCCTCCTGTGCTTGCCTGTACCTCTGAGAAGTATATGCCGAACAGGAGAGGTCCTAGGACTGAGCCCTGGGGAATGCCACTTGTAACCAGTTTAGAGTCCGACCTAGCTCCTACAACTCTTACCATGTGGGTTCTGTCTGTGAGCCAGTTGGCAACCCGTCTCATGATGTAGGGGGTTATGTTCAGGCTGGTGAGCTTCTCTATAGTACCTGAGTGGGGAATGGTGTCGAAAGCCTTTGCTAGGTCTAGGTAGGCTGTGTGGACCACCTTTCCCAAGTGTATAGCCTTGGTAACTGTCTAAAAGAAGTCCACCAGGTTTAGGAGGCATGATCTGCCCTTAACAAAGCCAAACTGGGTAGGGTCCAGTGTTTGGAGGTTTCCATTGTCTCTGTTAATGAGGTCCATGATGATGCGCTCCATAGCTTTGCAGACCAAGATAAGCAGGCTTATAGGGCAATAGTTCCTGGGGTCCGTTGTGGTTCCAACTTTGTGGAGTGGAATAACCATTGCTGTGCGCCACCCTGTGGGCATGTAGCCTGTGGAGAGGCTGAGTTTAAACAGTGTGTTTAGGTGAGGGGTTAGTTCATCTTTGAGCTCATGTATGGACGCAGCCTGGGACACCGTCCGGTCCCATTGATGCTGTGTTTTTGGCTTTGGAGAGGGCTGCTTTAACCTGAGTGTCTGATTTCAGAGGCACTACATTCTTCTGGTATAGTTATGGGCCCTTTTGGGGGTGAGAGTGGGGTGACTTTTGCACTAAACCTGTCTGCCAGGATGTTGGCTATATCGGTCAGTTCAGTGTATTTTGTGCCATTCTGCACGAACTCCGAGCAGATCTGAGAATTGCCACTTAGATTCCTGACATAGCTAAAGAATGCCTTGTGGTTATCTTTGGAGTCCATGGCAATTTTTCTTTCGAAGCTAGCCTTAGATGATTTTATGAGGAAATGTAGTTTCTTGCTGATACTGATCAGGGATATCTTCCCTTCTTTTGATTTTCCTCTTTTCTGTAGTAGTTTCCTCCTTCTATTGTATAGCTTGTTTATGGCAGGGTTCCACCAGACTGGTTTCCTTTTCTTGGAGGAGTGAGTCTTGGTTTTGTTTGGGATAGCACGATCCATGCATTCTTGTAGGTGCCCGTAGAGTGCATTAGTAAAGGATTTTGCAGCTTGGACAGCATTATCCTTTAGCATGGGAGCTTTGAAACTTCCCACCTCAGTCTTAAGTAATGTGAAGTTTGCCTTTGAAAAGTTTTTCACGGTGGTTTCTTTGACCGGGGGTGGTGGCGGAATGTGGATATCCAGAGTGATTAGTTTATGGTCAGATCTAACCAGCGAGGGTTTGACCTCTGGTGTGGAACACCAGTCGCCCATGTTGGTGATGACCGGGTTCAATATGTTGTCACCTTTGGTGGGGGTGTTGACCAGTTGATCCAGGGCATTTGAGTTTATAAATTCTAGGAAATGTTGGGCAAGCGAGTTTGTACTTGAGTAGTTCTCCCAGTTAATGTTTGGGTACTTGAAATCACCCAATATCAGGGTGTTTGGTAGGACCTTTATGTTTCCAGGAATGCGGCGTGAGGGTCCTGGGACATGGTGGGTAATCTGTAGCAAGCTATAATTTGAATAGCAGTTTTGCCCATTGTTAGTTGCACGTGGATGATCTCTGAAGCATCGTGCTGTGCCAGTAACCTGGAGGTGTGGGTATCCTTGATGAATATGGATACTCCCCCACCTTTTGTATTTCGGTCTGGGTTTTGTGGCCAAAAAGTATGGTGTGAGTTGTAGCCTGGTAGTGCTGGGGTGCTCTCTGGAGCCTTAAGCCAGGTTTCTGTTACTGCACATATATCGATTTTCTCCATACTGAGGAGTGCCTCGAGTGCATGCATTTTGAGGTTTAGAATTCTGGCATTGAGCAGCATTACCCTCAGTTTTTTGTTACTTGTGCTATTTACGATGGTGGGTTTGTCTTTTGAGCCTTGCCTAAAAAAGGCACTATTGGGGTGGCAAGAGCCTTGGCCAGTATTCGAAAGCCTAAGGGTGACAGGTGCAAGCTGTCTCTAGCAAAGCAGTGTGGCTTGTCAAGCATGTCATCCCAGGGGACAGACACTGGATCCCGTTTGAATGACACCAGAAGCTTAGCCATTTGTTGAAATTGATATTTTTTTCTCTATACCGTGGTATCATTCTTGGTGAGGGCAGGATGCTACTCAGGGTCAGGGTCATACCAGCCTCCGCTACATGATCAGAGAGCTCCTCCATGTCTCTTTTCATGTAGTCCAGGGAGGTACGACTCAGGTCATTCACAGCAACATGGACAATGACAGTCATATTTGTACTTGTTCTAGAGTGACCTGAGTGTTTGTGTTATGTGGTGGATCCTGGCAC
This sequence comes from Protopterus annectens, assembly GCF_019279795.1. Taxonomy (NCBI): domain Eukaryota; kingdom Metazoa; phylum Chordata; order Ceratodontiformes; family Protopteridae; genus Protopterus; species Protopterus annectens. The sequence continues at coordinate 730,645,424 of NC_056744.1, forward strand.
CTGACGGGCAACTAACAATAACCTTCTCCTTGTCCAGCCTAGTGAATGGGACGTCAGTGTGCCTGACTATAGAGTCACCTATTACTAGTGTGTTGGGTATGTTATTTTGCCTTAAGGACTGTGATTGTGTGGCACACTGGTTTTGAGAAGTATGTGTTTCATGGTTTGTGTTGGGGGGTGGAGGTTGCTTGGATGTCTGCTTTGGAGGTCTCTGTTGCTTTTGCAGATTTTTATTTAGAGCCTCAAGAGTATGTTTTTGTGTATTTGTGTGTTTTTTGCCAGTGCTGGTTTCATAGGTCTATGTGAGACTGGTGGTGTGATGCAAGTAATTCCCTTCTCCTATTTACGACAGAGAAGGAAACCACATTCACTACACTTCCAGTCTCACATAGACCTACCACGACAGCAAACCAAACACATAAACACACAAAAACATACTCGGAGGCTCTAAATAAAAATCTGCCTAAGCAGCAGGGACCTCCAAAGCAGACACCCAAGCAACCGCTACCCCAAAACAAAACACGTGCAACACATAGCTCACAAAGCCAGTGTGCCGAACAGTCACAGCCCTTAAGGCTAAACAACACACCTGATACACTTGTAATAGGTGACTCTATCATCAGGCAAACTGACGTCCCGCTCACCAGGCTGAGCAAGGAGAAGGTCACGGTGAGCTGCCTGTCAGGCGCTAGGATCCACCACATAACACAAGCACTCAGGTCACTCCAAGGCAAGTACAAATATGACTCAGTCATTGTCCATGCTGGTGTGAATGACCTGAGACGTACCTCCCTGGACTACATGAAAAGAGACATAGAGGAGCTCTCTGACCATGTAGCCCAGGCCGGTATGACCCTGACCTTGAGTAGCATCTTACCCTCACCAAGAATGATGCCACATTATGAAGACAAGATGATCAATTTCAACAATTGGCTTAAGTATTGGTGTCATTCAAAGGGGATCCAATGCCTGTCAGCCTAGGATGACATGCTCGACAAGCCACGATGCTTCGCTAGGGATGGCTTGCACCTGTCACCCCTGGGCTTTCCGATATTGGCAAAGGCTCTTTCTACCCCCATAGTGCCTTTTTTAGGCAAGGCTCAAAAGACAAACCCACCTCCATAGGTATCACAAGGGATAAGAAACTAAGAGTAATGCTACTCAACGCCAGAAGTCTAAACCTCAAGATGCACGCACTCGAAACTCACCTTAGCATGGAGAACATCGATATCTGTGCAGTAACAGAAACCTGGTTCAAGGCTCCCAAGAGCACCCCAGCACTACCAGGTTATACCTCATACCATGCTTTTCGGCCCCAAAACTTGGACCGAACCACAAAAGGAGGGGGAGTATCAATATTCGTCAAAGTTACCCACACCTCCAGGTTGGTGGCACAGCACGAAGCATCAGAGACTATCTATGTGCAACTAACAGTGGGTAAAACTGCCTTCCAGTTTATAGCCTGCTACAGACCACCCTCCCAAATCTAGGAAACCCACTCGGCCTTCCTGAGAACACTGGAAAATATGAAGGTCTCTCCAAACACCATTATATTGGGTGACTTCATCTACCCAAACATAGACTGGGAGCATTACTCTAGCTCCAACACCCTAGCCCAAAGGTTCCTAGAATTTTATAAACTCAAATGCTATGGAACAACTTGTTACCACTCCCACAAGAGGGGAAAACATACTGGACCTGATCATCACCAACATGGGGACTCTATGCTCCAGACCAGAAGTGTATCCCTCACTGGTAAGATCAGACCATAAACTAATCTCACTGGATATTCACATCCCGACTCCACCCCCTGCCCTGAAAACCACAGTGAAAACTTCTAAAGCAAATTTCATACTCCTCAAAACCGAGGTGGAATCCTTCAAAGCCCCCGGGCCTGTGGAAAATACGGCCCAGACCGCAGAATCCTTTATAAACGCATTCTATGAACACCTTCAGGAATGCATGGATCATGCAATCCCAAATAAATCCAAGACCCAGTCTTCCAAAGGCAGATGTCCTGTCTAGTGGACCCCAGCCATAAACAAACTATACAATAGAAGGAGGAAGCTACTACATGATAGAGCAAAATCCCAAAAAGGGAAGGCATCTCTGATCAGTATTAGGAAAAAACTACGGGCACTCATAAAATCATCTAAGGCCAGCTTCGAGAGAAAAATTGCACAGGACACTAAGGATAATCACAAGGCTTTCTTTAGTTATGTTAGAAACCTGAGTGGGAATTCCCAGATATGCTCAGAATTAGTCCAAAATGACAAAAAATACACCAAACCCACAGACATTGCCAACATCCTAGCTGACAGATTCAGTGCAAACTTCTCCCCCCCCCCACCAAAAGGGCAAATATCTATCCCAGCAGAGTGCTGCCCCCCTGACATCTCAGATGCTCAGGTAAGAGCTGCCCTCTCCAAAGCAAAAAACACAGCATCAATGGGACCTGACAGTGTCCCGGGCTGCGTCCTACATGAACTCCAAGAAGAGCTAAACCCAAACATAAAACTACTGTTCAATCTCAGCCTTACTACAGGATATGTATCCAAAGAGTGGCGTACAGCAACAGTGATCCCTCTCCACAAAGGTGGTGCCTGAACGGATCCTGGAAACTATCGCCCCATAAGCCTGACTAGCTTGGTCTGCAAAGCTATGGAAAGGATCATCATGGACCTCATAAATTAAGATATAGGGGACCTACAGACACTGGATCCTACCCAGTTCAGCTTTAAGGGCAGATCCTGCCTCTTAAACCTGGTTGATTTCTTTGAAACCGTCACCAAGGCCATTGACGAGGGGAAGGTGGTCCACACAGCCTACCTGGACCTCGCAAAAGCCTTCGATACAATACCCCACTCGGGCATTATAGATAAGCTCACCAGGTTAAATATTAACCCCTATGTCACTAGATGGGCTGCAAACTGGCTCAAGGACAGAACCCACATGGTTAGAATTGCTGGAGCCATGTCAGACTCCAAACCAGTTACAAGTGACATCCCACAAGGCTCAGTCCTGGGACCTCTCTTGTTCGGTATATATTTCTCGGAGGTACAGGCCAACACGGAAGGACTGTGGCTGACCAAGTTCGCATATGACTGCAAACTGGGTGCTATAATCGACTCTCCAGCCAACACAAGCATCCTCCAAAAGGGCCTCATAGAAACAGACAACTAGTGCCAGAGCCATGGCCTCAAGCTAAACGCCAAAAAGTGTATAGTCATCCCCTTTGGCAAAAACAAAGTGCCCACAAATTACCACATAGGTGGTAATCCATTAAGTACAGAAGAAGTAATTAGGGACCTGGGGACCCAAGTTGATAGCAATCTCTCGTTTGACAACCACGTGGCCAAAGTGGTTAGAAAAACATTTTATATAGCCCACCTAATCTGCAAAGAACTAAACTCATGTAATTGGTCTATTCTAAAACACCTCCCCTTAGAGGAAGCAGTAGCATACTTTAACAACAAATTCCTCGAGATCCTTGATTTGCATGCACCTGTTTGTTCAAAGAGAACCAAGGCAAAAACGGCACCATGGCTTTCTATAGAGTCTATACTCAAAATTACCCTTAGAAACAAAGCATGGACTTTATGGCGTTCTTCTAAAGACCCTCAAGATCACATTAAATACAGGCAATCCAGGTACGAAACTAAAAAATCAGTTTTACAAGACGAAAAACAATACTACTGTAATTTACAGACATTAAATCAAAATAACCCTCAGAAGTTTTGGGCAGGTTTAAATAATCTACTACATCCTGGACAAACTTCAACCCCAATCCCTGCTGCTACTCTTGATAAAACCCCCAAAGATGTTTCTGATAAGTTTTAACCAATTCTTTACTGAGACAATTCAAGCCCTAGCTAGCCAACTACCTCCAAGCTCCCCTGGTCCTGAAAGTAGCACCCCTAGAAACCTACTTGCGTTCAGCTTCCAACCAGTCGCCACTTCACTTATCCGTACCTTGATCAAAAAATTAAAACCCACTACACTTTCTGCTGATCAACTCCCTGCCGAGTACCTACAAAAATCAGCTGATGCTATTGCTTACCCTGTCTCAATACTAATCAATCGAACCATAGTAGAAGCTAAAATTCCCACCATCTGGAAAATATCCTATGTAATCCCACTTCACAAAGGAGGCAGCTCTACTGAATTCTCCAATTATAGGCCAATAGCTATACTCTCCACTTGCAAAGATTATGGAAAAATGTATTCATAGACAATTCATGCACCACCTAATCCAAAATCGCCTTACGGCAGACACTCAGCATGGCTTCCGTCCTCATCACAGCACTACTTCAGCCCTCCTAGCCTTTACTAACACCATAAACCATAATCGCAACAATAATTATATATCCTCAGCCCTCTTTTTGGATCTTTCCAAGGCATTCGATATGGTTGATCACCAACTTTTAATCCACACCCTGCAAACATTCTGTCTAGATACTGGAGCCCTCCAATGGTTTCAATCCTACCTGAATGGTCGACAGCAGGCTGTCCTTTGGCAGAACAAACTCTCTAACCTTCTATCTAACACCCTCGGAGTACCACAAGGCTCTATACTAGGGCCCTTGCTGTTCTCCATCTTCATTAACGACCTTTATACTGTCATCCCAAAAGTCAGCTGTATCCAATATGCTGATGACTCTACTCTGATTTGCTCAGCCACATCTCCAGTAGAGTTATGGTCAGCTACCCAGACCACCTTTAATACAATAGAAAACTGGTTTTCTGAACATCGTCTGATCCTAAATCCCGAAAAAACTAAAATGCTGTTATTTTCACCAGCACGTAGGTCTACCGCTTTCACCTTTACCATAAAATCAAATGATGGCACAATAATCTCCCCTGACCCATCTACAAAACTATTAGGTGTCATCATAGACAATAATCTCAAATTTGACCTACATGTTAACCAAACTATCAAAACCATCAATAAAAAACTAGGGTCACTTTACAGAATAAAAGCCTTCCTAACCCCTCCAGCTAAAATTGCCATAGCTCGCTCTCACCTTCTTTCAACCCTTCTGTATGCATCCCCTCTACTCTCAAATTTGAACAAGACTGTCCTTAACAAACTCTCAATTTGCTACAACCACATTGCCAGGTTTTCCACTGGGCTGCCTTTTAGGACACATCATTGCATCAATCTAAATCAGCTTGGTTGGCTTGAACTACCTAGCCTAATCCAGTATAACCAACTGATTATGGCCTATAAAATCCTCTATAATCCGGACAATACTCCTGCACTTAAAAATATTATCACCCCCTATAACAATCCTAGACCGCTTCGATCCTCTAATAAACTACTAATTCAGACTAGCAAAATTAATAACACAGCTGGTGATTCTCTCTTTGCAAACTCTGTAAGTAGATCCTGGAACTCTCTTCCAGCTGATATTACCTTACTTTCTACCTTAGGTCAATTTAAAACTAGACTCAAACAACATTTGTCACTTAACTGGCTATGTCAATGTATCAAGCCTGGCTAACTCGAATGTGTAAAAATCTGTTAACCAGTTTACTGTGTAATTTAATTTAATCCTGATTTGTGCTCAGGACTAACTTTAACCTGTGGAACTTGTTTAACTTGCTTACTTATGTAATCTCTGTAAATAGTCTGTTTGTAATATGTAATGCTGGTATTATGTAATGCTGTATCTGCTTACCCTTGGAACTTTTCTCCCCGGGCCACCGCTGAAAATGGACATGCATCCAGTCGGACTATCCCGGTCAACAAATGTAAAATAAAAAATAAATAATCATGAAGGGATTCACATCTAGATCAGGGGAGGTCATCGTGCCTCTTTACTCATCCCTCATCAGGCTCATAATTGAGTACAATGCCCCTTTTGGGATGTACCTTACCAGACACCTGCAGCAACTGGAAAGACCCCAAAAGTACCTCACCAAGAGGATCAAAGGGCTCAAACAGATGCCATATGCTGCCCGGTTAAAGAAACTCCAGCTCTACTCAGTGGCATACTTCCTGCTCAGAGGCGATCTGTGCCTGACGTATAAAGCCATGTCCAACCCAGAGTTAATGGACATGCTGCACCTCAGAAAATCCAAATCCCATCGAGCTACGCGCTCGAGAGACTTGAACCTCAGCACTGAAATAAATGCTGGAGGGACAGATTCATAACCCAGAGGCTCCCTTCACTCTGGAATAAAAGTCCAGGTTAGGCAGAGTCCCTCATTGACTCTCTTCAAGAGGAATCTTGATGAGTGGATGGGAGATCGTAGGTTTACCCCGGGTATCACTTCTGTGTCACTGTTAGACAGAGGAACAGTATACTAACCTCGAAAAAGGGCATAGCAAAATTAATTTAAAATGGGTGGCGAAAGCCAAACACACTCTGGCTAGGCTTATAAATGCCCTAGGGCAGATAGCCTAGTATGAACCTATGAACCTTCTCCTCTTGACTGCCTGTTCCAGTCTTGGGTTGAGAGAGCTTAGCCTCCACTTTGGCTGTATAATCTTTCGCATGTATTAGTGTTTGGTGGAAGGAGGAGAGGGTTGTCTGTGTACATGAGGCATTTGTACATTGCCTCAAAATGCCCAGATTCAGAAGTTGGACTGGAGAGTACACCTGAAACTGCCCTTTGGACATGCATGGATAGGTACAGTGAACTGTTTTACTGATTGGCTGGTAAGGTCGAAGAGAGAGCCTTGTCCTTCTCTACAGTATAGGGGGTCTAGTGCTAAGGTTTATTAGTGCTTGCTATGAGTGCCAGAATGAAAAGTGAATGATTTGAGTGCTTAAGTTGAAAGTTTGTCTAGTTCCAAGGGAAAAATTGAAGAGTAGACTTTGTGGAGCCAGGAATAGTTATACCCTAGCTAACCGGCACTGCCCGGCATGCAAAATCGTGCAAATGTGGGTATTATAGCAGGGAAATGATAGAGATAGAAATTAGCCCAAAATGGCCAATAAACTACTAATTTCTGGGCTGAAACAACTCCTCCAGGGACAGATAGGCTGCTCAAAAATCCCTCTCTCACAGTGAACAGAGAAACTTCCTTCTATCCAAGTAAGGTATGGGCAAACACAGAAACTTGTAACACAGCCCTGAATTTGGCACTAAGCTGAAAACTGGACTAAACTAGCTTAGAAAGGTGGGAAAACAAGTATTTATTTATTTATTTTTTGTTTTTTTTCAGAAAATAAAGCAGATGCAATAAAAAAAAAACACTTTAAATGCACAGAAATGGCTATCACATTTAAGTGTGTAGCATACAACAGTTAAACAGGTAATTTAAACATGAAAACAACTTTGTTAAAGTGTAGGCAGTAAAGTAAGAACAATATGTAACTGAAACAAGCTTTTTAAATCCCAGAAACTCTGGGAAATCGGCATTTTGGGCAGAATTAACTAAAGGCAGCAAGAAAATGCAGAAAAATGATACTTAATCAATCCAAAGTCTCTCTTTTGTCTCTGCTGCTGTAGAACTCTGCAGGGCACCAGGCAGGAGCTTGCTGAGCTGTATACTAACTGGAAAAGCCGTGTGGACTGTCGACCATGTCTTCCTAGGTAGACAGATATTGGACCCCCCTGGAGTGACACCAGAGGCTAAGCCAATTATTGAAATCAATCATTTTTTGTCTGTATTGTGGCATCATGCTCAGTGAAAGTAGAATGCTGCTTAGGGCTAGGGATATACCTACTTGGGACACATAATCTGAGAGTTCACTCATGTTTCTCTTCGTATAGTCCAGAGAGGTACATCTCAAGTCATTCATACCAACATGTACTATGACAGAGTCATAATGGTAATTGTTGCTGAGCAACCTGAGTAATTGCATTATTTGATGGACCCTGGCACCTGACACCTGACAGGCAGCTGACCATGACCTTCTCCTTGTTCAACTTTGTGAGGGGGCACATCTGTGTGTCACACTACTGAGTCGCCTATAACCAGAACATTTAGTTTTGAGGCGTTTTGCCTGAGGGTCTTAATCATTGAGACACTGATATGTGTGTTGTGTGTTGATAGATTCTGTTTGTGTATCAGTTTGCGTATGTTGTTTGCTCCTGGGAGGTCTTTGGTCTTTTGGTTAGCTTTTAGTGATTATCTTCGCTTATGTGGGTTTATTTGTCATGACCTCCTCTTGTGTGAGAGGGAAGGTGTGTTTGCTAGCAAACTGTTATGTCTTGTTTGTTGTTATGTGAATGGACTGAGTCTAATTCCAGGGTATATTTACATCTTTTTACTGTATTTGTTTTCTTTAGGAGCAAGTGGTTATCAGTATTTGTTTGTGTCTTTCGGCTTTTCCCGGTTAGGGGTCGCCACAGCGGAACTCCGGTCCACTAATGATTGGTAGTGGATTTTTACGTACCGGGTTACTAGCCCTGACACACAACCTTCAACATATGTTCACATATGCCTCCACACAGAAGACGCTCTAGCTGAGAATCGAACGGGACATCTTGCTATGAGGCGACAATGCTACCACAGCACCACCACCGCAGTATCAAGTGGTTATCAGTATACATTAGGCAATTGTTACGTTGCCTCAGGATGCCCATGTCAGTCATGTTGTCTGGAGAAATGGTGGGAAACTGTCCATCCATTATGGCAGGTATATATTGTAGTGACTAGTGGGAATGGGCTAGATGGACTTGGATTTGCCTGTGAGACTAACATGGGCAGCTATTCTGTGGAAGGCTAAAGGTGGAAGACTGCATCAATGCCTCAGAATGCACAGCTGTATTCCGCACAGTGAGGCATTGGAGCTAAGAAGGGTTCTGTAGCAGTTATCCAGGAAAAAGTATTTCTAAGCATTTGCATCTATACACAACAGTGCTAAACTCCAATGAATGGTGTGCAGGTGCTTGCAAACACATTGTTTAAATACAAGCGAAGTTGAACAGTTTAAACACAAACTCGCCAATAGGAGAGCCCAAATCTGAGCCTTATTCCAACAATCCCCAGCCCAGATGGGTCCTGGTTGCACACTTCTGCTACAAAGGTGCAGGAGGGCCTTTTTAATGTAGGATGGCTGTTTTTACTGCTCAGTTTATGCCAAACAGCCAGCAGATCTGAATCTAGCCTATGCTATGAACTACAGAAGTAATAGGTTTTCAACGTACAGAAAAAAAACAGTCAAAGCAGCAACAACTGCAAAAAATGAAACCGTAATTGTGCAAAATACAATTAAAAAAGTGCAGTGCAAGCTTAAAAATACTTATTTTTTTTCTTGATCACAGTGGATGCCTTGGATTTAGTTCAGATCACTCCAGGTCTCTGACTAAGTCATCAAACTCTGAGCAGCTCTGCCAAACTGAGCTCTGACGTCTGAAATTCAAATATACCTTAGGTACAGCCTTTAATCTACAACAGATTTAGCAGACAAAAACAGAGAAGTGCTTTCATTTCTTGATCGGATTTTAAAATAATTTTAACAGTCTGTATCTGCTTTAGCTAATGTATTTAAGCCTATATAAGTGATTCGTGTACATAGATGCACAGCGTTGTTGCTGTTTTAAGTTTTTTTAGCCCTGGTTTCAGTCTTATGTACTGAGTGTATGTCAGCCTAGTTCAAGACTTGTCTTTACTTTGGAGTAGTTCCAGGCCAGTCATGGCAGAGCTAAGGGTCTAATTGTTTTTCCTTCTCACCCAGTCTGTTGTAGTTGCGTGTGTTTTTAAACTCATTGTATCTGTTGTTGCCTGCCCCTTATGATAATTTGAAAATATAATTCCCTCCCTCTCCCCATTCATTGGCTGTTGACAACAAACACATAAGTATCATATTGCAAAGTCTCTCCCCTTAAACTACTCACCAGGCTAAAAGACTTTTTGGTCGTCATCACCTCCTTTCGGCTTATCCCGGTTAGGGTTCACCACAGCGGATCAGTGGTCCGCTCATGATTGGCAGTGTAGTTTTACATTGTCGAGTTGCCAGCCTTTCACAGAAGGCACACACATGCACACAGTCACACCTAGGGCCAATTTAGGGTGTCCAATCCACCCTACAGTGTGTCTTTGGGATGTGGGAGGAAACTGGAGCACCCTTAACATTGCTTAATATTGAGTGTATTTATACTGTTTGCACTAATCTTTTACAGTAATTAGTTTACTGGCTCTTGCTGGTGGTAGAAGGTTTCCAGGCCAGTTGTTTTGTATTGAATTTTAAACACTTGGTCGTAAGTCCACCCAAATATTATTCTAAAATGAGCAACAAGCAGTTATAGTTATCCCTGACCCCAGAGACCTTCGTGTCAATATCATGGACCACCACTTCCCCACAACCTGTCTTAGCCATCCTGATTGAGATTGGTAGATCTTGAGACACTCTAAACATTGTCTCATGCTGTCCAATGATCATCTATTACTCAAATAGCATAACACAGTGTGTGAGAAATATACATGTATAATATCTTTGGAGGCAAAAATCTCACACACAATAAACTTAGTCATCAAAATTGTCAGCAGTACACCACACATCACACTTCTCCAAGGCCATCACATTACACATAATCCATCATATGCTGAGAGTCTAAAGATTAACTTGCCTAAACCACAAAGACCTCCAAAACAGAACACAGACACAAAGCACACTCTGCATATTAAACCTATTTCCTCACATAGCACAAGAAGTCCCAAAGTCACAGATGCTGATCCGATAAGGCAGGTATTGATCTAGTCAAATATTCTTGTTATAATTATTATATATATATATATATATATATATATATATATATATATATATATATATATATATATAATATTATTATGTGACTCTATTGTAAGACATACAGGTGTGCCTCTTAACAGGCTGAACATGGAAAGACTAATGATTATTTGCTTGTCAGGTGCCAGGATCTATCAGTTCACACATGCACTCAGGTCCTTGAACAACAAGTACAAGTATGACACTGTCGTAGTTCATGCCGGTATCAATGACTTGAGATGTGCCTCCCTGGATTATATGAAAGAAGACATGATGGAGCTCTCAGACTGTGTCTCTAAGGCAGGTATGAGCCTAATCTAATATTGAGCAGAATTCTACCTTTTCCAAGGATACCATGATATGAGCAAAAATAACTGACTTAGTTTTTGGTGTCACTCTAAGGAGGTACAATATTTCTCAACCTGAGAGAATATGATTGACAGACCACGCTGCTTCGCCAAGGATGACATGCATCTCTCCCCTCTAGGGTTTTGATTATTGGCAAAGACATTATCCACCCCCATGGTGCCCTTTTTTAGGCAATGCGAACCTGATTAACCTACCAACATAACGAAACAAGCAAAGGAAAATATGAAGGTGTTACTGATCAATGCTAGGAGGCTTAACAAAAAACTCCACTCCCTATAAACCCTTCTCACCTTGGAAGACAGTGACGTGTATGTAGTGACTGAGATATGGCTTAAAATAGTGGAGAGCACTCCAGCTGTGCAAGGCTATAATGCCTTCCACATGTTTAGACCAGCTATTGTGCTTCAGGGGGAAAATGATGGAGGGTGTATCAGTCTAATTTCAGAAGAAACCCACAACATGATGTACTAAGTTTCATTTTATCCAAATAACCATCAGAATGGGTCTCATACCATATATTAGCTAGCTGTATAATTCCCTCTATGACAAAAGAAAGCCACAACACCCGTCTACAGTAACTAGGATCACTTAGAATTAAACCTGGTACTATTTTCCTCTGTGATCTAAACTCTCCAACTATAGGCTGGGAAACTTGCACCACCACTAGTGCACAAGCACAGAGATTCCTGGGCCATATCATTACGAATGCCCTGGAATAATTAGTCAGCATGCTCATTAGGGGGAATGCCATCTTGGGTCTTGTCCTTACTATTATGAGATTATCTTTCACCATCTCTTACGTATCTTAATCACTTGTTGGGAATGACCATAAAGCAGTCTCCTTAGAAGTAAAACTGAAATCAGAGATCCTTTCCACCCAAGGTACCCTTAGAAATTTCTTTGAGACAAATTATCTTCTCCAAAATTATACATTGGCAGGTTTCAGATCCCCACCAGACCCAGTTAACTCTACTGAATATGCATAAATGTATACCACCGTACTATACCAGCATGTAAACAGCTGTATAGATGCACCTTTACTCCATAGGAGCAAATGTAGGGCAAACCCCAGAAACAAACCCACATGGTGGAACCATAATATCAACAAGTTTATTATAAAAGGAAAAGAATTTTGATCAAAAGTAAGAAGAGTAATTCTCAGAATGTTAGGACCCTTGTCACTAAAATAAACAAACAACTCAGCAGCATAATAAAATCCACCAAAGCCAAGTTTGAGGCTTAAATGGTTACTCAAGCCAAAAGCAATCACAAGACATTTTTTGTTAAGTTCAGAATCTCAGAAGCACAACATAACAATGTGCTGAGCTGATTGTGAACAATTTTAACCGCACTGAGTCTGAAGATACAGCTAACGTACTGGCCAATTAAATTTAGCTTTAACTTTACCCCCTGCCCCCATTTTTCCCTCAAGATATTCCTGAAATTGGCATCCCTCCAGCCATCACGCAAGACAAAGTCCTAAAAATGCTATCAGAAGCAAAAAATACTGCATTGATGAGTCTTGACAATATCCTTGGATGCGTCTTAAATAGCATGAAGCATATTTAGCCACACCCCTAACAACACTATTCTTTCTCAGCCTCCATACAGGTTTTGCACCAAGTGAATGGCGAACAGCTACAGCTACAGTAATTTCTCTGCATTAGGGAGGACCTTCCACAGCCCCAGGCGATTACAGACCCATAAGTTAGACCAGCCTCATATGCAAAGGGGGGGTATCCATATTCATCAAGGACACCCACACCTCAAGATTGGTGGCAACGCACGATGCATCGGAGACCATCCAGGTGCAATTAACCATAGGCAAGACTGCTCTGCAAATTGTAGCATGTTACAGGCCACCCTCACAAACTCGGGAACCTCACATGGCCTTCCTGAAAACACTAGAGGGGATAAATGTATCACCAAACACCATCATACTAGGTGACTTCAATTACCCTAATATAGACTGGGAACACTACTCAAGCCCAAACACCCTAGCCCAAAAGTTCCTGGAATTCATAAACTCAAATGCCATGGAACAACTAGTCACCATCCTCACAAGAGGAGAAAACATACTTGATCTCATCATCACGAACATGGGAGCACAATGTTCAACACTGGAAGTATACCCCTCACTGGTGAGATCAGATCACAAACTAATCTCGCTGGAGGTCCTCATCCCACCCCCACCTGAAATAAAAAAGACCACAGTAAAGAATTTCTCGAAAGCCGACTTCACACTTCTAAAGACTAGTGTGGTCTCCTTTAAGGCCCCCGAAGCGGCGGAAAACAGTACTCAAGCCGCTGAATCACTTACAAATGCCTTCTACCAGCACCTGCAGGACTGCATGGATAAGGCAATCCCAAGCAAAACAAAGACTCTTTGTACCAAAGGCAAGCATCCAGTCTGGTGGACCCCAGCCATAAACAAACTCTACAACAAAAGGAGGAAGCTACTACAAGATAGAGCAAAATCCTTAAAAGGTAAGACACCCTTGATCACTAGAAGTAAAAACTAAGAGCTCTCATAAAATCATCCAAAGCAAATTTTGAGAGAAAAATAGCTAAAGACTCAAAAGACAATCATAAGGCCTTCTTTAGCTATAAGTTAGAAACCTGGGAGGAAACTCCCAGATATGCTCAGAACTAGTTCAAAATGATGTGAAGATTACTGATCCTACAGACATTGCCAACATACTGGCTGACAGGTTCAGTGCAAACTCCCCCCCCCCAAAAGGAGAGATATCTATACCAAGCGATTGCAGCCCCCCAAACATCTCCAACGCCCAAGTGAGAACTGCTCTCTCCAAAGCAAAAAACACAGCATCCATGGGACCTGATGGTGTCCCCGGCTGTGTGCTCCACGAACTCAACGAGGAATTAAACCCACAGCTAGGACAGCTGTTTAATCATAGTCTTACCTCTGGATACATACCCAGGGAGTGGCGCACTGCAACTGTGGTCCCACTTCACAAAGGCGGTGCCTCCACTGACCCTGGAAATTACCGGCCCATTAGCTTGACAAGCCTTATCTGCAAAGCCATGGAGAGGATCATAATGGACCTCATAAATAAAGACATAGGGAACTTGCAGACTTTGGATCCATCCCAGTTTGGCTTTGTCAAAGGCAGATCGTGCCTTCTAAACTTGGTTGACTTTTTCGAAACAGTCACCAAAGCCATTGATGAGGGAAAGGCAGTCCATACAGCCTACCTCGATCTGGCAAAGGCCTTCGATACAATACCCCACTCGGGTATCATTGAAAAACTCATCAGCTTAAATGTTAACCCATACATCACAAGATGGGTTGCAAACTGGCTGAGTGACAGAACCCACAGGGTCAGAGTTGCTGGTGCCATGTCAGACTCAAAGCCTGTCACAAATGGTGTACCACAGGGCTCAGTCCTGGGCCCACTCTTGTTTGGCATCTACTTTTCCGAAGTACAAGCAAACACAGGAGGGTTATGGCTGACAAAGTTTGCAGATGACTGCAAACTGGGCCATAGTAGAAAACACATCTGACACAGATATCCTTCAGAAGGGTCTCACAGAAACGGATAACTGGTGCCAGAGCCATGGCCTAAAGTTAAATGCCAAAAAATGCATAGTCATACCCTTCGGGAAAAACAAGGTTACCCCTAGCTACCAAATAGGTGGCAATCCACTGAGCACAGAAGAAGTTATCAGGGACCTGGGGACCCAGGTTGATAGTAGTCTGTCATTCGACACCCATGTAGCTAAAGTAGTTAGGAAGACCTTCTACACTGCCCACCTCATCATGAAGGGATTCTCATCTAGATCAAGGGAGGTCATAGTCTCCCTATACTCATCACTCATCAGACCAATGATTGAGTACAATGCCCCATTCGGAATGTATCTGACCCAACACTTGCAGCAGCTGGAGAGGCCACAAAAGTTCCTCACCAAAAGGATAAAGGGTCTCAAACATCTGTCCTATGCTGCCCAACTGAAAGAACTCCAGCTCTATTCAGTCGCCTACCGCTTGCTCAGAGGTGACCTTTGCCTAACATACAAGGCCATGTCAAACCCAGATTTGATGAATATGCTTCACCTCAAAAAATCTAGATCTGTCAGAGCCACAAGGGCGGAAGACTTAAACCTCGACACGGCTATTAATAGGACGTGCTGGAGGGATAGATTCATCACCCAAAGACTCCCTATGCTGTGGAACAAAATCCCGGTATATGTGAGGCAGAGCACCTCGCTGGCCTTGTTCAAGAGAAATCTTGACCAATGGATGGGAGATCGCAGATATACCCCAGGGATTACCTCAGTGTCACTGCTCGACAGAGGCACAGCAAAATAATGGGTATAGTTCCCCATACTAAAGGGGTGGCGTTAGCCACAAAACTATGGGCTAGGCTTGTAAATGCCCTCGGGCAGATAGCCTAGTATGAACCTATGAACCTATGAACCTAATGGAAAGACTTACCTTGGAATTAATCAGTCAGGACACAGGTAACTTCCAAACAGTAGAATTGTCTCAGTTTGGATTTGTCAAGGGCAGGTCATGCTTATTCAACTTGGTGGATTTTTTTAAAAGTTTCTGTAAAATCAAGTTTCATTTAAATTCATTTTTTTAGAGGAAAATACAGTATTCTGTTTGCAAAAGTCTAGAAATGTAGCTAAATTAAAACAGGCCTTCACAGTATGCATACAGTTTCAGTCAATGCACTTTTGATCAGTGAAAATAGCCTTCAGTCAAGAATACTGATTAGAAAAGAATATACAGTACTTTTGAGTACAAGGCTTGGGAACCAAGATTATAGAAGCTTGTAGACATTTACAGGGTTTTGGTACTATTAGGAGATACTTCAGATACAGTCAATTAAGTTAGTTCATTTGGACTGATATGAAGAATGTCATTGCAGTGCAGTCCTCAGAAGTTTAGTACAGACACTCAAGAGTGTGTGCAGAAGTCAGTTCAAATATCCAGCATTCCAGAATATTAATATTATTATTTAGGAGGATCAGAATGAGTGCAAAAGCTATGAACATAATTATCAGAATATGAATGCAGAAACTACAGACATAATTATCAGCACTGTTATTGGAAATAATACATTTCTGAGTACAGCATTTATGGACAGTATAATGAGTGCAGAAGCTGCAGACATTAAGATTTGATTTGGATATTGTTGACATCTGCTTCCACTGCACATAATAAAACATTCTTAACAGCGCTATAGTGATTTGGGCTATAAAGGAGAGACTGGTACCTGTATAGAACACCTTTGGGTAATTAAGACATGTGATGATGTCCTTTTCATTCTTCCTGACTTATGGGTTCGGATCTGACTCCGTCACATACCTACAAACTCTGGATCCAACTTGCGAGCTCCTCCCTCTACCCATAATGCCCTACTCCATCCCCATTACCCCAGATCTCATTTGCCGCTATCATGGTTACACGTAGGTTCCGCTTTTGAGCATTTGTAAGCAAGTTTTTTTTTTTTTTTATAATTATTGGGTGTTAAAATTTCTCTAGTTCTTTCCTAAACTTTAGAATTTATTCTTACAACCTCCCTCTTAGTTGTTGCTGGCATTAGAAATTTTTGACCCTGTTGTTAGCCTTTCTGTTTGTTTGTACAGGGTTCATTCCCCTTTTCCTGTAGTTATGTCAGCCAACAGGTTTTAAGAAGTGCACTTCTTGTGGGCATAAGATCCCAAACTCAGATGCCCACAGGAAGTGCATTCATTGCCTTGGTCCTGATCAACTCAGTATGGCCTACCTTTAACCCCAGAGCTTTGGCGGACATCTTAATAAGCTGATTTTGAAAGGCTTACTATCTACTTCTTCCCTTCCAGGGCTCAAACCCCTTCAAAATCTAGCAGAGCAGCTTCTTCAGCACTCAAGTAAAGGTCTTCACTGAAGTCCTAATAGTCTTCTTTGGGGCCTAGAGAAAAAGTTAGGAAAATTATGGATGTGACAACCTCAGATCTGAGAGCTCTTAGCCTACCATCAAATCCAAACCCTTTCAGATCCAAAGGTTTTGGCTGCTCTAGTTATTGGGTACCTGTCAAATCTTCGAACGCTCAAAATTTTGAACGTTACATGGTCGAGATCAAACGTTCGAAATTTTGAGTGCTCGAAGACAGACTTTCAACGGCACCATACGGTGCAGATAGGGAGAATTTTCCTTTTCTGCACTGAAGTGCCATCTCGGAGTTGGTATATTTAAGTAGGGGGGGGGTGTGGGGGGTGCATGGGGCCTTGCCACCCTGCCTACACTGTTAAAGTGGTTTTTTTTATGTTTTTTTTTTTTTTTTTTTTTTTATGTTCGAACATCCAAATGTCGAACATTTGGTCTCGACCATGTAATGTTCGACATTTTGGATGTTCGAACATTTAACATATACCCTAGTTATCTGCCCATTTCCAGTGACTTCCTCACTGGATCTAAACCTTTGGCTCCAATACCAAGTAAGTCTTGCAGGAGCAGATCTCTGAAGTTCATGGTAAAGCCCATTTTGCCATCTTTGTCTGCAGAACTGTTTTAAACTCCTAAGAAACATTCCAGGCCCCCTTGCATAGCATCTTCTAGGTCCTCCAGAAGTTTATGTGAGACACATGTGGATAGGATGATGCTAATCTTTTTCAGGGCTCAAATCCAGATGGGAGTTCCGCCAGCTCTGTCCCCTACCAGATCCGTAAGTATAAACTCTAAGTCCATTCTGTCTCCTTCTCCGATCTGACCAGTAGCTTTGGAGACCTAGGATCTGGAAATCTCTGAGAGGTGCAGAGTCGGATATGAGGAAAGTTCCCTCCTCCACTCTGACTGCTTCCCTGATGGGTTCTGCTTCAATACCCTTAGATCAGAAGGGGTCTTGGAGATGAAGTGTCAACGTTGGGTCTGAGGAGCTTGGGCCGACTCCGGTGTTATTGGATCCATCTCTCCCCTTGGAGCTTCGGCCCTAGACAGTTCAGGTCTGATTCTCCCCTCAAGGCACAGATCTGGGGGTGGCCGTGATTTACTTTCCTTGGAAGGTCGGCTCCAAGGGGTGGGTTGTGGCTTCTCCTTGGCTCTTAGCCTTTGAGGTGGTAGAAAGGGCTTTTTCTTTCCAGAAAGAAATGTCCTCTCTTCTTTCAGATCCTACGCTTTTACTTCCAGTGGTTCCAAACTCTGAGTCTGTCAGGCCTCTTCCACAGGGACAGCCAGTTCCAACAAGCTTTCAGGTTGCTCCAGTTGTGGAGTT
Source organism: Protopterus annectens (assembly GCF_019279795.1). Classification (NCBI taxonomy): domain Eukaryota; kingdom Metazoa; phylum Chordata; order Ceratodontiformes; family Protopteridae; genus Protopterus; species Protopterus annectens. The sequence continues at coordinate 730,663,699 of NC_056744.1, forward strand.
TTCCCCCTCTTCCAAAACCTGTCCAGAACATCCTATGAGGACGTCCCCCAGAAGGCAACGTGTAAGAGGAGATGCACAGACTCCATTTTGGAGTCTCTCATGGAAAAACACCGATTCTGATGAAGGAGAAGAATTCACCAGATCACCATAAGGTGGCATTTCCTTTGGGAATATTATAGAGATCCTGAAACAGAAGGTGGTTTGTCATCCCAAACTCCTCCTGAAGAATCTGTGTTCTTGGAGGCTTTTGGGTTTGACCCATATATGTCTTGGGTCACCCCTCTAGTGGATGAACTAATTGACCTGGTTTTCCATCAGGCATGGAAGGAGCCGAATACTGTCGAGACCATTCCCAAGTGCCCTGATAAATTTTTGGCACCACCTGCAGACAAACCTCACTGGAGGAAAGGAGTTCTGGTTGATGCTATGGTTGTGGCAGCAGCCACTAAGAAAGAGCTAGCAGATCAGAGCTCTACTGTCCATCTGCCCTATAGAGAGTCTGCAGCATTGGACAGATTTGGAAAGTAGGTATTTGCCTCAGCTACCATTGCACTGAGGTCATTTAACTATCTGGCACATTTTACTAGACTTCAGAGACATTTGACTACAGAACCTTCAAATACTCTTTCAGAGTCCATGTCTTCTGAGGATTTAAAGAGAACATCCTCCTAAATGGCCACTCTTTTATCCATATCAAATGCTTAGATACTGTTAATCTCTCATACAGTGGAAGGTACCTCACAAGCAGCCAGTTCAGGTATCACTTTAAGGAGACATGCTTGGATGTGACTATGCAACTTTGCAGAAACTTTTAAGACACCTTTTATTAACGCCATATTCGATGGCACTTCCTTGTTTTGGCCATCAGTAAAGGATACGCTTACCTGCAGTGAAAAAAATGGAAAGACCCTATCTGCCATAGGGATCAAATTTTCTACGCCTCAGAGGAACTTCTCCAGTAACCAGAGATGTGGTAAGAAAATGTGTTTCTGCAAATCTCAGGATCCATTTCAGGATTTACATGGGAAAAATTCCTCCAGAGGCACAGGAGGAAATTTTAATGGCAGACATCGCCCTAGATGCAGAGGAGGCCCGCAAACCAGGGCTTTAGAGATTCTTTTTCGGATAGGCTTTATCAGCTCTCCTGAAGTGCTACTCAACTGCCCTTCTCTGGAGGCAGTCAGGGGGCTAATTCTCTTTGCACCTAGATGCCTGGACAAACATAATAAAAGATTCATCGGTGCCAAACATAATATTCAGTGGCTGTTACATAGTAGTACTGAAAGAGTTAAATTATATTGTCTAAAAGAACAGCTATGTGTTAGGCCACGGACGGAGACCTGCATGCTGAAGAAATTCTTTTGTAATCTATGACCTGAGGGTCACAGAGTAAATGTAGAAAGGTCAACAGTTAAGATTAATTTTATAAAGTTGCAGAAATGCAAATATTAATACAATGTCAAATTACTGCTCTAATTTAATTTGGGTTTATGACCAGGAAAACCAATGCTACTAAGGTTTCCATTTGATTTAATAATAAAGTTACAGCCTTTCCATTTCACAGAAGTACATTATCAGTTCGATTTCAGACTTGCAAGCATGTATTTATCAGTTTACTTACAGACTTACAGGAGTTTGTTAGCAGCATGTGTTTGTTTCATGCAGAAAATGTAAATAAAGTCAGTTCAACAAGCAATGCTATTCGTGTATAATTGTTAAAGCTGCAAATGTTATTTTAAGGACCTGAGACTGCTTTTTGTGCTTCACAGATATTGCTACAAAAGACGCACTGTCAGTTTTGGATATTTAAATTTCTAGTTTGATTTTCCAGAGTACATGTTTAAATACAGTCAAGAAAAAAATATCGATTCAGCCACCCAGCCATTCATAGGAGATGGGAGGGGGGAGGCCTAACTGTAAAAGGGACAAAAAAGGACATGGGGACTCTAAGGTGGTCCTTCCAATACCTCAGCAGTGACTGGAACAATGCAGAGTAAGACCTAAACTTGACAAGAGCTATGGTGCACAACGCAAATATCTACAGAAAGAGAAGGCCACCAAAGCCAGAAATAAAGATTGTCTTTTCCTTCACAATTTGTTTAAATGTATTCCAGTTATCTAAATTCTTTAAAGTTAAGATATGTCTGCAACAAACGTGCATTCATTCAAATTCGAGTTAAAGCAAGTATGCAAATATTTTATGTTTTCAGACAATTGTGTAGCACTACTAGTTTTCAGTTTATGCCTTTATATGTATTCAGATAACACTGACATAAAAAAAAACATTCCTTTACAAATAATTTAGTCTCCAGAATGTACTATTTACAGGATTTTAGTTTAGATTTCAGTTTATGCTTTTATCTGTGTTCAGGTAACACTGGCAGAAAAGGTATTGCTTCAGTATTAGTTTAGTTATTTTCCAGAATATAACATGTATACACAGCAAGTTTAGATGATCAGTGTCAGTATGCATCACTTTAGTGTACATTTCAGTCAAGTTTCAGTATATGAAATTCATACTCAGTTATGAGTTCAGTATAGTACATTTCAGTTAGATTTCACAATATAACATTCATACTCTGTTATACATTTCTAACAGCATTACTAGACAGTTTACAACATACAGTTACATCACATTTCACATTATCCAGTCATTAGTTTTAAGGGTTAAGTGAAAAAAAATATTTGTAACATGCTTACCAAGATAAGTTATCTAAAGAATAAGTAGTAATAATAGTTATTTAATATCCTCAAGGTATAACAGGTCAGGCTTAAATTGTTAATTAATTTACAGAATACAGTGAACATTACCTAATACATTAGACAAAGTTAAAAATATACTGACAGGGTATGCAAAGATATAACTATGAAATACAGAAAGCATAGGTTTTAGTAAATGTACTTATATTGTTACAGCCCATAGATAGTTAAAGGATGTTTAAGACATAAATTTAAAAGGCAGACATATTTTACAGCATATAGAAATTAAAAAATAGGATTATTAGTAACAAATCTAGCTGAAGATGTACATAAACAAGTTAATACAGTATATGGTAATTATGCTTCAAGATACATACATTATAGGTGTAAAAAAGAGAATTTGCAAGTTATAACACATTAAAGACTTGCCCCGTTATAATTAAATCATAAAGTTAAGTGACTAATCAAAACAGTCCATAAATGCACAAGTGACACCTAGTGGTCAGAATTAAAATTGCAAGTTGATTTACCAGATAAAGAAAACTTATTTTGTATTAGTTCTAGTGATCATTATGGTATCCTTCTCAGACCATATTAATAAGTTACAAATTAATTACAAAAGTAAATCTCATTTTAGTAATTTCAGAGACAACTGTTGCAAAATAAATCTTACATAAATACATTTAGTAAAATAGACCTTGCATAGTCCTAAAATGTAAGGTTAGGCCTGAGTCTTCATTTTACATTTCATATTTTAAAGTAATTACAGAAATAGATACCTGTGTGCATTCAGGTATCTTCAGGAGGAATTATAAGATCAGGTTTCATTTAAATGTAATTTGTTAGATAAAAATGCAGTAGTCTGTTTGCGCAACTCTAGAAATGCATCTATAGTAAAGCAGGCCTTCACAGTGTGCATACAATTTCAGTGAATGCACTTACAATCAGGTAAAATAACCTTCAGTCAAGAATACTGATAAGAACGGAATGCACAGTACATTTGAGTACAAACACATTTTGTTTGTATGGTACAAAGCTTGGGAACCAAAGTTAAAGAGGCGTGTAGACATTTACAGGGTTTTGGTATTATTAAGAGATACTTCAGACGCAGTTAGTTAAGTTAGTTTGTTTGGAATGATATGCAGAAAGTCATCACAGTGCAGTCCTCAGATGTTTAGTACAGGCACTCATGAGTGTGTGCAGAAGTCGTGTCAAATATCCAACATTCCAGAATATTAATAATATTCAGGAGGATCAGAATATGAGTACAGACACTACAGACATTATCAGAACATGAGTTCAGAAACTATGGACATAATTATCAGCACTTTTAATGGAAACGGTACATTTCTGAGTACAGAATTTATGGACAATACAATGACTGCAAAAGCTACAGACATTAAAATTTGATTCTGATATTGTTGATATGTACCTCCACTGTACATAATAAAGCATTCTTAACCAAACTACAGTGTTTGCAGATTTTATTCTGAAAAGTACAGGAAGATTTGGCACATAAAGGAGAGACCTGCATAGCACAATACTGGGTAATTAACAGATAAAGACATTCATTCCAGCCTCATTCCATTTTTTTCCAGTTCATTCTACAGTCCTATAAATTCTTACAGTCTCTAAAGAAGTGGATGAAGGCAAAATGGCACTGCATATGTTGACCTGGCCAAAGCTTTTGACACAATTCCCCACTTAGGGATAGTAGAAAAGCTAAATAAACTGGGAATAAACCCCCTGTGTCACCCAGTGGATTGCCAACTGACCCACAAATATGACACAAATAATCAAAATAGGGGAAGTTACCTCCACAAAAAGACCAGTCACTATTCTGTGCTGGGACCTCTCTTCTTTGGCATTTACTTTTCTGAAGTAAAAACCAATACAATGTGCTCTGGCTGATTAAGTTTGCAGATGACTGCAAGCTAGGAGCACTCATTGAATCCACAAATGACTGGGCCATCCTGCAAGAAGGTTTGTCTTAAATAAGTAGTTGGTGTCAAACTCATGGTCTGAAACTAAGTGCCAACAATGCATTATTGTATCCATTGGGAAGTCTTCTACCCCATGGAACTACCACATTGACAATACACTCCTAAGAGTTGACTCTGTTGTTTGGGTTTGGAAACTTATGTGGATAGTGACCTAATGTTTGACCAACATATGTCTATTGTTTTAAGAAAGCCCTTTTATGTTGCACAGCTTATAAACAGAGGGATTGTGCCTAGATCTAGGACTGTCATTGTCCCCCTTTACTCAGCCCTCATTAGGCTAGTCATTAGGCTAGTCAATGAATAAACTGCCCCCCTTGTCATGTATTTGTCCAGATACATACAACAGATGGAATTCAGCAAGCCAAATGGCATCTGTAATACTCTGTCTAGGGATCTAAGCTTCTTCTGCAACATCAACAGAGCAGTTTGAAAGAACAGATATAGTTCACAGAGGAAGTCACTGCTATGGAAAAGACTCCCCATCCACATAAAACAAAGTTCATCCATGTCCATTTTCAAGTGCAACTTAAATCTATAGACGAGAAATGAAATTTTGCCCCAAGACTGCCCCCAGTACTACTAATGGATAGATGCAGCTCCCAAATGCTTTATCCCATGCATGGGTCCCCTCAAATTATCTATGACATGATCACAGTTATTCTCATTATGGATAATGTCTAATTATCAACCATGAGATGGGTAAGATCAGTCTGTAACCAAATGAGACCAGAACATTTAAAACCCAAAACATCTAAAACCCATAACATCAAATTTTATAACATCTAACACTACAAATCACAAGAAAATAACATCCCCTCCACACATAACGACACCAAACTACCAAACACATTTTTTACTACGTTTCTGCAGGGGGCCAACCCCCCCCTGCACCCCCCATGTGGGGGTCTTCGCACCCCACACCCACCATAAATTAAATATACCAACTCCAAGATCACACTACAGTGGGACAAAGTTAATTTCCTAACCCCACTGTATCAAGGCCCCCTGCAAAAATGTAGTAAAAAATGTGTTCGGTGTCATTATATGTAGAGGGGATGTTATTTTCATGTGATTTGCACTGCTAGATGTTATGAAATTCAATGTTATGGGTTTTAGATGTTCTGGTCTCAATGTTATGAAATTAGATGTTATGGGTTTTAGATGTTTTGAAGGGGAACCCACCTCTCCCTATCTATAGGCACATTTGCAGCTCCTGACATCATAGATGCATCTCCTCCACTTCCCTGAACAGTACCAGCTGAAGGAGGAAAGAAAGCCTCATGAAAGAACCAGGAAGTCGGTCAGACTTAACACATCATTCATTTACCTTCCTGACTGTCTTAATTGGGCAGTTATCACCCATTGGCTGACTAGGGTGAAAACATAAGTCTGCAGGTACATGATGAACTATAAATTATTATGCAGTCTCAATCAAGGCGTTTATGAGTGCTACACGACCATTTATTTTCTTTATTTTTATAGATTTTATCTTTCTCCCTTGGATCTTACTGCCTGTCTAGTGCTCCTCCCTTCCACAAACACTGTACTGAAGTGTGTACAGTGAGTATCCTTACCTCCTTCTTGTTTAAGGAAGACAGTGATGTTGGCTAGGCTTAATCTGTGATCTGTGTGCACCTCACTAGCTCATCTGTGGACAAGCTTCAGCCTGTTCTGATCTCCTTTCATTAATTCCCTGAACTGTGGTTATTTCCCAGAAGTTTAAAACAGTGCATCCTGGGACTGATAGTTCCATCTTTATCAACATACCCTCCCTCCAGCTGTTTGCTTTTTCTTTGGGGGATCAATATATTCTGTCTGCAGAGGCTTGTGTTGTATCTTTCTATTTCTATTTCTTGCTTTACCTTTGCAGAAGCTTAGCGAGATCTCGAGAAGAGTCTCTATTCAGACAGCATTATTGCTAAAAAGGCAGGAGTCATGTAGCCTGGAAAAGTTTTAAATGCAGAGCTGTCTCGGTAGTGCCAGCCTTAGCCTGAAGGTGAAGAAGATGCACCTGCCATTCCAGTCTGTCATTATGGCAAATAGGTCATTTTTATTTACAGAAAGCAGCACTACTTTGTTTATTGCACAAAAAAGATTCTACAGAATAGTATTACATTATTCATAGTCTATATCTTGTCTTTTAATTTAACAATACATTGTCACAGTGTGTTTAACAATGTTTTATATTCAGCATTATAATGTTGAATGTTGTAAAGTGTGACAGAGAATATCACAGCTCCAGTCTGGAGTTAGACTTGCACTTGTTATCAAAGAATAATGCAACATGTATTAATAATGTATATGTGTATTCATTCTTCTTTTTCCAGCAATATTGTGTCCAATGATTCTTAAGTTTTAAAATGGTTAATATTATTTCCATATCAGGAGAGAATGCAAAATGTTAGTTTCACCTGGAAATGTACAACACTGACAAGTAGTGGTTTCCAAAATCATTTTTAAATGCTGTAATATTACTTACCTTGTCGTCATAAAGTACAGGGCAAAATGTTATTGCTCCAGTCACTAATCCCACCTTACAATCTGGGTATCTCATAATAGTGCTTGTTACTGCAGATTAGCAGTATTGCTTGCAATGATTTTTCTGTTTAATTTTGTTATCCAATGGAGCAAGCAGGATTGTATTAATCACTGACCCAAGTATATTGGGCTCATAAGTTTACATTTAATTAAAATGATTTCTTTTTTTCCATAAAGGAGAGATTATTCATTATTGAAATGAATTATTTGATTTCCAGTTGTGGAGTGAAATGTTTAAACACACGAGAGAAGAGAAAGACTATGATTGTTATTTACAGTTTACAGTTAGCCAAGGCCTGCAGTGTGGGTGTCAGCTGCAATACCACAGAGACTGAGGGATTCCAGATGTTTTTGAATATAAACTAAGTGGATGTTTTATATGTATAACCACTGCAATGTTTGATTTGTTTTGTATGACATTTTATACCAGGGACATCTCCAATGAGGAAAATTTGAATCTCAGTTCACATATACTGCCTCCCAGCCCCCTTCAGTTACTGCTACATACAGCATTGCCAGCAGGGAGGTACATTTCTGGGACTGCTACTATCCTATTATCCCAACAAACAGCCAGTACATTTTAATTTTAAATCTTAATCATAGGAATGCTTTTTGATTTGTAGTGGTATTTTGCAAAAGTCTTTTGTCAAATGGTTGCTTAGAGTAAATGAAAAAGGTACTGTCCTGTGGTAACTAATAATTAGAAGTGAAAGCCACATACAAGCAAGGTAAATATTTGACTTTATTTTACTGCAAATGGTATCTGGTGCATTGTTTTAATTGTCTTAATTGGGAGCCAACAATGGTAATGAGTTTCCTACTTTGACAAATACCATTACTTGATACCCAAAAGTGTGAAATAATATAGCAATAACCCACGCCTGGGTGTGGGTAATGCTGGATTTACCCACGGTTGTGTGGTTTGGTCACGAGGGCGAAGCCCGAGTGTCCAAACAAAGCCAACCGTGGGTAAATCCAGCATTACCCACACCCAGAAGTTGGTTATTGCTATTATACGATGACATTATTTAAGCAAAAAAATAATTACTTTTCTTAAATAATGGCATTGTATAATGCCTCCTTGCTGCCCTTCCGCAGCTGTCTGGTATTCTGCGGCAGTTCTGATGTACTGCGCATGCATATGCCTATGCAGTGCATCAGAGCTGTGGGCAAAAGCAACGGAGAAAGCAAGATCTCTGTTGCTTTTTACTTTTTCGCTATGTTAAATGGGTTTAACATGGCGAGACAGCTTTAAAAAAAAGCAACTAAGAATCTCCGTTGCTTATTTTAAAGCTGTCTGGCTATGTTAAACCAATTTCACATAGCGAGACAGTTTTGAAAAAAGCAACGGAGAAAGCAAGATCTCCGTTGCATTTTACAAACTGTTCCGCTATGTTAAATGGGTTTAACATAGCAAGACAGCTTTAAAATAAGCAACGGAGATCTCCGATGCTTATTTTAAAGCTGTCTCGCTATGTTAAACCCATTTAACATAGCGAGACAGGTTTAAAAAAAAAAAAGCAATGGAGAAAGCAAGATCTCCGTTGCTTTTTACACACTGTCTCGCTATGTTAAAGGAGTTTAACATAGCGAGACAGCTTTAAATTAAGCAACGGAGATCTCCGTTGCTTTTTTTAAACCTGTCTCGCTATGTTAAACTCCTTTAACATAGCAAGACAGTGTTTTAAAAAAGACTTATACTAATGGAAAATGTCTGGGCGACCAGACCTTTTTCCATTAGTATAAGTCGATTTACAACGTGCACGTTGACCAATCAGCGTGCACGTTTTGGAATATTAATGGGGGGGTCATGGTATAATTGCTAAATATAAACAGGAGGAATGCTACACTTTATTTTGCAGGGTTGAAAAAAATCATTTGGCCAACACTTAATGGGAAAGCTGCATGTTTTTTCATTGGCATTTGAGACCATTGCTGTGTGTTAATTGAAGTAATACAGTGTCAGGCAAGATGCTATTTGCATGATTGAATTACTCCCCGTGCATTCCTCCTATCACACATGCATCTGCAGGCAGTTTTAAGTCTAGTGCTGTAAAAAAAAAAAAAAAAAAAAAAAAAAAGCTGTTGTGTATGTAGCAGATGTACATGTTTTGTTGACTAGACAGCTTTGTTCTGTGTCATAGAATTAATGTAGCCTAAAGAAGCTGTGACCTTTTTTGCTTTTTAATTATTATGCATGTTCACCATTTGTAGTCTGGTTTGGAAATAATGTTCTTGGGAGACTGGGTCAGTGCTTCTGTCTATCCTTGTCTAGCTAGTGCATTTGCCTAATTTCTTGAATGATTTTAAATCTAGAAAGCTGCTGTTTGGATCATTTCTGACTGAACTGGATGTATCTTTGCTGTAAAAAAAACTTTGTCTGGCAAATTTGTTGCTTTTTTTTCTTGCAATACCTTTTCATATACTGTAATTTCTAGGCTGCACATGGTTCTACAGTGTACATTTGTACTGTGTTACTTTGTTACATGTACACTGTTTTTTCATACTGGGTTGATATCTGATGTGTCACTGTTGTGAATCAGTGTGTGTTGTTAGCTGGCATGAAGGACATAACATTGATTGCACCTACCACCTCCACCCAGAGCATGGCTTTCTGAGCTGGTTGCACTGAATCTTGTGTTGTTTTCCTTGTACATTTATTTGTTTCCTGAATTTTAAAGTGCAACCAGTTGTTTGTATCAGATGAGAACTGGCTTGAATAAAAGTTGCAAGTTATGGACTGACATTTTGAGTGGTGGTAACAGACGGTGATGCTGTCATAAGGATGTGTGGTACTGCATTTGGGCTTTTACTTGTTTAATATGTATAATATTTAACCGCATCTTAGAGGTTAATTAGGTGTACCCATTCATAATACAGGATAAGATGGGGGATGATGGAGCTTTAGTTTTAGCTGCTTTTCATTGTTTCTTTCATTTTCCTAGTTTATTTTGTATTGGGCAGAGCTACACTTTCTGCATCAGGGTTGAAAAGTGCACTCCAAAAAAAAAGTCACTTTCAGCTGTAACTTTTTCTAATACAACCAACTTAGCAAATACAATCAGCTAATAGGCTCTTGCTGCTTACAGCTGCAGTAAGCTGTGCTGCATAACATACAGATCAGAGCACCCATCACCCTAAAGTAGCTTGCAGCATTCCTAGTAGCACTACATTGCAAAACTTGTCTCACAGCTGCTACAAATAAGCTCAACCTTCTGTTATGCAGTATTTCCTAGCTATGTCTATTACAGTTGCATTTAAACCCAAGTTACGTAGCTATGCTACCTACCCTTTAACTGATAACCATATCAGTACACTGGATATTTCTATTTAATTCAACCTCTGCAACTCTGTGTAAATCATAGCATGTTTTATTTCATACTGGACAAAATGGAAGGTCAGTGTACTTGTCTCCCTTCTCTTGCCAGCTTCATAGCATTAAGTATCCTAATGCAGTATACACAAATAACTCCGTGAGAGGTGCAGATATTTAAGAGATCTGGTGTCCTCACTATCAAAGAATCACAGACTTTGAGCATCACACTAACATATACTGCATGCTGTAAACCCAACTCTGACACAAAATATAATGTCAAATGCTGACACTGTGAAACAATTCTAACGTAGGTTCTTAGACTCATAAGGATCAAGTCTCAGCAAAAAATCAAACTAAAACAATGCATCATATAATATTTCAACTTTAACAAAGAGTCACAATGAGGCAAAGGATGTCAGTTCTAGTACACAAGACCACTCCACAAACAAAAATGTTTTATTATTTGGTGACTCTGTAGTGAGACACACAGATTCCCCCACTCAGAAGGCCTGACAAAGATAGTGTAACAGCAAGTTATCTTCCTGATCCCAGGATCGCTGACATCTCAGGGGCGCTTAGACTGCTTGCACCAGACAAATATAATTATGGCAGGGTAGCTGTGCCTGTTGTAATGAATAATCTGGGATGAAACACCTTGAGGGAAATGCAGAGAGGAATGTCTGAGCTCTTTGCGCATATCATAAATGCAGGAAACACCCTGATACTGAGCAGAGTCCTCCCTTCTTCACAAATAATTCCTCGGTACAAAAAAGAGATGATTAGCTTCAACAATTGGCTAAATAATTGGTGACATTCTGGGGCTAATCAATTAGTCAGGGGCTTGGGGACACACATAGACAGTAATCTAGCCTTTGACCATCACATGTCTACAGTAGTGAGGAAATCATTCTATGTATGTGCAACTTATAAACAAAGGTGTAACATCTAAGTCTAAGGAAGTTCCACTGTATTCGGCATTCATCAGACCTATCATTGAGTACAAAGCCCCCTTTGGTATGTACCTAACCAAACTTATCCAACAACTGGAACATCCACAGATGTTCCTTACTAAAAGAATACAGGGCATAAGTAACATGTCCTATGCAGACCTCTTCAAGGCCTTATCCCTCTATTCTGTTTCCTACAGGCTGTTGAGGGGAGATCTATGCATGGCATACAAGGCATTATCAGACCCCACTCTGATGGACCTCCTTCATGTCTGCAAAACAAGCAGCACCAGAATTACTCATTCTAACAACTTAAACTTTGGCTGTGATATAAATAGGACCTGCTGGAGAGACAGGCATGTATCCCAGAGACTACTCTGTCTCTGGAGCAGGCTCCCCATCCATATGAAAAAGAGTTATTCCCTAACCCAATTTAAAGTAACTTGGACAATTGGATGGGGACTAGGAAATTCATCCCTGGTTTGGTACCTATGTCTCTTATAGACACAAACAGACTGTAAATGGTTCATCTCCCAGGCCCTTGCTTGTAAATATTTCATGTTCCAAACCCCTGCTTACACTTATCAAGTGTACCATAACTTGTCAGATATTTGGTATCCATGGCTAGGCTTAAAAAGGCCCCTGTGATTGTTAGCCTAGTAAACACCTATAAACCTATATGGAATGAAAAGCTTTGCTAGGGATGGTCTGCACATCTTGTTCAACGGTTTCCAAATATTGGTTAAAACCCTTGCTCTCTTTATAGTTCCTTTTAGGCAAAGTTCAGCTAATGAACAGTTTAAAGTAATCAATGTATTAATGTAAAAACAGGATCAAAATAAGTGGCTCTGCTCAGTGCTAGAAGTGTACACAAGCTGCGTAACATTTGAGGTACTCCTGCTTTTGGTAGGGATCCAAACAAAAGTAATCACTGAAACGTGGTTTAAATGCCTAGAAAGCACTCCTTTCATACTTGGGTTTAACACCTACAGACCTTCAGACACAGTGACAGTTGCAGTGGCATGTCCATGTTTGCCAGGAAACCATATAACCTTTAGACAGAGACGCAGAAATGGAACTTGGCAAGCTCCAAATCACACTAAACAAAATCAGCCATCAGTTTTTCACCAGCTACAGGATCCCTTCCTTGACCTTTAATGTTCATGCCAGGTTCCCATATGTCATGGATGAACTCCATTATTCTGGGAAACTTTAACTATCCATAATTTGACTGGAGCACCTGTATCTCCAGCTTGGGATATGCACAGAAATTTTTAGATCTAATAAAAACTCATTCAACCAGATTGTTGCTAGCTCAATTAGAGGAAAAAAATATTCTTGACCAGCTGCTTGGAAATGAAGCATTATTATGCACAACTCCACTAGTTACTCTTTCTCTCTGATTTAATTCAGACCATAAGCTAGTAACCTTTTCCCTCAAACTGTCTAAACATCCTGAAACCAGTGTACTGGAATTCAAAGACTTCAGGCATGTAACTCTCCTCAAATTCTATGACAAAGTTTCAAAATTTGCTTACAACTGCATTATCACAGACAACAGTTTGGCAGATATATTCACAAAGGAGCTTTATACCCAAATAAATAAATGTATAGAACTGGCAGTGGAAATTTAAAAGCAAACTTCAGTGGTGGTCCACCAACATAGATAAAACGTACAACAAAAGAAAAAAAAAATAATTTCATGGTACAGTAGATCAAAAGACCCCCCCCCCCAGGAAAATATTAGGAATTCCACTAAGAATTTAAAAATGGCCATTAGATCTGTTGTGGAAGCCTAAAGACAATTACAAATTATTCAAAACTAAGAAACAACACTCAACAATGCACAGAATTCGTACAAAATGGCAGAACCTACTCTCACCCATTGGGCATTGCCAGTATAATAACAAATGCATTCAGTGCAAATTTCATTCCTGAGACAAGTATCCAAAGCCTTACGATACCTGTAGTTCTCAACCTCCCATCACCTGTAATGAACCTGTACTGAAAGCGCTGTCCAGTTCTAAAAACACTTCCACCATGGGATCAGATAACATACAGTTCTGTTTAATTAGTACTAAACATACCCAGGCAAAGCAGTTTGGTTTTGTAAAAGATCCTGTGTAATGAACCTGATAAGCTTTTTCAAAAAGGTAACACACGCTGTTGACAGCTGTTAAACTGCATGCACTGCCTATCTTGATTTGACCAAGGCATTTCACCCCATCCCCCATGCTAGCATGATTAATAAACTAATTGTTACAAATAGGCCCATTTGAGTTAAGATGGATAGCTAATTGGCTAAAAGATAGAATCCACATTGTGTGGGTGGCAGGGCAATGTCAGAGAAGACTGAGACCAGTAGTGTCTCACAGAGCTCTGTTGTGGGGCCACTTTTCTTCAGTAGTTTCTTTTCTCTGCAGACTAAAAAACAGATCTGTGACTAATAAGGTTTACGAATGACTGCAAACTCAGACTCATTTTTAAATCCTTATCTGACTCAGAAGCCCTTCAACAGGAATTTACACTCATAAATGCCTACTGTATTGAAAATGGACTTTGTTTAAATCCAGCATATAGCATTAACAATGCCACCACTTCAAAATGAAAATGCAGGTAGAAACCTGTGAACTCTGGGTTGATCATTCCCATTTCTTTGATCATCATGTAGCAATGGTTGTCAGGAAATCCAAGTTGGTGCTGGGATCATTAAAGGCGTATCATCCAGATCTAACAATGTTATTGTCCCTTTGCATTCTGCACTGATCAAACCAATTATATAATAAAAGACCCCATAGGTTCCTGACAAAGAAGATCATAGGCTTAAAATCCTAAGCTACCACAGGTTTATAGGTAAGTACTAGGCTAACTTCCGTTTAGGGCCATTTTAAGACTAGCGAGTTTTCCTCAAAGGTGAGAATCAAACCCTGTACCTTGTGTCTGTGAGCTAAACACCTTAACCATTATTCCAACATCCAAAAAATACTAGTAGCACTGTTCCTCTTTTCTGTGTTGTATAGGCTCCTCAGAGAAGATCTGATTCTTGCTTTCCGAGTAATCAGGGATCTAGTATTTTTCAGTAGCTCTTGTATATTCACAAATCAAACTATTCTACAAACACCAGAACAAGGGATATAAGACTACTTCAAGAATGGAAAGACATATTCATTACTTAGCATCTTCATTTGCAGATAAAGCAGTTTGCTACACTGCCTTCCTTCAGATGGGACCTGGTAAATTGGATTTGTATTCATAATGCACTCAATTGCTCTGACATCTGCAATTTGCACTTCTTTCCTGCAACTAGTCCAGTACAGATTTGCTGTATCCAGGACTGTTTGTAAGCTTCTGAGCCCCCAATCCTTTATGTGCTGGAGGGAAGCCTTCTAGTTTATCAGTGGGAGTGGTAAGCACTAGGTAGCCTATCTACCACACGAGGAGTAGTTTCTGCCCCAGAAAATGTAGCTTATTGGCCGTTTGGGCATTTTTTTCCATCTCTTTCAACTTGCACTTCTTTCCCTCCTTTCCTGTAACTAGTCTAGTCCAGATACAGATTTGCTGTATCTAGGACTGTTTGTAAGCTTCTGAGCCCCCCCCCCCAAGCCTTTATGTGTTGGAGGGAAGCCTTCTAGCTTATCAATGGGAGTGATAAGCACTAGGTAGCCTATCTACCACAAGAGGAATGGTTTCTGGCCCAGAAATTGTAGTTTATTGGCTGTTACCACTTTTTTTTTCCATCTCTTTCAACTTTCTGTTTTAAAAGCCTATGTTTTTGCTTGTTTCCTGCCTTTCCTGTAATGAGTCTAGTCCAGATACATATTTGCTGTATCAAGGACTGTTTGTAAGCTTCTGAGCAGTGCCAAAAAAGTCTGCTCTTCAGTATTTTCCTTAGATCTGCTAGTTCTCTCCTCTCCTGCACTTTTACTAGCTTATTAGTCTAGCACTTCATCAGACTTCTTGTAGCAAGTATTATAACACACAAAAGTGCTACCAATACTAAACGTTCTACAAGGAAATGGCTCTAGTACTTATAATTAATGCTCACCCCTCCAGGCATGTCTAAAGGTTAGTTCCCTGTGCTTTCTCCTATTCACCTGGTTAACTTGGGCATCCTGAGTCAATGTAGCAACTGCCTCATGTACACTGATAACCCTCTCCTCTTACCTCCAAACACTCAGGCTTGCGAGAGATGCACTTATATATCCAAACTGGAAGCCACGCACTCTCCAGCCAAAACTGGAATAGCTGGTCAAGAGGAGAAGGTCAACACTTGTACCACACCACATGGAACACATAGCCCTCCAGAACACACACCATCACTGCCTTCACATAAAAATGCAAACCACACACCCACCTTCATGAAGGCTCTCAATAAAAATCTACCCAAACAGCAGAGACCTCCAAGGCAGACATGCACTCGACCACCACAGCACAACACTAATCACGGTACACATAACTCCCCAAACAGTGTGCCACTCAACCAAAGCCCCTAAGGCAAAACCGCATGCCCAACACACTAGTCATAGGTGATTCGATAGTTAGGCTCACTGATGTCCCACTTACTAGGTTGAATAAGGAGAAAGTAACAGTCAGCTGCCTGTCAGGTGCCAGGATTCACCACATAATGCACACACTCAGGTCCCTCAACAACAGGTACAAATATGACACTGTCATTGTACATGTGGGCGTGAATGGCCTGAGATGTACCTCCCTGGACTACATGAAAAGAGATATGGAGGAGCTCTCAGATTATGTAGCCCAGGCAGGTATGACCCTAGCCCTGAGCAGCCTCCTACAATCACCCAGAATGATGCCTCAGTACAAGCAGAAAATTATTGATTTCAACAATTGGCTTAAGCGCCTGGTGTCATTCTAAGGAGATCCAGTATCTGTCTACCTGGGATGACATAATTGACCGACCTTGATGCTTTGCCAGAGATGACCTGCATCTGTCACCCCTGGGCTTCCGGATACTGGCCAAGGCTCTTGCCCACCCCTACAGTGCCTTTTTTAGGCGGTGTTCCAAAGACCAAATTACCACCGTAACAGCTACAAGCATATGCAATCGGAGGGCCATGCTGCTAAATGCTAGAAGTCTACATCTCAAAATGCACTCACTGGAAGCACTTCTTAAAATGGAGAACCTTGACATTTGTGCTGTAACGGAGACCTAGCTCAAGGTAGCAGAAAGCACCCCTGCACTACCAGGCTATAACATTCCACACCTTTTGGCCCCAGAACTTGGACTGAAGCTCCAAAGATGGTGGTGTTTCCATATTTATAAAGGATGCGCACACCTCCAGACTGGTAGCCCACATAACGCATCAGAGATGCTTCAGGTGCAGCTAACATTGGGTAAGACAGCGATTTAGGTTGTAGCCTGCTATAGGTCCCCAACCATGTCCCAAGACTCACACTCCACGTCCCTAAGCACCCTGGAGAATATTAAGGTCCAACTTAACGCTCTCATACTGGGCGACTTCAACTACCCCTACATTAACTAGGAAAACTTCTCATGTACCAATACACCTGCACAACGTTTCCTGGAAATCATAAATCCCAATGCCCTGGACCAGCACATTGTTACCCCCAGTAGAGGTAGCAACATCCTTGACCTGGTCATTACTAACATGGGCAAGCTTTGCTCTACACCAGTAGTCAACTCCTCCCTCATTAGATCCAACCGCAAACTAATCACCTTGGAAATCCACATCCCCTCCCCACACAAAGGTAACCACCATGAAAAACTTCTCCAAAGATAATTTTGGGCTCCTAAAAACAGAGGTGGCTAACTTCACGGCACCCATGCAAATGGAGAACAGATGCATGACCGCCGAATCATACACTAATGCCCTGTACGAACACGTACACAAATGCATGGATCTCACCATACTCAATAGAACCTAGATGCTCTCCTCCAAAAAAATGGAAGCCAATTTGGTGGTCCTCTGCCATAAACAAACTCTACAACAGAAGGAGGAAACTGATGCGGAATAAGGTGAAGTCCCAAGACTGGAAAAACTCCGTTATCAGCCTCAACAAAAAGTTGAGATTCCTCATCAAATCCTCTAAAGCTAGCTAGCTATGAAAACAGAATTGCTGCAGATAGTAAAGGCAACCACAAGGCCTTCTATAGTTATGTAAAGAATCTCCACGGCAATACCCAGATTTGCTCAGAGCTGCTGCACAATAGTATCTCCCATACCGAGCCAACAGATATTTCCAATATACTGGCCGACAGATTCAGTACCAACTTTTCTCCTCTCTCTCCCACCAAAGGACCAGTCACAATACCAGTAGATTGCCAGGCAGCCAGTATTACTGCTGCACAGGTTAAAACAGCACTGTCCAAGGCCAAGAATACAGCTTCTATGGGCCCTGACAATATCCCTGGCAGTGTTCTACATAAACTACAGAATGAACTGGCACCTCACCTGTGTGCCCTGTTCAATCACAGACTTACTTCAGGCTTTGTCCCTACCAAATGGCGCACTGCTACAGTCATCCTCCTCCTCAAAGGAGGAGGAGTGACTACAGACCCTGGGAACTATTGCCCCATTAGCCTGATGAGTCTGATATGCAAAGTTATGGAACGCATCATCATGGACTTAATAAACAAAGATATAGGGAATCTCCAAACTCTAGATCCCACACAGTTTGGTTTTGTGAAGGGTAGATCATGCCTGATCAACCGGGTTGACTTCTTTGAGTCAGTCACCAGAGCTCTATAAATGAAGGCAAGGTGGTTCATACAGGCTACCTTGATCTGGATAAGGCCTTTGATACCATTCCTCACTCAGGAATCCTAGAAAAACTCACTAAGCCGGGCATCAACCCCTATGTCACTGGGTGGGTTGCAAACTGGCTCACAGATAGAACCCACATTGTGAAAGTAGCTGACTTCAAGTCAGACTGCCGACCAGTCACGAGTGGAGTCCCACAGGGTTCGGTCCTGGGTCCTCTCCTGTTTGGTATCTACATCTCTGAAGTCTAGGCCAACACGAAGGGACTCTGGCTGACAAAGTTCACAGGTGATTGCAAGTTGGGAGCTATTATTAACTCAAGTGATGTTGACATCCTACAAAAACGCCTCACTGAGACCATCAACTGGTGTCAGAACCATGGCCTTAAGCTCAATGCCAAAAAATGTGTCGTCATCCCCTTTGGGAAAAACCCAGTTCCCATGAATTACCACATTGATGGTAGTCCACTGAACACAGAAGGTGTTATAAGAGATCTGGGAACACAGGTTGACAGCAACCTCTCTTTTGACCACCACATTGCCACAGTGGTGAGAAAGTCCTTCTATGTGGCACATCTCATTACTAAGGGATTTGCATCCAGGAAGAAAGAGGTCATTGTCTCCCTCTACTCTTCCCTCATTAGGCCAGTCATAGAGTACAATGCCTCATTTGGCATTTACCTCACTAGACACCTACAACAACTGGAGAGGCTGCAAAATTAACTTACAAAGAGGATCCTAGGTCTTAAACACTTGTTCTATATGGACAGACTCAAAAAAACTCCAACTATTCTCTGTCTCATATCGCATACTTAGAGGCGATCTCTGCTTGACTTACAAAGCCATGTCTGACCCAGCTCTGTTAGAAATGCTACATCTAAATAAATCCCATTCCCTGCGCACCACACACTCCAGAGACCTCAACCTCATTACCACAATCAACAGAACAAGCTGGAGGGACAGGTTCATAACCCAGAGACTACCCATGCTATGGAATAGACTTCCCATACATGTCAAATAGAGCACCTCACTGGCCCTCTTCAAGAGAAATCTTGATGAGTGGATGGGAAATAGAAAATTCACCCTGGGGATCACTCCAGTGGCTCTACTCGACAGAGGCACTGGGAACTAAGGTCGGATGGCACAATGCTGGGGTAATCCTATGGGCTAGGCTTGTAAAGGCTCCAGGACCATTAGCCTAGTACGCACCTATGAACCTGTGAACTTAAGGCTAAGTAACTGGCATATACAGTGTAATCTGCTGGTTAAGATAAAGGACAGTGGCCAACTTAGTAAGTGGTTCTTAGAATGCAAGGACTATTTTTTTGGAGGGGAGGAGTTAAAGCCTATTTCCAGCACAATCAGGCACATATTTGACTAGTTGAAGTTAATACTCGGCAAGGTTCTTAAATTAAATTTGCTTACACTGTATCAAGACAATATTCACAGGCTGTTGTACAAAGACAAAAATCTCTGTGAAAACATTTTGGAGTTGACCCTTGTGGGCAGTGCTCCTGCAATATCGGGGATCTGATGTAGTGACCACAGACTGTTGTGCAAAGGTAAAATTCTCAGTGAAAAAATTTGGGAGTTGGCCCTTGTGGCAGAGTTCCTGCAGTATCAGGGTTGGATATAGTGGCCACTTGCTGTTGTACAAAGGCAAACATTTTTCAGTGAAAATGCTTGAGAGTTGGCCCTTGTGCAGAGCTCCTGCACTATTGGGATTTGGATGTACAGTGGATATAATAATTTACACACCCCTGTTAAAATGCCAGGTTTTTGTGATATAAAAAAATGAGACCACAATAAATAATTTCAAAACTTTTCCCACCTTTAATGTGGCCTATAACCTGTACAATTCAATTGAAAAACAAGCAAATATGATAGGGGAAAAAAACAAAAAACGTACAATATGCTGGTTGCGTGCACACCCTTAAACTATGTTGTGTGTGCACACCCTTAAACTAATACTTTGTTGAAGCACCTTTTGATTTAATTACAGCATTCGGTCTTCTTGGGTAGGAGTCTATCAGCATGGCACATCTTGACTTGGCAATATTTGCCCACTCTTCCTTGCAAAAGTCCTCCAAATCTGTCAGATTATGAGGGCATCTCTTGTGCACAGCCCTCTTCAGGTCACCCCACAGATTTATTATTGGATTTAGGTCTGGGCTCTGGCTGGGCCATTCCAAAACTTTAATTTGCTACTGATGAAGCCATTCTTTTGTTGATTTGGATGTATGCTTGGGGTCATTGTCGTGTTGAAAGGTGAACTTCCACTTCATCTTCAGCTTTCTAGCAGACACTTGAAGGTTTTGGGCCAAAAGTGACTGGTATTTGGAACTGTTCATAATTCCCTCCACCTTGACTAAAGCCCCGGTTCCAGCTGAAGAAAAGCAACCTCAAAGCATGATACTGCCACCACCATGCTTCACCATGGGATGGTGTTCTTTTTGTGATTCCAAGTGTTGTTTTTGCGCCAAACATATCTTTTGGAATTGTGGCCAAAAAGTTCAACCTTGGTCACATCAGACCATAACACATTTTCCCACATGCTTTTGGGAGATGTGATGTATTGTTTTTCCAATTTTAGCTGGGTGTGGATATTTTTCCTTGTAAGAAAAGGTTTCCTTCTTGCAACCCTATCCCATAGTCCAGACATATGGAAATTACGCAAGATTGTTGTCATGTGTAGCACACAACCAGTACTTGCCAGAAATTCCTGCAGCTCCTTTGGTGTTGCTGTAGGTCTCTTGGCAGTCTCTTTGACCAGTTTGCATCTTGTCTTTTCACCAAATTTGGAGGGGAAGTCCAGTTCTTTGCAACATCACTGTTGTCCCATATTTTCTCCACTTATTTTTAACTGTCTTCACTGTGTTCCATGGTATATCCAATGCTCTAGAAATTTTTTTTGTACCCTTCTCCTGACTGATACCTTTCAACAATGAGATCCCTTTGATGCTTTGTAAGCTCTTTGCAAACCATGGCTTTTGCTGTAGCAGGCAACTGAGTACGTGTCAGGAAAATCCTACTAGGACAGCTGAACTTTATTTGGGGGTAATCACAATCTATTTAATTGATGGCAGGTGTGTACCCAAGAAGACTGAATGTTGCAATTGAATCAAAAAGTGCTTCAGCAAAGTATTAGTTTAAGGGTGTACACAGACAACAAAGTATTAGTTTAAGGGTGTGTACACTTATGCAACCAGTGTATTGTGCATTTTTTAGTTTTTATATTTTTTTCCTTTGTTTTTCAATTGAATTGTGCAGGTTATAGGTGACATTAAAGGTGGGGAAAGTTTTGAAATGATTTATTGTGGTCTCATTTTTTATATCACAGTAACCGGCATTTTAACAGGGGTGTATAAACTTTTTATATCCACTGTATTAACCACAAGCTTTTGTACAAAGACAAATTTCTCAGTGAAGACATTTGGGTTTTGGCCCTTGTAGTAGAGCTCCTGCAGTATCAGGGTCGGATGTAGTGACCACAGGCTACTATACAAAGACAGAGTTCTCAGTGAAATCATTTGGGAGTTGCCCCTTGTGGCAGAGCTCCTGCAATATAGGGGTTGGCTTTAGTAACCACAGGTTGTTGTACAAAGACAACATTTTCAGTTAAAATGTTTGAGAGTTAGCCCTTGTACAGAGCTGCTGCAGTATTGAAGTTGGATGTATTGGTCACAGGCTATTGTACAAAGACAGACTTCTCAGTGAGAACATTTGGGAGTTGGCCGTTGTGGCAGACCTCCTGCAGTATCTGGGTCAAATGTATTGACCACAGGGTCTGCACTGTGGAAGAAGTTGGTCATTGAGTGAAAGAGGAGGCTTTATATAGTTAGTTGTTGGGGTTTTCTTTATAGAATTTAAGAAATGAAATGCAGTATTGATTATTATGATTTTTGCAGTATGTTACATTTTACAGTTTGATGGTGAATTTTTATCTTAACCCCCTTGTTCATGCTCTGGTTCCTCTATGTGATTGAAATTTGACTATGTATGACTGAACAAGAACATTGTGCAAACCTTAAGTTTCTTTGATCCCCTTGATTTTAGCTAGAAGAATTTCATAATTTGAGGACATTTGATCTGTTAGCATTCTTACAAAGAGATAATCCCCCTCAGAACAAATCCTACCTTTGTTTGCAGAACAATCCTAAATTTATACCAAATTGTTTGCAGAGAAATCCTAAATTTATACCAAATGTGTTCACCATTAGGAATTTAATTTTGAAGTGAATCTGCAGTTTTGCTTCCTCATCAGTCAAGCTGGGGAAAATATTGTCTGCACACTATGGATGTCTGTAGGCAGCTAGTGACTGTACTCTGTAAACTACTGTTTTTAGATTCTCAGCTACTTGTATCTTTCATCAAAGGAAGGATAGATAAACAATGTCCAGGCAGTGTTTTTCTGAGAGCCTGTTTAACTCTTATTATCTTCTGTTGAGAAGCTTTGAATAAACTCAAAAGTTCAGTAAAAGGCCTGCTTGCCTAGGGCACTAACCACTTCTGTCACTTTTTACGAATGTTCCTATGGATTTCTGTACCCATTTCACATGGTCTTTCTTTTTAATATTTTGGCATTAATGTAGAATGTTGGACGAGCTCTCCCAGTGTGAAAGAAAGAAACTGAGAGAGATAGTGTTCAGTAATATTGCCAGTTTTACTAAATTAATTTACTGGCTAGTAAGTACACTGCCTGGATGCCAGCAAAGAAGAAACTCAGAAAGCCTGAGTGAATATCTACTAGAAAAGATAAAGAGAAAACACCGGGAAGAATCCTGCGGCTGTTCAACAAAAAGTCAGTTCAGGATTTAGCTTTGATGCAAGACATGGCTTCCAGTAATTTAGAGGAAAAAAAGAAATCAAATGTGCTCAGATCGGTTTAAAATAAATGAAATACTGAAGGCATATATTAAATGAAATAACAAAAGGGCTGGAAAAAATGGAAGAAGCCTTAAACAGCCATTCAGATGAACTGATAAAAATGCAAAAAAACCAGAGGAGTGGAAATGAAGAAAAGGCTGGCTAAGTATGAGATTGCCCAAGAAGAGCTGTTTCAAAAAATGGTAGAGTTAGAGAATGGAGCAAGAAGGGAAGACATACGATTTTCTGCTGTACAAGAAAAACTAGAAGAAACTGACTGTATTAATTTTAGAAAAGCCCAAATAAGCAACTGCACTGGCATTCCACAGCACAATTTGCTAATTGGAAGGGCACATTTTATGTATTCCCCAAACTTGGCCATGAGAAAGCAGCCAAGACCTGTATTCGTAAAGATGCAATCATACCAGCAGAAAGAGTTGATCCTGACAAAAATGTGGTAGAAGGGCAAAGTAATAAAAACTGGAGACAGTAGAGTGTTTTTGGAAAATGATTATTTACTGTAAACAAGGCAGAAGTGAAGCAAATTTATTCTAGCAATCAAGGAATGTTGAGAGGCAGGTGTGAGTTTAAAGCTGATGTATCCATCTGTCTTCAGAATATTTTTTCCTAGAGGATCAAAGTCATTTTTTGATGCAGAATGGGGTAAGGGAGGAAATACAAAAGTTTTTGAACAAAATGTGAGCCGACAAACAAAAGTGGGCTATGTTTCTCATTCTTCTTATAATAAAGCTCATAGAAATATTTTACCAGTGAAACCTTTTTCTAGTGTTCCAAAGGAAAATGCTTGAGACAGAAAAAAGCACAGAAGTTGACTAGAAGAATCAGGCATACCTTGGACTTGAACCCAGGTTTGGGCTTGAGAGAGGGAGGTGAACAGGCAGAAGAATATCAACACTGAAATTAGTGAATAAATGTAAGATTATAATGCATCAATCATTTGTGACATATGACTTTAGAAAAAAAAGTGGAAAGATTGGACTTGTGGAATTATTGGACTTTTGTTGACTTTGTTAAACGTATGGGGGACTGAAAAGATTATACCCCACTTCATGCCATTAATATTTGAAAGGACACGAAAAGGAAAGGAAAATGTAGGTGTAAGTAAAGCAATTTTTGTTAACACTGTTTGTATGAAACATTTCTTGATATAAAATGCATGTTATTAGTAAAGCATTTTCAGTTACTGATGTATGCGATAAAGATACTAAAGTAAACAAGTACCTATTTTCATTTTTAATTTTAAGAAGTGCTGGCTTTACAATGTAAAAAGAAAAGAAAGGCTATGTTGACATTAATATGCTGTAATCTTGAGTTGTTAAGGTGGGGGAAGGGGTGTAAAAGTGCACAGATTATTATACTTATATTTATATATTTTTCTTACTTTTGCATAGGTGAATGTATAGATTAAAGCCCTAAGTTCAATTTAAGAAGTTTTTTTGAGTAAGCAAGTAAATAAGAGAACACTGAATATAATGAAAAGTTTTTCTTTAGAATATAAATGTTGTAGGAGTTGAGAAGTCTGCAGCTGTACATTTTGTTCTTATGTTTTAATGGAGACAAGCTGATTGCAAGGGTAGGTAATAAAAACATAGCTCAAAGGTTAAAAGTAATTTTTTTTTGAAAGTATGTGAGCTGTTTTTTCACATCTGGGAGGGAAATAAAGATAAGACAAGAACAGACAGCAGTTAGTGTACACAGGAGCACAGGCTGTAACGTGTTTTAGCATGAATAACTTTAATTTTAGTTTAGGTAATGCCTATATGTGTGCAACTGTCAACGTGGGGCAGTTGCTCTTATCAGGAGGGTTGATCTTCATTATTTGAAGGTACACACAGTTTTCTGTGTTTATTTTAAGTTAATAGGTTATGGGGATGGTCTTGGTGTGTGTGTGTGTGTGTGTGTGTGTGTGTGTGTGTGTGTGTGTGTTTTGTTTGGGGGTTTTCATTAAAACAAAAAGTCTTGTAAACTGTGACATAGGTTCAGATGGAGATAACAAGAAACAACTGTATGAAAGGTCAGCCTGCCAAACATTAGTGGATGCATGTAACACAAAAGCTGAAAGACATTTAGAGAAGCTGTCATATATAATAGGTGGGAATAATAGCTTCTTACCATAATGGCTACACTATCCATATTATGTTGGAGCATTAATGGCTTCACAGGTATAGACCAAAAGGAAAGAGTATTGAATTATATTATGAAATGGGGAGTGCAAATAGCAGTGTTACAGGCAACACATTTGGAAAGAAGTGAGCATGTGAATTTCATTAAAAAAAAGGATTTCAGGAAGGATATTGAACAAAGTATCAGAGACAATAGAAAAGGGTTGTACTTTTACTTACTGCTAGAGGAGCTCCAATAGTAATAGAGAAGGGAAAACTGTAATAATGGTAGTTTGCGATAGGGGCTTCTGGCAAGGTAGAAGGATTATGATGACGTGTTTATGTTCTAGTCTAAAACTGCTGATATAGAGCTTGAGAAAAATTTGAGAGAAATAATCATCTTTCAGCAGGGAATATTACTTCTAGGTGGGGAATGGAATTTGATTTGCAACAGTGAGGATGCATCTGGGGGACCTAGAAGAAAAAATATAATAAATGAGTGTAGATAGCTGAAGAAATTTATGAAAATGTTTGGTATGGATAACATGAATTCAGTAGTAGGAACTATGAGAGAATTTACATATTCCCCAACTGGGCT
This sequence comes from Protopterus annectens, assembly GCF_019279795.1. Classification (NCBI taxonomy): domain Eukaryota; kingdom Metazoa; phylum Chordata; order Ceratodontiformes; family Protopteridae; genus Protopterus; species Protopterus annectens. The sequence continues at coordinate 730,689,532 of NC_056744.1, forward strand.
AGACTAGATAGAAATTATATTTCACTGGAACATGTGCATTTAATTAAAAGCTTCAACATACATTCAGTAACTATTTCAGAACATGCGCTAATAACCAAGATAAAAATGCAGAGTAATGATGTAAAAGTGAGACAATGGTGCTTCCCTACCTACTTGTTAAAAACAGGCATTTAAGGAATGGGTAGTGGAAATTATTCAAGCGATATTATGGAAGATAGAAATTTCTTCAGAAGTTATTGGTAGTGAGTGAGATAAAATGAAAGTGAAGTTTAGAAATGAGGCAGAAATAAAAGAAAAAGAGATATGGTTAAGAAGTAACTGGAATTATTTTGAGTGGCCGACAAAGGTTAAGTATTGCAGAATAAGGGGAATCTCTCAGTACAAGAAGAGGCACAATTGCAGAGTGCTAAAGAGAAAATAAAAGAGTATCTGAATAATATGCATGACTTTAGAAAGATTGCTGTTAATCAACTTTTTTTGATAGTAACTCCAGAGCACACAGACCTTTAGAACAACAACTTAGGCAACTGAAAGTAGAAGGGGTTGTTGCCAAACTTAGGGTGCCTATAACAAGACAAATAACCTGAGATCCTGTAGAGGTATCAGAGATATTTTGGAAATTTTATGAAAAATTGTATAAAACACAGAAATGTGGAAATCAAGAAAGAGCATAAATGGAAATATTTATGGAAGACTTAAGTATGCCAAGAGGTAGCTGAAGTTCAATAATTAACAATTAAGATTGGAGGAGATGAGGTAAAAATGCTGATGTACAATCAATGTGCAGGAAGTCTCCTGGAGTAGATGGAAGTTTGAAAGCTAGTAGGGAAGAATGAGATAAAGATCTGGAAGGTTTTATTTCACAGTATTTTAAAAGGAAGGGAAGTGCCAACATCCTGGAAGAAAGGTGTAGTGTCTGTAATACCTAAATATAGTAAAGACCCATCAGACCCAGCTTCATATAGGGCCTTTTCAATTTTAAACCATGCTTATAAAGTGTTTTAAGTTTGTAATATCTAAAAGAATGGCAAAAGTGCTGTCAAAATTGATAGCTGTGGATCCGTGTTGTTTTGTGGAGGGGAGGCAAACATTTGACAATATTAATAGCATAGTGATTATCCAGAGGCAAGCAGAGTGTAAGAAAATGCCACTGTTTTTTGGTGGGTCTTGATGCAGAGAAAGCATTCAGCCAAGTAAGTTGGGATTTTATGAGTAGGGCAATGGAAGCATTTGCATTTCCTTATACAATAATAAGGTTAATTAGGAGGATATGCAAAGGATCAGAGGCAAAAATTCAAATGGGAGTTTTCTTTCCTGGCATATTATTTTTGAACAGAGGAACCAGACAGGGGTGTCCTCATTCCCCTTTGTTATTTGCTTTATATTTAGAGTCATTGTCAAAGAAAATAAGGGACTCAGAAATTCAAGTATATAATCGGTATGGTAATAAAAGTTAACTTTATTTGCAGAGAGTGTTATTTTGAAACACATAAAGCCAGAAAAGGTTAGCTCAGCATTGTGGAACATCTTGAGACAGTTTTAAGTCTTTTTGGGATATAAAAGTAATGAAGTTAAACAAAGGCTATAGCTGAAAACTTTGTACCCACACATGAATTGGACCAACGATGCCCATTGGAGAACAGGGTAAAGCGAAGTATTTAAGAGTATGGATTAAAACAGATTCTGTTATGGTAGCTAAGCATATGTGGGAATTGACTAAACATAAGATAATAGAAAAACCTGAGAAACTGGAAGCTCTTGTTTATGGATATGGATAGCAAGATAAAATCAGTAAAAATGTTTTAGTCCCTTTTGTTTTATATGCAGCTCAGGCCTATTTTTATCAACCAGAGGAGAAGTTGTGGATATTAATTAGTAGAGCATTCAAGGAATTTATCTGAGAGGGGAAGAGGGCAAGGGTCAAGTGAGATAAGTTGAGCCTTTCAGCAGATCAAGTTTGTTTAGGATTACTTGATTTGAAAGGATAATTTTAGAGTTACACAGTTAAGGCTCATATACATAACACAAGCAGAAAATTATAATTCCAAGTGGAATGGAATGATAATGAAACAAAGGAAATTCAAGAAATAAAGGAGAGTGTTGGGTTTTGGATGCATATCCTTAAGGAGAATAACAGCAGCCTTATAGGATATTATATTCACACAGTAACAAAAAGTATTTTAAGAAATAAGCCCACTTGAGAATGGAAGAAGGACTTTTGCCTATAGGGATGATTGCTATCAGGGCTACAGAGAATAAATAAGAGGGGGCTGGAATTTATTGTTGAAAACTGGCAAAGGGACCAAGGTACTGGGAGAAAATAACTAGAGAAAGAAAGATAATAGAATGGTAAGAGACCAAGAAAACATTTCAACTGCAGGCTAGAGACTGCCTTTCCTGTCAGGGATTTGATATCAGACTATAAGCAGAAGAGAAAGGGGTAGGGGAATCCTAAGTAAAAGATGTGTTCTGGTAGAGTTTTTAGTTGAATCTAGAAGATAAGCTACTGTTAAAAAGGGGATAATTAGTGTGGCATAACTATAGGAATCAATCTGAGAGGTTAGAAAATTTTGGAAAGACAAATTGGATAAGTAATTCACAAGGCAACAATGGGACGCCAAATGTACATCTCCCAAATATGCAAAACGTGTAAAAGATTCAGGATTTTTGCTTGAAAGTGTTTGCATAGGTATTTTATACTCTAAGCAGATTCTAAAAGAATTTTACATTGGGTAGATGGCAAATGTTGATGGGGTGATGGGGAAGAAAGAAGTAACAGGAAACATATGGTTTTGGAGTATAATAAGTAGGTAGACTTCAAAAATCCTCTACAGAGTACTCCTGCCAAAAATATTTGGTGAGCAAATGAATGTAACCAAGGAAGTGATATTTTGAGCTAGGATATGAGATCTGAATTCCTTGGACATATTAAGGCTTTTCTAAGTTTAATTTTGGCAGCTACCAAAAAAAGCAATTACTAGAAAATGGAAATCAAAGTCTAAACCAACTATATTTTGAAGTACTGAATATTGTATGTAACAGATACATGAACTGGAAGTGGGAACTTTAGAAAAGGGTAGAAGCAAATTACATAGAAAAAAAAAGGAAAGTGTAGGAACATCATATCCAGAATAATATTTTGTTGGAGGAGCGAGATTTAAGGGAAGGCAGGAATTCAGCAATTTATGTAATATTGGATTGATAGTTATGAAAAAATGTGATGTATAACATTTGTCACTAAGAATATGGTAATATGATTTATTTTCTTTTATATAAATGTATGTTTGCATATGTCTTGTGTGGTAATTCAATAAGATATTAAAAAATGTAGAACATTAGATCTTAGTGTGTTTGCATAGCTCTCCAAAAGGTTAGTGTTAGTATGCATTGACAGCTTGTGTTGCTGTAATGGTGTGACAGATTCTGACAGGGTTTTGTTTATTTGTAAAGGAGGCTGTCTTCCCCTTAACTCCCATTTACCTGCTTTAAGAAAAATGCTATTTTTATTTGGTTAAAGGACAATAGCCACCCACCTCCTTACACACCAAATTATTATTTCCTGAAAACCAAAAAAATAAAAGTTTTTACCTCTCTCACCATAAAGCTGAGACCTCCAATAGTAGAATAACACAGGAACTAGCAATTATGAGAATACGAGATCTCGCATGACATCACATACTATTCTGGACTCATGGTTAAGCATGTCTATTGCTCTACATTTACATATTTATTTATTTTATGTTTATTTACCAGGAAAGTACAACTGGACAGAATGTCCTTTTTCAGCAGAGGTCCAGGGAGAAAAGCTCCACATTTATAAATAACCTTAAGAAACGTATACACTTACAGATACAAATATAGGTTCAATCTCAGATATAAAATTAAAATGCATCTTATACATTTCACTGATACAACCATATAGTCTAGATAGGATACAAAGAATAGCAGTACTGTAATTGCAGGTAGAAAACAAGCAAGTTAATTACACATATGCATAGTAGGGTTAGTATTCAAATACAAAAATAACAGGTTGTGTTCCTTTAACTGCCTTAAGACCTCTATTTCCTAACCGGGTTTGTGCAAGAGCAGGTCCACAATTCTAATAGGTGTGATTCGAGAAGTTTTTTAAAGTTGGAAGTGAGTAGTTCTGTTATTTAATGGCAGGGAATTCCAAGTTTTGGCTGTACAGTTGGACTAAAGAGAAAATCCAACTTCATTGTTAGGTTTGGATATATTTAAGAAATATTTGTTACTAGAACTCAATATCCTGTTATTGGAGTAGTGTATTAGTAGATTTTGAAGTATTGATATTTTTTCTGGCTGATTTAGTATTTGATGGGCGAAGGTGAGTTGATTATGAGCAAGTAGATTTGGTAGTTCGAGCAGGGTAGTTGTTTTAAAGCCAAACAATGATGGGATCTGAAATTTGTTATTGTGGCAAACTTTGTGATTTTATTATAGCAAGTTCTGAGTTTTGCTAGTGCAGATTTCTAAATGTTTGTAAGAATTTGTAATGCATATATTAGCATAGAGATAAGATGGGTTCTTGTTATAATGGCCTTTGAAGATTTATTTAGGTGTCAGTTTCTGTACAGGGTTCCTATTTTTTGTGACCTTTTTTATGGTCTGTGATACATGTATGTCGAATTTTATATTATGGTCAATGACCACTCCAAGTAATTTTGTTTGGGAAAATGGAGAAATAATTGTATGATTTAATGATGAGATATTGAAGGATGGGTGGTTGTCTGCAGCTCTAGTTGGATAGAAGAGCATGAGTTTTGTTTTGGTAGGGTTAAGTATAAGTTTTGCATTGCTTAGCCAACATTCCACAGCATTAAATGACTGCTGGGTGATTTTTTGGAATTTTTGTAGTGTTGGGGCAGGAAACATCTAGGTAGAATCATCCACATATTAAAACTACGGAAGCAAGTGGAGTGGCAGCATTGAAGATTAGTAAAGATAAAAAGGAGAGGGCCCATAATAGATCCCTATGGAACTCCCAAGGTTACAGGCATTAATGAAGAGAGATTTTCTTGCCATTTTACAGCTTGCTGGCATCCAGTTATATATTCCTGGAACCATGTAAGTGCAGAATGGCTAAGGTCTGAGAGTGTTGTTAAGAGCTTAGAATGGGAGACAGTATCAAAAGCTTTGGACAGATCAAGAAAGATGGAGGAATCTAAATTGCAATCATTGCAATGGTGGTTAATAATGTTAGTGAAGTTAACAAGGGCGGTGGTAGGGCAATGATTAGGATGGAAACCATACAGAGTGTTAAATAGAATATTGTTGGGTATTGGATAGTTCATAATTTGTGAATAGATGCACCTATCAAGTATTTTTGATAATGGTGATAGTATAGGTTTTGGCCAGTAATTTGATAATTCAGTTGAGTTTCCATCTTTATGTATTGAGATGGTATGTGATGCTTTTAAAATTTTAGGGACTTGTTCTGAGATGGATCGATTTTATTAATATGGATATTGGATAGGATATTGCTTTTGCAGCGATTTTTAGATATTTGGCAGGCAGATACTTGTCAAGTGTAGTAGGTTTAAGCCTTTTGAGATATTTAACTATGGTGTTTATTGGGATCTAGTGTGGGTACTGTGTGAGTTTGGGTAGGGGAAGAACAGTTGTTTATGAGGGCTGTTGTAAATTCAGTGAAGTATCTATTAAATTGTGAGTATCTGTTGTCTTTAGTATTAATGAGTGTAGGGGAGGCAGTACTAGTTTATCCTGGCTGTAGGATTTTTTTTTGTTGGCAGCCCAGAATTTTTGTGGGTTTCTTTGATTTTATGATTTTACACTGCTATAGTAATTGATTTTGTGCTGTGTATTATGTATTTTAGCTTTATTTCATTGTTCTAGATATGTTTGTTTGTTGTAGTTTTGTCACGGAGACATTTCTTCCAGGCCTTATGTCTAGTTTTAACAGTGATCTAGTTACTTTGGTTAGAGAGGGGACATAATTGGATTTTATCCTTATTGTTCTAGGTGGAGCAAGATGTTTAGGATATTGAAAGTTGAATTCAAGTATTCAACTGTAGTATCTAAAGGGAGATCTTTGAGTGGTGCCCAGTTGCATTTTTTTAAACTAGTTATGAAGTCTTGGGGGATAACTTTTTTGTCTCAGATTTGGTAGTAGGTGGTAAGTTTATGTGGATTTATTTGGTGTCAGAGAATGTAAGTTGGAATATGGTCACTGAGGCTGTCTGGGAGACAGCCAAAGTGTAGGGATGCATTTAGCCTGTTTGTAAGGATGCAGTCTAGTATTGAATGTTTATTTGATGTTTTCTCTACTCTAGTGTAAGTTTGGATTGTTTGTTAGAAACTGTGTAGATTAACGTGGTCAGAGCGATTTTGAGTGTTGCAGAACAGCCAGTCCACATTAAAGTCACTAGTTGTAATTGTTTCCTGAGGGAAGGATGTTGCTGTCCAATTTAGGATATGTTCTAGAGTAGTCCGATTGCCCCAGGTGGGATGTAGGCTTCCACTATGTTCAGATGTTTCTTTAGATTAATTGTTAGTTTAGTAAACAGTATTTTGATGGTGTTAAAGTTTGGGATGGTTAGGGCTAGAGTTTCTAAACTGAGATTGTTTTTGTATAGAAAAGTGATACCGCCATCTCTTTTCTGTTGTCTGTCTAGCCTATGTATATCGTATCCTGAGAGGAGTATTTCTTTGTTAGAGTCTGGTTTTAGCCAAGTTTCTGTTATAAGGGCCATATCTGGAGTATATAGAGCAAGGGTGGCATGCAGTTCTTGCATTTTGTTCATGATGCTCCTGAGATTTATATTAAGTAGTAGTAAGTCTGTACCTTTTCTGGGGAGAGTTAATAGTTGTTGGAGATGTGTTTGGATGTGATGATCTAGATGAGTTGGATTTGTTTAAGAACCAGTGTTTAGGGTGAATGCCCCCACTAAGTATGAGCTGTAATGCAATGTGAACTATAAATTTTAAGAATTTTGATGCAAAATTATCGTATTTCTGTGTAACATTAAGGTAAGATTGTTGTGTGAGTAAAGTAAATGGTGCACGGTTTATGTTTGTGGGATTATAGATAGCTGGTGCTGTTATGAAATTTGTATGTGTTAATTGTAATGGGCCTGAGGGGGTAGTGTATGTAGATTATGTGTTAAGTTCTGTATGGTAAGAGGTTATGTGAGCTGTAATAGAAATAGCAGGATTGATAGGTATAAAGTTATGATATTGCTTACTATTAATGTTTCAGATATGTCTCAGTTAAAGTAATAATATTATGGGTGGTTAGGAATAATTGTTAGTTTTAACTGAATTTTGATTTGTGGGGGATTTAAAACTATTCTTTTGTCCAGTTACGACTTATTACACTAAAAGATGTAAGTAGCAGGAAGTTAAGCAAGTGGGGATATATGGGAATTATTATGATGCAGTTTATTTATTTATTTATGTATTTGTGTATTTATTTATTTATTGGCATTTGTTTACCGGGAAAGTTCACTGGGCCAAGCAGAGCCCATTTTCATTGGATGCCTGAGGATAAAAACTCCACAAAAACACATTAGAAATGTACACAAACCACATAAAAACACATTTAGTATACAGAGCAGAGTGAAGAAAAATATTACAAAGAAGCACATTTAGGATATATAAAGCACATTTAGGTAAGCTTAATTACAGTATGATTAATTGGATAATTGGAATGATATAAATTTGGATTTATCTTAGCTGTGATAGGATTGTTTTACTTCGGGGAGTGGCTATTGGAGAATAAGTTTAGGCATAGCAGAGGTGGGTGGTGAATGGAAGTAGGGTAGGAGAGTGGAGAGAGCCTGAGTATAACGAGAGTGAATGGAGCGGGTAGAGCCAGTCACTGTGCTTGTGACCAAAAAAAAAAAACATTCAACAAAATGGTCTGGGTTGAAGTTAAGTAGGAAGTTAAAGGAAATGTAGTCCCTTGGTGATTTTTATTTTTAAAACAAGTAGACTTTACTTATTTGTAAACAACACTCTGGAGAAATCGTAATGGACTGCAGTAATTACAAAACAGCTATTGGGTGATTTTGTTTTTCTTAGTATTGTATACTAGCAACAGCTATAAGGAGAAAAACTACAGCTGTAGGTAATTAAGCTTACTATTTTATCCAACAACACCTAAGGGAAGACAAATGCACTTAGAGCTTGTTTATCAAATTCTTGGGAGGTGGGGGTAAATGAAACAGAAACTGCTTGATATGGTCCCTGGTGGTGTGCTCTCTATATACCCCAAAAACAAGCCAGTTAATTTATCAGTCTCGGCTGTAACCTACATTGATTTTTTTTTTGATGCTCTAAGTTTTTTTCTTCCAGCACTTTACAGTTCATGGGCACTTGAGTTGGTTCACTGAGCACAGTTAAAGAAATTACAGCTGAAATATTGGATATTTTCAGGGATAGTTGCTAGAGTTAGTGTAATTGATTTTTCTGATGCTGTTTCTTTCTTCCAGCACTTTACAGTTCCCAGTCGCTTGAGTGGGTTCACCAAGAGCAGTTAAAAGAAATTACAGCTGAAATATCAGGTATATTCCGGGATAGTTGCTAGAGTTAGTGTAATTGATTTTTTGATGTGTTAAGTTTCTTTCTTCAAGCACTTTACAGTTCCTGGCTGCTTGAGTGGGTTCACCGAGTGCAGTTAAAAGAAATTACAGCTGAAATATGGGATGTTTTCAGGGATAGTCACTAGAGTTAGTGGAACTGATTTTTTGATGTAGGGATAGTTGCTAGAGTTCCAAAAACAACACCAGAAAAGGAAGATAAAATGCAAATACGAACAAACCAGTGTCCACAAAAGTTATTTAATACACTCTAGCGCCTCGGCTTACAATGCTTTCAGTGGAATAAAAAAGTTAGTACATAACAACATCTTTTATACATCAAAGCATCAATTAAACAATTATACAATTAATCAGTCCTCCATTATACTAAAACTTTCCAATTGCAAGCTACATTAATCCCCACAGGGGTTAAAGTACCATATTTTAGAATAAAAAGAGCTTCTTTATACAGAAGCTTCTTTTTAACATCAAAAAACCATAGTTGCTAGAGTTAGTGTAATTGATTCTTTGATGCAGTAAGTTTCTTTCTTCCAGCACTTTATAGTTCATGGTCGCTTGAGTGAGTTCACAGAGCACAGTCAAAAGAAATTACAGCTGAAATATTAGATTTTTTCAGGGGTAGTTGCTAGAGTTAGTGTAACTGAGTTTTTGATGCTGTAAGTTTTTTTCCAGCACTTTACATTTCCCAATCAGATCCGTGGTGGTGGTGCTGCGGTAGCGCTGTCGCCTCACAGTAAGACGCTGTCCGGTTCAACTCTCAGCTAGAGCGTCTTCTGCGTGGAGACATGCGTGAATGGGCGTACCTTCGTTGAAGGTTGTGCGTTAGGGCTGGCAACTCAGCACATAAAAATCAACTGCCAATCATTAGCGGACCGGAGTTCCACTGTGGCGACCCCTAACCGGGAAAAGCCGAAAGACACAACAACTTTACATTTCCCAATCACTTGAGTGGGTTCCCCTAGTGTAGTTAAAAGAAATTACAGCTGAAATATTAGATATTTTCAGGGAGAGTTGCTAGAGTTACTGTAATTGATTTTTTTGTGCTGTAACTTTTTCTTCCATTACAGTTCCTGGTTGCTTGAGTGGGTTCACTGAGCACAGTTAAAAGAAATTACAGCTGAAACACTGGACATTTTCAGGGTAGTTGCTAGGGTTAGTATAATGGGGAGCACAAAGGATCAGTGAAGAGAAGAGCAATATCTGGTTTATTTTTAAATTTATTCTACTCGTTCTACATTTTTTTTTAATTGTTCTACATGATCTCCCACATTTAACCACTACAATTTGTAGTCCATTTTTTAATTAAAGTTATCATTTTTTTCAGAGTTGTTTTCAGCATTCCTTTATCTTACAGTTGACCACCCAAGAGACCTGTTTTGTGGCTATTGCTGGGAACACTAGTCTTAAAAGTGCTTCTCCTGCCAGAACATCTTCCAGCGAAACTTGCTTTAGTATGGACTTTTGAGACTATGCAGTTACAAAAGTTGAGCATAGTGTAAGCTGTCCCCTTTTGCTTTAGGCTGTTAACATTGCTTCTCTTCTGGTGTAGCATCACTGTTGCTGCAGTTTTCAATTCCTGTTTAAAGAGTAAAATACTGGCTAACTAGCCCTCAGCTGCTGTCATCAGTACGAACAGTTATGCTTATATCACTATTCTGCAATACATTGTTACAAATAAGGCGTAAGTAATACCCCAGCATTTTGGAGATGCAGTGCTCTTTGGGCCACCTTTTTCATGGCTTAGGGCTGTCCCATTGCTAAGACCCCTTGCGACCATTTATTTGATCTTCTGTGTCAGTTTTTTTAATTAGCCTATTAAACCTGTATACCCATTATGAATCTCTGGTTTGTGTAAATTTTCTCAGAACCTTATATTAGAAGATGCACAGGGATATTATGTGTTTTATATAGTAACCAAAAACTCCATAGGTTGACACTTGAAAGAATGGGTTCCATTCTTAAGGTACCAGCTTTGTGAGGAGGTGCAGGAAATGCTTTATAAGTCTTCACACTGTCATTTAAGTTTTTCTGTGTTCAGTTGCTTTCACAACTGAGAATCCAGTTTCTGTCATCCTTCCATTCAGAAGGAAATGGGTAATGTCCATGTTCAGAAACATTGATATACATATATATATATATATATATATATATATATATATATATATATGTATATACAAACATACACACATCTATAAAACGCTGCATGTATGTATAAATGTGTGTATATAAGTACATATACACATGTGTAATTGTGTATACCTGTGTATAATGCCTACTAATGCATCTGTCACCAACCTCACCTCAGACCTTATTTGTTGTTGTGAAAGCCGAGACCTTGGATCAAGTCAGTCTAATTGCTGTCATTTTTTTCAAAACTTATTTCACAATTTTGAGCTTATCTGACTTAGTTTTTTGTTAGCTAGCATAATATTTATTGTTTAAAACAAAAAAAAGAAACTTTTACTCGTTTCTTTCTTAGCTCCTTTAAGAGCAGCGGGTACCGAGGCCTTGTTGCTTCTCACGTTTTTACCCTTTGCAATTATAATTACATATAACTTGCTTCAGTAGAAAGGTCATAACTATTTTTCTATTTTTTTTTTTCTGGCTTCTAGTTTTAGAGTTTACTTTTTTGATAGTTTGCTAGCCATTGGCTGTTTTAGTTGTTAAAAACTGTTTTAATTGGGTTTGTTTTTACTTTGTCTCTACATTGGATAATATTTTTTTTTGACATGGACAAGGTCTTCAGAAAAAGATTGTGCCCCAGAATATCTGTGCTGTCTGCATGGTGTACCTGCAGCCAGAACACTTTGTAATGGATTGCAGTATTTGCAAGGGCTTTGGTCCACATTCATTATTAGAATGTTGATTCTTGAGACTTGTCCCTCTGGATCATGAGAAAGGTAAAAAGAAAGCAAAGGATAATGATCAAGAGACCTGAGGGAAGAACAGAAAAGAAAATAGAACAAGAAAAGAAAAGACAAAGACTCTGGCTCCTCTGTAGCACAAAGTTTCCTGGCCTGACCCCAGCATCTACCCTCAGGAGCATAGCAGCTTCAGTATGCTCTGTTTTGTCTGTGTTGGGTCTGTCCTACATGGAGCCGATCATTATTTCAGAGAAGTCCCCTAAAATATCTTAAGACTACATTCATCAGAGAGAGAGCTCTCTAGATTTCTCTCTTCCCACCCACCTTCAGCATCTCCCTTAAGTCAACTAGGTCCTTCCAAAGTTCCTATAAAATGGATCTGGGACATAAGGGCATTTTTGAATGCTCAGATTGAAATGGGTGTCATCCCATCACCTTCTTTCTCCAGGGTGAATCAGGTTGCCCCATATTCGCCTCTACATGCTTCTTCCACATTCCAGTTTTGGCATCAGTGATTTCAGATTTGGTGAGTTGCCCAGAGCCTGTAAGGTCGACCCCGATTGGCGTAAAGGCATTGGTGGCAAATCCCTTGCATCTGACTCACTCAACCTTTACACTCTTGCGGTTGACGGAGTCTCAGGGCCAGTCTCTTGAGACAGACCTTTGGAACCATCCTCTGCTTTGATTTGTTTGGTGTCATATTCATTGTCTGAGTTCACTCCAGTCTTATATTAGATGCATCATAGTCTTTAGTGTCGGTGCTCCTGTCCTCTATGTTGTTGATGCCACTTTGGAGGGGACCATTAAGGCACCAACTTGGGTTTCCCTGATGCTGACAAATTCAGGAAATGGTTTCAAAGTTATTGAGAAGATGATCATCTCCTTGTCTCAGAAGCCTGCTTTCATGCAGTCTGTAACTTCTGGTACTCTTCGGTCTGAACTTCAGCCCTCTCGTCATTCCTCCCCAGAGAGAAAACAGTCATCCCAGAAAATGAACAAGTAAAAGAAGGTACATCAGCTCCTCCAAGTAGTCCCTCACTCTGGAAATTGATTTGGATAAAAGGGTTTGTTCCCCACAGTCCCCTCCATGGGATCTTAGTCCTCTATCCCACCCTTCCTGGACAAAGAAGTGTTGTTTGAAAATTTTCAGGTGTGCATCCTCCGCCTCCAAAGTTGTACCTCTTCCTGACTTCTCGACTGACCTGGTGTCAGGAAGAGCATGATGGTAGCCCATTCCCACTGAAGTGATACCCGGAAAACTGGATGGATTTCTTTATCCTGCTAAGGACAGGCAACTTTAGAGTAAGGGTTCTCTAGTGGACTTGGTCATTGTAGCAGCACCCAGCAGGGGAGAGTTATCAGAAGACACAGCAGCAGTCCATCTTCTCAGTGAAGAGTCTCATGCAATGGGCCAAATAGGGAAGGGCACCTATGGCTCAGGCATGTTTGCTTTGAGGGTGTTAGATTACATTACTCACATGAACATCTTTTTATCTTGCTACCATGTCTATAGGCAAGAGTTTCCAGTTTCTTAGTTTTTGTTTTACCTTTTGTTTAGCTGCTATAACAGAATCCTTTTTAATCCATACTCCTAAATGCTTAATTTTATTATGTCCTCATAAATATGGGTGCTGCTGAACCAATTCACATGTTGGCACATAGTTTGCAGATCTTCATTAATTTTTATATTCCCCCCCAAAAATAGGGGAAGACTGTTCTCGTCAGTGTCTGTGCTGAGATGCAAACATGTCAGGTCACTTTAGGTAGTTGAAGATAGTTTTGGCAAACATAAAAATAGTGAATCAAATTTGCTGAAACTGCATTTTGCGATAGTGGAGTTTGCCTTTTTCTCCACTGCTGTATAGCCCCGGATTTGATATATATAAGTTCAGCAGGGTGGCCTATCTACAAAAAAAATCTTTTCTGAAAGTGTTTGGTGTAGGAAGTTTTGGGAAAAAAATGTCATTCTCTTTATGTTTAATGTAGCTACCTTCTTTACATAAATCTGCAAAGTTTTATGTGCTTTTTTATGATGCTTTCTGTACTGACTATGAATCTGTTTCGTTTGATATTTCTGTGCTATTTATGTTCATTAGTCATTGCAGAGGTGACTGCTGGTACTTCCTTCTACTATGGTTTAATGCCAATTTTGTTTTTGTGCTAAGACATTTAGCTGTGTTATGTTTTTTTTATGCAACATTCTCTTTCCAGAGTGACTCTGTTTTGATCGGTATTTTTGAGGCATGACATTTAGTTCTGTGTTACTTTACTGTTCCTTCGCTTGCTGTATTTTTCCATAACTCTGGCTTCTTTAGCAAATGTACCTGACATGATTTGTTTTTTCCTGCCATTCCCAGAGTCACCTCAGTGCCTCTCACCAGTCTTGTTCTGGTGAGAGTGTAAGAAATTAGTTTTCCCAGTGCATGTTCTATGCAATATTCAACCTCCTCACTCCAGAAGCCAGACGGTTCATAGCCATCAGTGTACTCATTCCTAGGATCGAATATAAACTGTCCCTTATTATTGCTAACACTACATTATTACAAACCACTGGGAATAAAATACTACTCTTTATCAACATAACTAACAAAAAAGGGCACCGCTGCACTATACAATAGAGAGAGAGAGAGAGAGATGGCTTACAGTTTTAGCAAGGCATGAGCCTACTGCTTTAACTTCATTACTTACAAGCTACTTAGTACTGGATACTGTCCACTTTTAAAGAAAAGACTCTGTAATGGGGACTGTAATTATATTCATAGAAATACAGATGATAGTTAGACAGACCCCCCTTACAAAATAGCCACTGCTGAAAAAGTAAAACTGTACCTTCCAGCTGGAACAAGCACCCAGAAGAAATAAGACAAGTGGACAAGCTTACTAGCTTCAAACTGCAACTAAAAATCCTATCTGATAAAACAGCTTGACTGTAAGTGTTTCAAACGTGGGCTAGAAAGCAACTATAAAGCAAGAAATTATTATGTATTACATCTACTGGGTTAATGCTAATTCATCCCTTATCATATTCTTTGAAATGTTTATTTGGAATTAATGTGTAAACTAATTTGTTCTGACAGTAATGAACTATGCCTACCTGAAAATTCAAAATTATCTCTTCCTAAATTAAAATTCAACACTGTGCTATATCTTTAACTATGTTCCTGCCAGTGCCTATGCAAATTTCTGTGTAAATGATTCTACATTCTGTTGTATGTTTAGTCGCATTGTCTAGCTTCTCTTACATGGGTCATTACTGAAAATGCTCCCTAGATCACTTCATCTACCTAAGGTTAAGAAATATTAAATAAATAAGTAAATAAATAAATAAAATTCAGTCTGGGTTTTAGGCTTTGCTGCTTTTTTGGTTACATCCTTAAATCATAAAGATTGATGCAGAGTCTGGAAGTTTTTTTTTCCTGTGGTTGATTTTCATTTAGCAGTTTGCTTCTGGTCCTCTCGCCAACCCTGTTTCGGCTCTGGTGGCAATTGGATCCTTAAACTCTTGTATTGATTCTGCCTTTTGACATTATTGGGGTTTCAGGATCTATCCCTTCCTCAAGTTTGATTCCTGATGTTATGACCCCGGTCATTAGATGTTATCTTTTCATGGACCTTATATCTTTGGGGATCATCCAGGAGCTCAGGCAAAAAAGGAGAGCAGTAGCAAACTGCAAGTAAAACTGTTTTTAAAAAGAAAAGAAGACCAACTATGAGAATAAGAACAAAAAAAAAATTACACAGATGTTATTTATGGGACAATTTGGTAACTGTTCTGTGTTTTAAAGCTCACGAAATTTGATCTTTTACACTGGGACAGAGACTTTTTATGACTTATTATTTGAAACTGATTATAAAACTTCTGGAACTGTGTAACAAAAAGGAGATTTATCCATGGAACAATTATTTGTTTTCTAGTAGTTGTGGGGGTATTAGATATTGTTATCTGTGCTAACATGACTGGCTGAAGTTTTGTAAATTATCCAGTGTTACATATGCCAGCATGACTAGCAATAATTTTGTAAATAAGTTTGTCTTTTGATTATCACTGTGATTTATGTAAGATGTTTGAATGTCAAACAGTATTGTGGCTGATCAAACCTACATGTTCTTTGAAAAGAGAATTCTGAATGTGTGTGCGCCAGGGTCAGCTGACCTAGATATGATGTCATTGTGTACCAGAGCTGGGAGAATATAATCTTCACTGCAGCTGTTTGTTTACTTTTCAAAGTCTAATATGAGAGTAGAATTCTCATAGCAACTTCCTATTACTTTTGAAAAAGATCTGCTATAAAAAGCAGGTTCTGAGTCAGTTGTTCAGTTATTGTTCAGTAGTTGTTTTCCAGAGCTGTTCAGCAGTAGTAGTCCTTTTGTTTCCAGGATCATAGGAAGTTTCTAGGCTAATGGCTCTGGGGCCCTTACAAGCCTAGCTGAGAGTTTATCCCCAAAAAAGAAACCTCAGTTAGCACCTGTCACCCCTGTCAATGAGGGACAAAGGTGGAACCCCCTGGGACAAATTTGTGGTTTCCAGTTGTTCCAGTCTCTGAGGACAGACAACAACCTGGAGTGTGGACATAATTTCTCATTTTACCTTGCCGAAGTAAGAGTGTAATTTTGCTTTGCTAAAGTGTTGAGATTAGATTGGGACAGTTAATCTTCAGATAGTTAGGGAACTACAGCTAGATAGTTAGAGGTTTTCTAGAATCAATGTGAGATCTATCCTACAGTATTATTTTCATATTTCCTGAGTGTGAAAATCTGTTGTTGATTGGAATCAGTTATTCAGTATTTACATGTTTTAAATCCCTTTATTTATTATTAAATGTTTACTGCTTCTCATTGTGGCTGGTTATTTAGTTAATATTTTTAATAACTTGAGTGTGTTTATGCTTGTTGTGATAACACCAGGGCCACTCCAAAAAGTCTTACTGCTTGTGAAACATGTTACCATTTGTTTCAGTATCTATTTTCCCCAATATAACTGAACACCCCTTTTGAAGGGTATTGTGGTATTTGACTGGTGGCAGCCATTACCTTGTAATTTTTGCAAAGAAACACAGCAAGTAAATCTGTGTCAGTCTTTCCCAAGAGAGTGTGTATGTGTGAATGTCAGACATTTAAGAGTGAGTGTGTCAGATACCTAGAACTGGGACACAGTGCTCTGCAGTGGTTAGTGTGGAGACTCGTTTGGGGACCTGGAGTGAAGCATATAGTCCAGTCCCAGGTTTGGAGTCTGTTCCTGGTGCACTCTTAGGGGAAATTTGTATATTTATCCCTGCTTTTAGTGACACTCTTTTACCAGAGACAGTGGTGAGGATTTAGACTCCTTAATTACTGCCCCGGGGTAAAGAGGGCTCATCACAGTAGTAAGTTAAATCTGTTAAAAATTTTACTTTGCAGCTTAGACCCGATGAACTGGAAAAAGACTATGTTAAAAATGTATGCAGCATCTGTGTGAAACTGTTGGTAATATGGTGAAAGTTAGAGATGAGAAAAACTTATGGAGTGGAGGGTAGAGATTGGAAGCTGGTTTGAAATGTGAAAAAACATGGTGAAACACTTGCGAAGTGTTATTTTTGTGTCTGGTCACAGAAGAACATTAAGATATGCTGGCCTGCCTATGTCACGTTTCTTTTGTGAAGTGTTATTTTTGTGTCTGGTCACAGAAGAACATTAAGATATGCTGGCCTGCCTAAGTCACGTTTCTTTTGTGGGGACTTTTCTGATGTAATTATTGTGAGAACGTACAATGTAACCAGTGTGAGGAGAAAGGACAAGCAGTAAGAAGATGTGTTTGAATGCAGGCTGTGTAAAAATAAAAAAGGACACTTTTCAAAGGATTGTCAAGAGCAAAGAGTTAATAATTAAACAGAAGGGGAAGGGGAATTAATCATACATGAGGAAGTATAACAAGAGGCTGGGGAGAAGGTGAATTAGATGAAGAAAATACACTAGGGAAAATGAGAAAGAGTGCATGCAGAGAGGTCAGGAGATGGGATTGTTACTAATATTTTCTCTAAGTCTCAGCAGTGAAATATTTGATTTGTACATAAACCATGAAAAAATATTAAGTTGAGGAAAGAGTAAAAATAAAAAAACGAAAATTTACAAATATTTCCTCTTAACTTAGAAAAGTAACACTTTTAGAGCACTTTCAATAAATGTGAACAGTATTATTAACACTGTAAGAAAAATGTGGATACTGGAAGGGTGTGCTAAATGTTATATGGATGTTATTCTGTTAGAGGATGTAAGATTCCTGACAAGTGAAGAAAGACTGCAAACAGAAAAATTGTGTGGTGGAAATATAATATGGAGCCTAGAAAGTGAACTTTGTTCTGGAGTGGATGTGTTGTATAAAAAAAAAAAACAGTGAAATTACTAGATGTGTCGGGATGGAAGGTTACTGTTGTGGATGTGATATGGCGAGAATGTGCTTATAGAATTATAATATTATATGCATCTACAACTAGCAATGAAAGAGATAATCTGTTTAACCAAATATTACACTATGTCACTGTTAATGAAAATTATAATTCCAGAAAACTTTAATTGTGATTTAAGGGGAATGTAAAAAGGAAAGGAAAGGTTTAAGAAAAGTACAGGAAATTATTAAATGTGGTGGAGCAAATGTCAGTGGACATATAGAAGGGAAACTAGAATATGAAATTGATTATACTGTATAGTCGGAAGGCTTTGGGGTAGCATATTCTGATACAGTTGTGACGTTTTTTCAGACCATTTAACTATATACATGGAAATGATGGAAGAAAGGGAGTATATTAAAACAGGAAAGGGAATAAAAAGAATAAATGAGAAATTATCGGATGAAAATGGAGAAAGGGAGTATATTAAAACAGGAAAGGGAATAAAAAGAATAAATGAGAAATTATCGGATGAAAATGGAGAATGGGAAGTATTGCAGTTATAGAAGGATCATATAACCTTAAAGGACTTAAAATTTGTCTGACTGGTGGATTGAATTTAAAAGGAAGTTTAAAAAGTGTTTTTTTTTTCACAATAAGAGGATGATGTGCGAAAGGAATATTGAAAAATAAATATAAAAAATCAAGGCATTACTGTTTAGGCAGAGATAAAAGGGAGGAGGTTTTTGCATATCTGGGTAAAATAGCAAAGGCAGTATTAGTATGATGAGAGAAATTAAAAATGTAAAAGGAGAGGTAAAATGAACATAAGTGCAAATTGTGAGTGGAATATTGTTTGCATTGGTGATGAATGTGATAGTGAGTGAATTAGCTTATAAAGTGAAAGATGCTAGATATCTGAAGCAAAAGGAGGTGGTGATTCCAGTAGTTTTAACATACTCAGACAATATAGTTGGTAAGAGCAAAATATGGATGTGTGAAGTGCTGGTTTGTGTGAATGGGTGGTTAAAGGAAATAGGAATGACCTTGAGTAGAGATAAAAGTAAGGGTTTAGGTGATGTGGTGAAAACTAAGGGGGTGCATTTTTCAATGAATTAAGTGTCTTTGCTAGGAATAACATTTTGGGAAAATGATGTAGTTGTGATGCAATAGGTGAGGTTGATGAAAGAAATATGTCTTATGTGGAGGACATATAGATTAGCATTCAGGAAAAAAAGATTTATCTGGTTTATTCAGTATTATTGGGAAAATAACATACATGTCAAATGTTTGTATGATCCTAGAAAAATATGAAAAGGAGATAATGCAATTTATATTTTCTTTCATATGGGGTTCAAAATTAAACCTAGTGAAGAGAAAAGTGTTGCATGTGAATGAAGATGAAAGGGGATTGAGGTTACTTAATCTAGTTGATCTGATGTTGTCATTTTCATTCATTCATTAACTGATGAATCTCTTATTCTATTCGGCTACTTGTACCAGACCCTCAGATCCAAACTCCCTTTATCCATAATGTCCCACCAGCCTAACATATATCAGATCTTGTTTGCTGCCACTTAGCTGCAGACACAGATCTTCTCGCTCTCGAGCTTTTGGGTGAATTCATAGTTGAAATAGTGAGTTTCGCTTAAATTTTTCTATCTGTATTAGTCCTTCTGATTTCTTTCACTCTACTACCTCCCTTGGTCAGTGTTTTTATCCCCTACCATCATTTTCTGTGCAGTTGTTACCAATTTCTGTGTACTTCTCTTTATTACCATTGCCGGTACTTTGCTATCACAATTTCCTACCATTGTTGGTAGCTTTCTTTTTCCATCTTTCCTTATTTAAAAAAAAAAAAAAAATATATATATATATATATATATATATATATATATATATATATATATATATATATATTTTTTTTTTTTTGTTATTGTATTTCTATAGCTTTTGTCTTAGTTAAGCCAGTATGGCTAATAAACCTTCCAGCTTTAAAAACTGCATTACCTATGGGCATAAAATACCAAACTCGGATGCCCACAGGGAACGCATGTACTGTTTTGGAGCAGCACAGTTAGACTTGGACTGCTCCATATGTGCTGGTTTCAACTCCAGGGCTCACACAAACAGGAGGAATAAGCTTACATTGAAGGGCCATCTCCCTCCTACTTTTTCTTCTACTGTTTCAGCAGGGGCTTAAACCCCCTCAAAGAAAATTGAGAAGGGGAAGCCCGACTTGGCTCCCAAAGTAAAGACTATCATAAGAGGTCTCAGGATCCCACATCTTCTTTGGCTCCTTCCTCAGATCCCCTTGCAAAAAATATCAAAAAAGTTGGATCCGACCACCTCTGATACCTCTGCTTTAAAATTCAAATCACCTCTGATTTGGTCACCTCTTTCCCTATTGGATCTGATAACATTTTGGCTTCCTTCACCTTTCTTAGAAGAATCCCTTGGTAAACATTCTAGACCTGTGTCCTCAACCTCTTCTCTCAAGTCTTCCAGGAGTTTATCTGAGGCTGACATGGATAGGATGATTAGGAAATTCCTCAGAGCTCAGATCCAGATGGAGTAATCCTGGCTCTGTCTCCCATTCGATCCATGAGCCAACTTATGACTACTTCCCCTTTGGTCTCTCCTTTTCAGATACAACCTACTCTTTCGGAGCCTTCAGGTTTGTGACCCCTGGGGTGTACTAATCAGACCCGAAGATAGTCTGTTACTCCGGTTACTTCCCTGAGTCATCTGGCTCCGAGCCTTTTGGATCTGAAGCATCAGCAGTGGATCCAGGGGGCTAGAGTCAACTCTGAAGTTATTGGAGCTATCCCTGCCCCTCAGGGCTTCAGCGCTGGACAGCCCAGGTCTAACTCCATGCTCAGGCAGAGTGCTTGAAGGGTTTCAGGAGCTGGCATTTTGAAAAATATTGGCTCCTTTACTGTTGAATTTGGTTTCCCCCGGGAACTGTGTTTTCTGTATAGTGGAGATGACCTTCTTATTACTTAGAGAAAGAACATCCCGACCCCCTTGGAGCAGATAACTTTATCTCCTTCAGATCTTACTCCCAGCCCACTCAAGTCTCCTATCAGTCCCTCAGGACTCCCCCATATCTTCTGATACCTTACCAGATTACCATGTTGATGAGGTCTCGAGAATGTGTAAAAGGAGACACCTAGATTCCCATCAGCAATCCCTCATGGAGGACACTGATTATGATGAACAGGAAGGATCTCCCAGATCTCCACCTGAAGACATCACATTTGGAAACATACTAGAGATCTTGAAACAGAAAGGTAGTTACCTCTGATTCCCCTTCCCAAGAGGAATGTTCCTGGAGGCTTTCAGGTCTGGCCATGTTGAGTCCTGGATTACTCCCCCAGCCTATGAATTTCTAGATCCTCTTTCTTGCCAGGTGTGGAAAGAACTGAATATTTTGGAGCCCATCCTTAAAGATCTAGACAAAATGTTAGCCCCTCCCAAGGACAGGACACACTGGAGCAAGGAGGCCCAATTGATGCCATGGTTGTACCAGTGCCCACCAAAAAAGAACTTTCAGAACAATGCTCTTCTGTCCATCTCCCTAACAGGGAGTCCAGGGCCTTAGACAGATTCAGTAAGCGCGTGTATGCTTCAGTGACTTTTGCTCTGTGGTCATTGAATTTCCTGGCACGTTTTACAAGATTAAAGAGAGATTTGACTAAAGAGCTCTTCAAATCTGTTTCTGGGTCTATGTTGAGGACCAAAAGAGAGTCTCCTCATACCTGGCCACCCTTCAGTCGATATCTAATGTGTCCATGAGGCTGATTTCACATGCAGCAGAAAGTACCTCATGGGTGGCGGGTTCAGTCATAGCCATTAGGAGATATACCTGGATGTGACTCTGTGACTTTGCAGAGCTCTTTAAGTCTTCATTCATTAGTGCTGCCTTTGATGGAGCTTTCTTATTTGGCCCTAAAGTAAAAGATACACTCTCCAGATGTAAGGAAGAAGGAAGGACCTTGTCTGCCATAGGGATACATTTTTCTACCCCTCGAAACTTTTTCCTGGAATCAACAAGGAGGTTAGAAGATGTGGTTCCATAAATCCCAGGGTCCTTTCCAAGTCTCACACAGAGAGAGTTCTCCTAGGGGCAGAGGGGGGGAACTCAAATGGAGGACATCAGTCCAAGGCAGAGGTAGCCCATAGAACCAGGCTTCTGGGACTCCTCCTTGGATAAACCCTAACTGTGTTTCTGAAAAGGGGCCTGACTGCTGTACTCTGGAAGCTGTTGGGGTACTTTTATCTCTGCACCAAAGAGCCAGGCTATCCATAACAAAAGATTCCTGAGGTCAGAGAATTATATCCAGAGGTTATATCATACCATTTTCCCAAATTTCCCCATACAAGAAAGAAAATAATCCCCAATGTTCCATCCAATCAGAGGGAAGCAGCAGCATTAGAAATAGAAAAGCTGTTAGAAAAAAAAAGAGTCATCCAGAAGGTCTACCCAGAATGGAAAGGATCCAGGACCTATTCAAGATTTTTCTTAGTGCCAAAGCAGACAGGGGACTTGAGACCCATCCAGGATCTCAGCAGACTAAACCAGTTTGTTTTTGTCCATTCTGCCTTTACTATAAAAAGACAATTGGATACGCTCGATAGCACGAATTCTGAAGATCTATCACTTCAAATGAACAGGTGCTCCAGGAGATATCTGCACTTCCGTCTGGGAGATGGTCATTACCAGTTCAGAGCATTGCCTTTGGTCTCATCACAGCCCCCCCGTATATTCACTAAATGCACAGCAGTGGTAGCAGCTCACTTGAGACTGCTGGAATTCCAAATGTTTCTGTACCTAGGTGACTGCTTCCTAACTTCTGCAACCAGGCATCTTCCCCTACAGGCAATTGGCTACTTTCTGCAGTAGTTTCCACCTAGGCATCCCAGTCATTTCCAGCAAATCACAACTCAGTCCTATGCAAAGTTTGGAGTTCATCGGTGCTTGTCTGGACATGGTCAGTCAGAAAGTCTGTCTCCTTCCAACTCACATTTATGCTCTCAAATCACAGATCAAGAGAGTAATGCTGCATTCTACTTTTCCAGCACGACTAATCTTACAAACATTGGGATCCATAGCATCAGCTATCACCCTAGTCCCTTTAGCCAGGTTTTCCCATGCGAATTCTGCAATGGACCTTGTCAGTACAGTGATCCATTCTTCAATATCCTTTGACTGCCCCAGTCAAGATCACACAAGCATGCAAAAGATATCTTCTTTGGTGACTTCGTTCAAACAAACTTTCCACAAAGGCCGTCCATTTATTCTTAGCTTGCTCATGGCCACTGACACTATGAAAGCCTCTCAACTGAAGGTGGGAAGGACAGTCCAAGGTACATGGTCCCCAGAAGAAGCCAAGATGCATATCAATGACCTGGAGATAACAGCAGTCCTCCTAGCATTGCAGGCCTTTCAAGATGCTCTGCCCTCTGGGACAATTGTTTTTTCTGGTCCATGGTCTGGTACATCAGCAAACGGAGGAACCAAGTTTTATCCGCTTTGTTGAGAAACAATGAGAGCATGGTAATGGGTGATCTCTTCCTGTCATTTTCTAATAGAAGAGCACATACTGGGAAAGACCATTATGATTGCTGACAAACTCAGCAGGCCAATTCTGATGCTTTACAAGTGGTTTCTCAATGTCAGTGTAATGGAGAGAATTTTTCATCAATGAGGCCAATCATATTTTGACTTGTTTGCTACTCCCCTCAACAACAATTGTAGCAGGTAGGTTCTTTGCCCTCATCCCTCCAACAGAGGAGTCACTGAGAGATTCTCAAGTCCATGACTGACCCTCCGGTCTCTATATGCTTACCCACCGTTACCTCTCATTCCCAAATTTCTACAGAAAGTATTCCAGTTGAAGGGCACAGTTGTTCTCATTGCACCCTTTTGGCCTTGTCAGATTTGGTTCCCCTTCCTCTGACCTCACCTCCTACATACACCCTAAATACTGGATCCCACCCCAGACCTCTGTCTCAGCTGAGAGGCATGACTCATCCAGACATAACAGACCTCAAACTGACTGCATGGTTTCTCCAATTCCACTGATTGCTAGACAGCTCAGGCTCTCCTCCCTGGTTCATCATATTTTGTTATCTTCTCAGAAAGCTTCTTCCAGAAAGATTTACAAAAGTAAATGGAAGAGATTTGCATTCTGGGCCCTTAACATGAATTTGGACCCCCTTTCTTCCCCTGTACTGCCAATACTTGTTTTTTTAGCTTCAATTTTCAATTAAGGGGCTAGTTTTTCTACTATTAAGATCCAATTGGCTACCATTTCAAATTTCCATCTAGGCAACAATAACTGTACATTAGCTTCTTCTAAATTGTATAAAGCCTTTCTCAAAGGGGCCTTTTTACTTAGCCCTCTGCTAAAGGATCTTACTCCACCTTGGGATTTAACTGTTGTGCTTCAGGCCCTGGCCCAAACGACCTTTGAACCTTTACCCAAGTCAGATCTAAAATGATTGTCTTGGAAGACAATTTTTTTAGCCGCTATCACATCAGGTAGACAAGTATCTAAACTCCAGGCTGTATCTTCTAAATCTTCTTACCTGGTTTTCCACAAAGACAGGACATCTTTACGGACCAACCCATCTTTTTTGCCTAAGATAGTTTGAGTCCTATATTAACCGGGTCATTAACCTCCCAGTTTTCTTTCTAAACTTTTCAAAAAAGGGAGAGTACACGCTCCATCTTTTGGATGTGCATAGGCAACTTTTATCTTAATAGAACCAAGGATTGCAGGAAGACTGACCAGTTGTTTGTCGCTTTCCCTGCTAACAGTTTGAATAAGCCAGTTTCCAAAATTACTCTAGCCAAATGGTTAACCAATATCAATAGTAAAAGAGGTTTATCCTTGCTTAAGCCTCCTAGAGCTCACTCCACGAGGTATGTGGCGGTTTCCTCAGCCTTTTGGTCAATGGTTTCCATAGATGACATTTGTGCAGCTGACACCTGGTCTAATGCTCATACTTTTATTGCTCATTACAAATTGGATTTGGTTTCCAGGAACAGAGCTGATTTTGGCTCCACAGTACTCTGGAATATCCTTCCACGAGGACCACCCAAGGTTCAAATAGCTTGGGACTCTGTCCCATAGGTTGAGGAATGAGTGAAAATGATAAACATCAGATAAAAAAGTTATATACGCACCATAATGTTCCATATCTGTTGTCCATTTTCATTCTTCCTCAATTCCCCGCCCACCTACCTACCCACTTCCGTGTGGTCCTGGAAAGGCCTAAGAATTTTCTTTGGGAACTGTTGCTCCTTGTTAGAACTCCAACTTTTTCTTATTCTATCCTTTCTTATTTCCTCTAAGGTATTATCCATTGACCTATAGGGCAGCCAACTCAATATAAGGTATGTTTGGTTGGTGGGGTAGTATGGATAAAGAGAGGAACTCAAGAGTTTAGATCCAAGGATCTGGTAGAAGCGGCTGACATGGATTTGAGACTCATCAGCTGGGGAAGAAAGGAAATGGAAAAAACAGATGGAATGTTATGGTAAGTATATAACGTATTTATTTTGCTTCTTTAAACTTGCATAGACTATTAAAGTAGGTAAAGGAAGAAAATGATAATTTAATGGTGATAATGTTTAAACATAAGTACAAAAAATTCTTGGATATGATGAGCATAAGAAAAGAAGAAAAAAATATGTAAATGAAGAAATTAAAAACAATCAAGAAAAAATACTAACATGGAAAATAAAAAATGATGACAATGAGAACGATTGAAAGATGTCATATAGTAATGAGATGAAATTGTACTATTATGGAAAAACATGGGAAAAGTTATTAGAAGTAGTGATTAAAACTATTAAAATAAGGAAAAGTGGTGCACCAATATAGCAGAGTATTAGGATTTCCTTTGGGGACTGGTAACAACCAATTTACCAGTAAAGGTAAAAAAAAAGCTGAAAGAGTATGCGTATTTTGTGGGGATGAAGAGACAACAGACCATGTTTTTTTTTTTTTTTTTTTTTTTTTTTTTTATGTAAAAGAGTGGTGAAATTCTTGAAAAATGTATGTGAAAAAAAATGTATGATTATTTATGGACATTATAAGAATAAGAAGAATGAGTATGTGGAAAGAATAGGTCATTTATTCTATGAAATATGGGTTATTTGGAATGAAAGACTGAATGAATGATTATATTGTGTGTTAACATTCTTGGAATTTTGCTATCAGAATGAAGTCCAAACCAGCCTCCTGGCTTTCTAAAGAAACCAGACAGAAAATTTTGCTTAGGAACAAGTCTTGGGCTAAGTGGAGAGCTACCAAAAATATCTCTGAGCAACAAAATTTTAGGCAGTTGAGAAATAGTACAAAAAAGGCAATACTTGCAGATAAAAAGAACTACTACTGTAAACTACAGCAAACTGACCAAAACAATCCCCAGAAGTTCTTGTCTAGTATCAATAAACTCCTTTTCCCAGGGTACTCTCGTACACCTACCTCACTTGAGGCCAATCCAAACACCCCCCCATCAAACTGCCAGTGCCTTAAATACTTTCTTCACAGAGACCATACAATCACTAGCCAATCAACTAATCCCAGACAACTCAAGCCTTTCCACCACCATACCTGGCACAAACATTCCATCTGCAACCCATCTCTACCACTCTCATCTACAAATTCATCCAAAAACTTAAGCCTTGTACTCCTTCTGCTGAACAGCCACTGTCTGAATACCTGCAAAAAGCAGCCAAAGTAATTGCCTACCCTATATCCATCCTCATAAATAGAACCATTAAGGAGGGAACCATTCCAGACATCTGGAAAATCTCCCATATTATCCCCCTACACAAAGGTGGTAACTCAAATGATTACTCTAGCTACCGGCCGATAGCTCTTTTACCACCCTTAGCAAAAATTATGGAAAAATGCCTTCACCAACAACTATTAAACCATTTATCTCAATATAACATAATAGCAAACTGCCAGCATGGCTTTAGGCCATCACATAGTACCACAACTGCCCTATTATCCTTTACAGATGGCATCAATAGAAATCACAATAAAAACAACCTCTCATCTGCACTCTTTACTGACCTCTCAAAAGCTTTTGACATGGTAAACCACACCCTTCTTTTCAACATTCTTGAATCCCTTTCCCTTGACTCTCAGGCTGTTCAATGGTTCAGGTCCTACCTTAGCAATAGGCAACAGGCAGTTCTCTGGGAAAATAATATATCATCCCTTCTGCCAGTCACCCTTGGAGTCCCTCAGGGCTCTATTCTAGGACCACTTCTTTTTTTTCACTATTTATCAATGATCTCCATGTAGCAATTCCTCAAGCCACCTGCATTCAATATGCAGATGATTCTACGCTAATATGCTCAGCAAACTCCCCATCAGAACTACATTTTCTAACTCAGAATGTATTTAACATAGTAGAAACATGGTTCTCAAAATGTTGCCTCCTTCTCAATGCTAAAAAAAACTAAGCTCCTTCTCTGTACACCCACCAGTAAGTCCTCCCCCATAGATTTCTCAGTCATTCCCAATAATGGCACTGTTATATCCCCCGACTCTACCACTAAATTGTTAGGAATTACTATTGACAATAACCTTAATTTTGATAGCCATATAAATAACACCATAAAAACTGTCAACAGAAAAATAGGCTCCTTATATAGAATCAAACCTTTCCTAACTCCGATAGCCAGAACCAAGATTGCTCACTCCCATTTAATCTCAACTCTTCTGTACGCCTCACCCATATATACTAACCTAAAGAAAAATAATCTTATCAAACTAACAAATTCCTATAATAACATCGCCAGATTTGCCACTGGCAATCCCTTTAGAACTCACCACTGTCTGAATATAATGCAGCTAGGCTGGTTTGAACTTCAAAACCATCTGATATTCTCCCAACTCACCATTGCCCACAAGATATTTTACCAACCTAACAGCACTCCTATACTCTCCAGTCTCATAATCCCCTACAAAAATCTAAATTCCCTACGCCTTTTTAGCAAACTTCTTGCTAGCATAAGCAAGTCTAACAACTTGGCTGGAGATTCCCTGTTTTCTCGCACAGTGGGAAAAAACTGGAACCTACTGCCCAGTGAACTAACTTTACTTTCTTCCTTGCCTCTCTTTAAACAAAACATCAAAAAACACCTCAAAACACACTGGTTATGCCCCTGCAGCAAACCTGACTAATCTTCTGCTTTCACTACTGATATTTCCTCTTCCCACTAAATTTACCAAAACTTTATTGCTTACTCCTTGAAAGCAGGACTGTAACTGGTGAACTCAAATCAACATACTGTGTGTAGTCTATCCTGTTTGATGTACTGAAATTCCTCATGAATCATACTGTATAATAATTTATCCTATACTTTATTGTCACTTTTTCTAGTGTGAATACCTATTCTATTTTATTATTACTTGTTGTATTTGTTATTGTAATCCTTTCATTTACTATGTAACAACATTAATTTTAATTTCTATTTGCTACTACTGGAGCTTTTCTCCCCGGGCCTCTACTGAAAATGGAAATATATCCAGTTAGACTAGCCCAGTTAACAAATGTAAAATAAATAAAAATAAATGTTATCTAAAACAGTCATTCAGTCCAAATGTTTTGAAAATTATAAGCATTAGCTCAGTTTTGCATGCATCGTTATTGAAACACCTGAATTAACTGTTTATTCTTCATGTTGTAGTACTTCAGAAAGCTGGTAGAAGCCCATCTCAAAAGACAATTGACAAGTATTGGACTTCAAAGACCTCAAAGTTGCAATTTGATGATTTCTGTGAGATCTTGAAAAGAGAGAAACCTCTAACAAAAACTGAGCTGCTAAAAGCATTCCAGATAATAGATAAGTACAACAGTGGATATATAACACATGACGATCTTCGCAAAGTTCTTAGTCTGGTGGGTATTTTGCTTATTGATATATTTAATTTAAGTAACACCTATATACATTTTATGTTTTGCTTTGCATCGAGTGATACTCAGGAATGATTTGTTTGAGCAGTAAAATTTCAAATATGAGCATACTTATCAGATCTTCTTTGGGAAACATAAGCGTAACAGTAAATCGGAAACCTTGGATTTACCTGCTTTGTCTGGGGTTTATAGATGAGCTCTGCATGCATTGGAAGTGCTGATATTCAGGAAGGTTGCTGCACAAGGTTGTTCAGAGCTAAGTAGTTATATATTAACATTGTCAGAGTGTTAACCCACACCTTATGCATAGTTGTCACACATTCTAATTAGCACTAGTCTATGTGCTATTTGCCACTGAATCTCTATCTTTTTCTTAATTATGGCATCTCACAAGTCCTTCCCAGATTTTTCTGAGTCATCCCATTTTCCTTTGATTACCAGTTTTGGCCTCATTATTATGAATGTATTCTTACAGTTGATACAAGACTCTTGTATAAAACTGTCAGATAAGACTGATATTGGCCCTGCTCTTCAGTTTTGTTAACAGTGGTCTCTGATTTCATGCTAAAATTTCATTTTTGCTGCTTATGTGCTTTGCCTGCAGCAGCAGCAAAAAAAATAAAAAAACATCATCTTGAAAAAAGTAGTGAACTCACATCTTCAGCATTGAATTCACATCTTCTTTTCATGAAATGTGTGATGTGAAGTTGTTCTATCTTGCCTTCATTCTTACTGATGGCTTCAGAGCCGATCCTCTTCTCCTACTCGGCCAAATGCAAAAACTCGAAGTCTTCAACCAGCTCGTGGCCTCCCTATCCAATGATACCCTGGTGCTTCCCCCAGATCTCGTTTGCCACTGCAACAGATTGGGCAATTCACCAGCTCTGGCCAGTGAAAATTTGTTTTTTTCTCATTATTACTTTGGATTTTATAGTTTTAGATAAGATTTGTTTAGTTAGGATAGTTGTTATTTCTTATATTGCTTTTCGCACTTTGTGTTTTTACAGTAGTTGGCTCTTTTTTTCTAGTTCTTCGTGGCCTGTTTGAAGGCTCTTGATAATCTCCCTATTCCCCTTAATAGAGTGATAGTTTGTTAGGTATTTCAAATAATAGTAGTTAGAACTTGTTGTTATTGTGCAGAGTGTTTGTTATATAGGTAACCATGTATGAATATATAGATATATATTTAGCCATTTAGATTTCTTCATAGTATCGTGGGTTCCTATTATATATTTTTTTTCTTATCGCCTGTTTAAGTTAGAAGGCTAAATTTTTTGTTATAGGTTCATTTAAATTAGAGAGCTCTTTTTTATGTGTTTGTGTGGACAGAACATTCTTGCTACCTTTTTTTAAGATGTCTCAACAAGACAAGGACAAGGAGGGTAAACAGTCTAAGCCTTCAGGGTTTAAGAAATGCTCTAATTGTGGACAGAAAATGTCCATTACTAATGGGCACACAGATTGTGTGTATTGTTTAGGTCCATTACATCTACAGGAAACATATTCCATTTTCCACTCCTTTAGTTTTCGAGTACTACAACAAAGGAAGAACAGGCTGATTGTCAGGGGCATGATTAAATCTTCCTTTCAGGAATCGTTGGAACAAGGTCATACAGCTCATGCCAAGCCATCTAAACCTTCTAAAAGATCTTCCACTACTAGATCTTCAGAGTCGGAAAAATCTCCGTCATCCAGTAAGTCGAATTCTGACAGACCTTCGACCTTGGCACCACTGACTTCGGAGCCGAAGGTTATTACAATGAGGAGCCGGTCCCCGATATTGGAGCCGGTATCGCCCATTCTGAAATCTCTGATATTGCAATCTATAGCTTCTTCGGCTCCATCCTCTCAGACATCAAGAAGCCTATCAGACATGGATGTGGATTGTGTGGTGCAGAGGCTTCTGCAGACTGGCGTTTGCCAAGCTTTTGTCGAGGCCAACTCTTCGGGCTTCGGAACCCTCCAACCTTCCTCCTCCCATATCTGTTCCTTTTCCGATCCAACTCGAAGTTTTGGAGCTGGAGTGCTCGGAACTGATGATAGTGGAGCCGTGGGTACCCAGACCTGCTCCAGAACTTTTGGATCCAACCTCTCAGACTGCTTCAGTGCCGAACGAGGAGTCTAGGGGCCGACAGTCACCGATTGGGTCCCGGGATGATAGTCGAACCGATAGTTCGGGTCTGACTTTGCCTCTCGGGCCTTTGACGCATGTGAGTTCGGCACTTACCTCTGGCTTGGAGCCTACCATCTTGGTGGCAAGGGAATTGACTGTATCTTCGGATCCAGGAGTTCCTTCGCATTGGAGCCGGGGGGTCTTCAATGCCATGAGGAGAGCATTGTCCCCACAGACAACCACTTCATCAGAACCAGCAGCTTCTCTCCCTAAAGCGCCAGTGTCTACCTCATCATCACAGATTCCACAAAAGCGTAGAGACCCAGAGCCTCAGGAAGCTCCATTGGGTGATTCTTGCTCTTCTGAGACCTCACCAGAAGCTCCCACTGAGGAGGTCCCTCGGTAGAGGCTATGCAAAAGGAAGCATCTGGGCTCCCCTCAGGAATCCGTCACTTCAGACACTGACTTGGATGATTCAGAAGGGTCCCCACGGTCACCCTCAGAAGATATCTCCTTTGCAGATATCTTAGAGATTCTGAAATAGGGGGGTGATTGGCAGCCCATCAAACCTACTGATGATGTGTCAGTGTACCTGAAGGCTTTTGGGTCTCAGCCCTCCACTTCTTGGGTATCTCTGCCTTTCGAAGAACTCGTGGACTTAGATTGTCGAAAGGCGTGGGAGTCTCCAGATACAGTGAAACCTGTCCCTAGGAGGCCTAATAAGTTTATTACCTCACCACAGGACAAGGCTTTACTCCACCAAGGGGGAGTCCCTGTTGATTTCATAGTGGTGGCAGTGGCCAGCAAGAAGGAGTTATCTGAAACTTCGACTTCGGTCCATCCACCGAATAAAGATTTGAGAGTCACGGACAGATATGGAAAGCGCATGTTTACTTCAGTGAGTTTTGCTCTTAGGTCACCGAATTATCTTGCACATTTCACTAGATTGCAAAGAGACTTCTTAAAAGAGCTAGGAGATACTCTACAGGGTTCAGTAGCTCTGGGGGTGGGTCTCAGACAAAATATCCTCACAGCTCTCCACCCTTAATTCCCTAATAAACTCATCCATGTGTCTGGTTTTGTAAGCGGCTGATGGAGCGAGCAGAGCAGTGGGTACAGGAATTGCTCTTAGGAGATATTCCTGGATGTGCTTATGTTCATTTGCGGAGCCCTTTCAGTCATCATTTATCAACACCCCTTTCAATGACTTGTCCCTTTTTGGACCCAAAGTGAAAGAAATGCTTCCCAGGTGTGAACAAGAGGGAAAGACTGTCTGCCGTCGGAGTCTGTTTTTCTACACCTACCAGACCTTACTCCAAAGGTCAGAAAGGAGGAAAGATGTGGTTCCGTAAAACTCAAGGGGCCTTTCAGGACACTTTACTGAACTAGAGTAGTCCAGTTTCAGAGTTGCTGATCCCTGGGCTTTGTTTTTAGTTCCTGTTACTGATCCATTGCCTTATTAGGAAGGAGGGAAGTTTCTTTGCTTACCAGTGGGAGTGGGAAGCACTGAGCGGCCTTTTTGTCCGATTTGGTGAAGTTTCAGCCAGAAACTAGTAGTCCATTGGTCGTTTTGGGCCAATTCCTAGCTCCCTTCAGCCCCCTGCTATAAAACACGCTAAACTGTACTGCTGATCTAACCAGCATATCCTATAACTGAAAAGTTCATCTCTACTTGATTCCCAAGTAGACTATTCTCTATCTGTAAAGCCTAGCACTTACTCCTACAGTACTTGCACCTTGATAAAGCACTCTTATTATAGATAGTACCCCACCAGCCTAAAACCCACTTCCCGAGTCCTTTGAAAGTTCTTTATCTGCTACTTCTAGTATGTCGAGGATCAGTTGCTAGTGTCCTCTCCAGCTCAACTGGTGAACCTGGGAATATTGAGGCAATGTTACAATTGCCTCATGTACACAGACAATCCTCTCCTTCTCCCACAAAACACAAATACATGAGAGATGCAACTATACGGCCAAACTGGAGGCTGAGCTCTCTCAACATAGGACTGGCAAGACCAGACAGGAGGAGAAGGCAACCACACACAATACATACCCAGTCACACATGGTACCATCACAACTTCAAATCATACACATACTCACACAAAGACATACTCGAGGCTCTGATCAAAATTTACCAAAACAGCAGAGGCCACCAAAGCAGACACCCAAACAACTACCACCTCACGACCCAACACATGCAACACATAGACCACACAGTCAGAGTGTCAAACAGTCACAGCCCTTAAGGCCAAACAAAATGCCAGACACACTTGTCATTGGTGATTCCATAGTCAGACACACTGACGCCCCGCTCACCAGACTGAGTAAGGAGAAGGTCACAGTAAGCTGCCTGTTGGGCGCTAGAATCCGCCACATAACGCAAGCACTCAGGTCTCTCAACAGCAGGTACAAGTCGACTCAGTCATTGTCCACGCTGGTGTCAACGACCTGAGACGCACCTCCTTGGACTGCATGAAAGGGGACGTCGAGGAGCTCTCTGATTATGTAGCCCAGGCAGGTATGACCCTGACCTTGAGCAGTATCCTACCTTCACCTAGAATGATGCCACAATACAGTGATAAGATGATCAGCTTTAATAATTGGCTTAAATTCTGGTGTCATTCAAAGGGGATCCAATGTCTGTCTGCCTGGGATGACATGCTGGACAAGCCACGCTGCTTAAGGGAAGGCTTGCACCTGTCACCCTGGGCTTCGGATATTGGCAAAGGCTCTTGCCACCCCATAGTGCCTTTTTAGGCAAGGCTCAAATTCTAAACCTACTACCCTAGAACACCAAAAAGGAAAAAACTAAGGGTAATGCTGCTCAATGCCAGAAGTCTCAATCTCAAGATGCACGCACTCGAGGCCCTTCTCAATATGGAGAACATCGATGTCTGTGCTGTGACAGAAACCTGGTTCAAGGCTCCTGAGAGCACCCCAGCACTAACAGGTTTCACCTCATATCATACGTTCCGCCCCAAAATCCGGACAACACCAAGAAAGGAGGGGTGTCCATATTCATAAAGGACACCCACACCTCAAGGTTGGTGGCAACGCACGATGCATCGGAGACCATCCAGGTGCAATTAACCATAGGCAAGACTGCTCTGCAATTTGTAGCATGTTACAGGCCACCCTCTCAAACTCAGGAACCTCACATGGCCTTCCTATAAACATTGGAGGGGATAAATGTATCTCCAAACACCATCATACTAGGTGACTTCAACTACCCTAATATAGACTGGGAACACTACTCAAGCCCGAACACTCTAACCCAAAGATTCCTGGAGTTCATAAACTCATATGCCATGGAACAACTAGTCACCATCCCCACAAGAGGTGAAAACATACTTGATCTCATTATCACGAACATGGGATCAAAATGTTCAACACCGGAAGTATACCCCTCACTGGTGAGATCAGATCATAAACTAATCTCGCTGGAGGTCCTCATCCCGCCCCACCTGAAACAAAAAGACCACAGTGAAAAACTTCTCAAAAGCCGATTTCACACTTCTAAAAACTAGTGTGGTCTCCTTTAAGGCCCCTGAGCCAGTGGTAAACATTACTCAAACCGCTGAATCACTTACAAATGCCTTCTACCAGCACCTACAGGACTGCATGGATCAGGCAATCCCAAACAAAACTAAGACTCTCTGTACCAAAGGCAAGCGTCCAGTCTGGTGGACCCCAGCCATAAACAAGCTCTACAACAAAAGGAGGAAGCTACTACAAGATAGAGCAAAATCCTTGAAAGGTAAGACACCTTTGATCATTATAAGTAAAAAACTAAGAGCTCTCATAAAATCATCCAAGGCAAATTTTGAGAGAAAAATCGCCAAGGACTCTAAAGACAATCATAAGGCCTTCTTTAGCTATGTTAGAAACCTAGGAGGAAACTCCCAGATATGCTCAGAATTAGTTCAAAATGATGTGAAAATTACTGAACCTACACACATTGCTAACATACTGGCTGACAGGTTCAGTGCAAACTTCTCCCCCCCAAAAGGAGAGATATCTATTTCAGAGGATTGTAGCCACCCACACATCTCCAACGCCCAGGTGAGAACTGCCCTCACTAAGGCAAAAACACAGCATCCATGGGACCGGATGGTGTCCCCGGCTGTGTGCTTCATGAACTCAACGAGGAATTAAACCCACAGTTAGGACAGCTGTTTAATCTTAGCCTCACCTCAGGATACGTACCCAAGGAGTGGCGCACGCGACTGTGGTCCCACTTCATAAGGGCGGTGCCTCCACAGACCCTGGAAATTACCGCCCATTAGCTTGACAAGCCTTATCTGCAAAGCCATGGAGAGGATCATAATGGAACTCATAAATAAAGACATAGGGAACTTGCAGACTTTGGATCCAACCCAGTTTGGCTTTGTCAAAGGCAGATCCTGCCTCTTAAACTTGGTTGACTTTTTCGAGACAGTCACCAAGGCCATTGATGAGGGAAAGGCAGTCCATACAGCCTACCTCGACCTGGCAAAGGCCTTCGACACAATACCCCACTCAGGTATCATCGAAAAACTCATCAGCTTGAATGTAAACCCATACATCACAAGATGGGTTGCAAACTGGCTAAGCGACAGAACCCACAGGGTCAGAGTTGCTGGAGCCATGTCAGACTCAAAGCCTGTCACAAGTGGTGTCCCACAGGGCTCAGTCCTGGGTCCACTCTTGTTCGGCATCTACTTTTCTGAAGTTCAAGCAAACACAGGAGGGTTATGGCTGACAAAGTTTGCAGATGACTGCAAACTGGGCGCCATAGTCGAAAACACATCTGACACAGATATCCTCCAGAAGGGCCTCACAGAAACGGATAACTGGTGCCAGAGCCATGGCCTGAAGTTAAACGCCAAAAATTGCATAGTAATACCCTTCGGGAAAAACAAGGTTTCCCCTAGCTACCATATAGGTGGCAATCCACTGAGCACAGAAAAAGTCAGCAGGGATCAGGGGACCCAAGTTGACAGTAGTCTTCGCTTGACACTCATGTTGCTAAAGTAGTTAGGAAAACCTTCTATAATCGCCCACCTGATCATGAAGGGATTCACATCTAGATCAAGGGAGGTCATCGTCCCCCTGTACTCATCACTCATTAGACCTATGATTGAGTACAATGCCCTGCTCGAATGTATCTGACCAGACACCTGATGCAGCTTGAAAGGCCCCAAAAGTTCCTCACCAAAAGGATAAAGGGTCTCAAAAATATGTCTTATGCTGCCTGACTGAAAGAACTCCAGCTTTATTCAGTCTCATACCGCTTGCTCAGAGGTGACCTGTGCCTGACATATAAGGCCATGTCAAACCCAGATTTGATGAATATGCTTCACCTCAAAAAATCTAGATCCCTCAGAACCACAAGGGCTGGAGACTTAAACCTTGACACGGTTATAAATAGAACATGCTGGAGGGACAGATTCATCACCCAGAGACTCCCTATGCTGTGAAACAAAATCCCGGTACATGTGAGGCAGAGCACCTCGCTGGCCTTGTTCAAGAGGAATCTTGACCAATGGATGGGAGATCGCAGATATACCCCAGGGATTACTTCAGTGTCACTGCTTGACAGAGGCACAGAAAAATGATAGGCATAGTTTTTATTCAAACTAAAGGGGTGGCGAAAGCCACATAACTATGGGCTAGGCTTATAAATGCCCTTGGGCAGATAGCCTAGTATGAACCTATGAACCTATGTGGTGAACCCCCTCCAGAGGCAGAGGAGGGGGCAATAGTGGAAGACGCCGTCCACATGACAGAGAACAGTTATTTGGGAATCCCTATCAGCGGTCCTGAAAGGAGGCTCACTTGTCCATCTCTGGAGGCAGTCGGAGGTCGCTTATCTTTGTACCCAGATGACTGGCTACAAATAACAAAAGACAGCTGGGTACAAAGCATCATATCCAAAGGTTACTGTCTTCCCTTTTCCACCCCACCTCCCTCAGTATGAAAGATCTCCGATATTCCGCCCAGTCACAGGGAACAAGCAACCATAGAAATTCAAAGGTTGCTAGAAAAAGAGTCATCCAGCCGGTCCCCACAGACCAGATAGGATCCGGAACTTACTCTAGTTTATTTTTAGTTCCAAAGAAAACAGGGGACTGGAGGCCCATTTTGGATCTCAGCAGATTAAACAAATATGCGAAGAAGACAAAGTTCTGGATGGTTACACTGCAGTCGATACTTCCTTTTCTAGGAAAAGACAATTGGATGTGCTCAGTAGATCTCCAGGATGCATACTACCACATAATGGACAGACCATCCAGAGATCAACTGCACTTTTGGCTGGGGGCCAGCCACTACCAATTCTGAGCACTGCCCTTTGGTCTCACAACAGCCCCCAGAGTGTTCACCAAATGTATGGCAGTAGTCACGGCTCACCTTAGATGTTTGGGATTCCAGGTGTTTCCATACCTAGACGACTGGCTCCTAACCGTCACCACCAGGCATCAGCTCATTCAAGCAAGGGACACTACTATGAATCTATGCTGTCATTTGGGGATTGCCATAAATTTAGAAAAATCTGCCTTATTGCCATCGCAGCATACTGTTTTTATAGGAGCTGATCTGGACACCACCACAGTGACCTTAAAACTTCCATCAGAAAGGGTTTGTGCTCTTTGACAACAGGTTCTAACCCTTCTCTCAAAAGAAAAAGGTCCGGCTTTCATGGTTCAAATTGTTGGGTACAATGGCAGCAGCAATCATTGCATTTCCACTGGGTCGGATGCATATGCGGATAGTACAATGGCTCCTTTTCACGCAGTGGTCCTTTCAGGAACTCCCAATGATGCATCAGATTATAATCACATATTCATGCAAGAGGGACCTTCATTGGTGGCTGACATCGCATTGTGTAATGATAGGACGTCCCTTTGTTCTACCCAACCAGATTGCCATAGTGATCATGGACACTTCCCTGATAGGGTGGGAGGGACATTATCAGTGAAGAATAGCTCAAGGCACATGGAAAGAACACGAGGCCCACTTGCATATCAGTATCTCAGAGATGAGAGTGGTACTTCTAGTATTGCAGTCCTTTCAAGACTCCCTTCCTCTGGGAACCATTGCATTCCAAACAGACAACATGTCAGTAGTCTGGTACATAAACAAACAAGGAGGAACCAAATCTTACCCCCTATGTCGAGAGGCCTTGAGAGTATGGCAGTGGGAAAGCTACACCCAGTGCTTTTTGATAACAGTGCACATCCTGGGAAAGTCCATCATGATAGCAGACAAGCTGAGCAGAGCAATTCTATTGCTTCATGAGTGGTCCCTAAATAAAGAAGTGACGGAAGGGATATTCTGCATAGGGGTCAGCCTTGCTGCGATCTCTTTGCCACACCCTCAAACAAGAAATGCAGCAACTACTTTGCCTTAATCCTCCCACTGGGGGAAGCCCCAAGGGATACACTTGTACACGATTGGCCCCTGGGTCTCCTTTATGCTTTTACACCATTACTTCTGATACCCAAAGTTTTACAGAAAGCCAGTGCTCTGGGGAGGACCATAATTCCATAATTCTGTTAGCCCCATACTGGCCTCACCAGATTTGGTTCCCCTTTCTTTGGCCTCATCATTTGGAAGAACCTTGGATTCTGGACCCAGTTCCAGACCTCCTGATTCACTCATCAGGGGCTGTTCATCCATCCCTTCAGTCCCTCAAATTGACAGCTTGGCTGCTCCAATTCCAAACATAGCCAATCTTTTAGCTGCAGCACAGCATATATTGACATCCTCTCACAAATCCTCCACCAGAAAGCTATGTCTCAGCAAATGGAAAAGATTCTCAATATGGGCATTACAAAATCATATCGATCCTTATTTAGCTCCATTAGCTTCTATTTTGGAATTTTGACAAAACTTTCAGTGAGGGAGCAGTGGCAGTGACAATTCGAGTTCAATTGGCTGCAATTTCCAACTTCCATCTTGGTGAGGAAGGGTCTAATATCATGTCACATAGACTCCTAAAGGCATTTCTCAAAGGCACTATACATTTAAGACCACCAATCAAGTCCTCTATTTCTCCATGGAATCTAAATTTTGATCTGATATTGTTAATTCTCGTTCATTCCTTACACATGGGTATTGGTTCCAACCTCGGAACCGAGCCGACCATTTTCCAAGCTCGCGTCAGCTTCAAACTCTCGAGCTAAACTCTTACCCACGATCCTCCTTTCCCTGTTACCCCAGATTTTGTTTGTCGCTTTGCCATTTGGTCATGTCAAGCTGCTTCTCTTGAGCCAAGTACAATTATTTGTTATTTAATAGTCATTTATATTACTTTGCTGTCAGAAAAGTTTCTATTTCGTTGTCTCATACCCCATCGCATCTAGCGACCATACTTTCTTCAGGTTTTTCTTCTCTTTTCTATACCTTTTTACCGCGAGGTATTCTCCCCTTACCATCACTGGTAATCTTTCCCTTTTTCTCATACCTTCAGGTATTCTTTTGTACCATTGCTGGTACCCTTTTTCTGCTATCTAATTTGCCATCATGGCAGATAAGAAAGGTAGTCTGGGGTTTAAACGGTGTTCTGATTGTGGACACAAACTACCTACTTCTGATGCACACTCTTTATGCATTTATTGCTTGGGGGCATCCCACTTATCTGTTGACCTGCCCTGTACTATCTGTGAAAACTTTTCAAATAGGACTTTGTTGGAAAGGAAAAACAAGCTGTTGCTGAAGGGACTTCTTAAATCTCCCTTTTCAGAGGCTATTTCTGGGTTGGAGGTCTCAACCTCTCCTAGAGCCCATAAGAAAACCTTGGATGTTCCTACCAAGGCTAAATCTTTGCCTTCGTCCCCGGCTGGAGACTCCTGCCAACCAAAACCTAAAAAGGCTAAAGTTTTGGCTCCGGAGCCCACTCAGTCATCCCCAGTGCTTTTGGTGCCTAGAACTTCGGCACCGAGGCCTTCGGCTCCATTAGTGATCTCGGCTCCATCTTCTCCTGCAGCCTTATCTATATCGGCACCGAGGGGTTCCTCTGTTCAGACTATTACCACTGTTTCGGCACCGACCATTCAGTCGGTGCAGACCTTGACCACATCGGCTCCGACAACTTACTTGGAACCGACGCCTTTATTGTTGACTCCAGTTTTGTCGGTTCCAGCTTCAGTACCAACAACCACTTCGGCACCAATCCCTGTGTCGGTGTAGACCATGACCTCAGCACCGATGACTTCTTCGGTGCAGACACCCATTGTCCAGTCTCTGTCGGCACCGTTGTTCTCAGTGCGGGCTGGTGAGATGGGCACCAAATTTGCCTCTTCTGTGGACAAGCCTGTTTCTACCTCAGTCTCTGTGAGGTCCACTAGAAGCCTTTCCGAGCACAAAGTGTTGTGTCTTGTGGATCAGTTGCTCTTGGCCAGAGGTATCCCACCCCCCAGGAACTATCCTTCCTTAGGAGGTGATCACCCATCTCCAAAGACCCCTTCTTATTCTCCTCATTCATTGTCTTTGAAGTCCATGGATATAGCACAGTCTTCCCCTTCTGCGGTTCCCTTTATGGATCTCACTAAGGAACCGCAGTTGCCTTTGTGGTAGGAAAGTTTTGCTATGACCTAGGATGTCAGTTGTGGCACGCATAGTTTGCTGCTCCACAGCCATCCAGGGACACCGGGTTGGCAGGCTGAGCCACTTAGGGGAGGGGTGACCCCTGTCCTAGACATTCACTCCTCTTCAGGTAGACCAGCCTTCCAACTGATGGAGAAGGCTTTCGCTGCTGCTGGCGATACTGGACTGTCTATCCCTCCACCCTCCTCTGGTACACTGGTTTCGCAAGCCGCACAGAGCGGACACCAGGTGCAAAGGCCTCAGGATATTTTCTCACGGGGAACCCCTTTTCCACTGTCTTCATCAGCTTCTCCCACTGAGGAAGTCCACTGGAAAAGTTCATGTAAGAGGAAGCATATGGATTCTACAGAGGAGTCCCTCACTGAAGACACATATTTTGATAAGGGGAAGGATCCCCTCAGTCACCCCCTGAGGTATCCTTTGGTGATATCCTCGAAATCCTGAAACAGAGAGGTGACTGTCAGTCCTCTAATCTGACCTCTGAGGAATCTGTGTTCCTGCAGGCCTTTCGTGCCTGGCCCCCTACATCCTGGGTTACTCCACATGCCGATGAACTTGTCCGGCTTATTGTGCAGCATGCTTGGAAGGCTCCTGACACCGTCGAAGCTATTCCCCGGAGGCCAGATAAGATTTTGTCCCCTCCTGCTACAGATTCCCATTGGTCAAAAGGTCTTCCTGTGGATGCTTTTGTGGTAGCGGCCGCAAAAAAAAGGATTTGGCAGAAGAAGAAAGACAGACTGTCCACCCACCAAACAAAGAGTCTCGGGCCCTGGACAGGATAGGGAACCACACCTTTGCATCAGCAACCTTTACTATCAGGTCCCTGAATTATATGGCACACTTTACCAGGCTTCAACGGGATCTGATTTCTGAGCTCTCTGAAGCCTTGGCTGGTGCCGTGTCTGATGAGGTCCGTGACAAAGTGGCCTCTCAGCTGGCCACCATTGAGTCAATATCTAACTCCTCTATGTGACTGATATCGCATGCATCAGAAGGAGCAGCTAGAGCAGTGGATTCAGCTGCGGTCTTGAGATGACACGCCTGGATGCACTTGTGCAATTTCACAGAACTCTTTAAGGCTTCCTTTCTTAATGCTCCCATTGAGGCCTCCTCGTTGTTTGGACCCAAAGTTAAAAGCACACTGGCCAGATGTGAACAGGACGGTAAGACCCTTTCTGCCATAGGTGTCCGTTATTCTACCCTCAACGTGCTTTCTCCCAAAACCAAGAGTGGGAAGATACGGTTCAAGAATTCTCAGGGTCCTTTCCGTGACACACAGGCCGAGTTCTCCCCTAGAGGCAGAGGGGGAAACTCACAGGGAAGATGCTCCTTTTGGGGCAGAGGGGGTCCACGTAACCAGGGTTCCAGGGATTCTTTCCCTGGCCAATCCTACCAGTGCTCC
The DNA here is from genome assembly GCF_019279795.1 of Protopterus annectens. Classification (NCBI taxonomy): domain Eukaryota; kingdom Metazoa; phylum Chordata; order Ceratodontiformes; family Protopteridae; genus Protopterus; species Protopterus annectens. The sequence continues at coordinate 730,731,391 of NC_056744.1, forward strand.
TGAAGAGCGGCCCAACTCCTTTCCTCTGGAGGTAGTTGGGGGACGTTTCTCCTTGTACCCTTCTGCCTGGCTAACCATCACCACCGATTCTTGGGTACAAAGGATTATAACCAGAGGTTATCATATCCCCTTCGATCTTTGTCCTGTCCCTTCAAAAAACCTTCCCGATGTTCCACCCAGTCAAAGGGAAGAAGCAGCACTAGAGATAGAAAAGCTGCTAAGAAAGAGAGTCATCCAAATAGTCCCTCCAGACCAGATAGGATCCGGATTCTACTCGAGACTATTTTTGGTGCCAAAGAAAACCAGGGACTGGAGACTAATTTTGGATCTCAGTGTATTGAACAAGTTTGTGAGAGTACAAACATTCAAGATGGTCACAATACAGTCTATTCTCCCGCTTTTGGAAAAAGATGATTGGATGTGCTCGATAGATCTTCAAGATGTGTACTACCACATAAAAGTGGACAGGCCATCAAGAAGATTTCTGCGCTTCCGTGCAGGAGCCAGTCACTACCAATTTCAGAGTACTGCCCTTCGGACTCTCTACAGCCCCCAGAGTGTTCACAAAGTGCATGGCAGTTGTCACAGCTCAGGATTCCAGATGTTTCCATACCTAGACGACTGGCTCATTTCCGCCCCCACCAGACATCTACTGGAAGAAGCCCTAGCATACTCTCTCCTCACTGCATAAAGGCTAGGCATAACCATAAACTGGCAAAAATCCAATCTCACCCCATCTCAGTTAACAGAATTCATAGGGGTTATCTTGGACACAAAGAACTGCATTGCTACTATTCCAGAGCACAGAATTTTAAGGATAAAGCAACAACTGATTCCAATCCTTTCAAGGGAGAAATCCACGGCTCACTCGGTTCTACAGCTGTTGGGTTCCATGGCAGCCTCCATCACCATTGTCCCCCTGGCCAGGTTTCACATAAGGCTTCTACAATGGCTAATGCTCACCCAATGGTATTCCTTTCAGCATCCTCTTTCAGCCATGATTCGAGTAACCCACAGGTGTAAACAGGATTTAAATTGGTGGATGACACACAGTCTGTCACAATGGTCTCACCCCTTCTCCCCCCAGCAACTCAAGGCCACAGTGACCACGGACGTCTCCCTGATGGGGTGGGGTGGCTATGTTAGGGACAGACAGTCCAAGGCACTTGGTCCGAACTGAAGGCCCATCTGCATATAAATGTCCTAGAGCTGAGGGCGGTGCTTCTGGCATTGCAAGCATTACATCCCCTGCTGCCATCTGGGACAATTGCAATTCAATCAGATAACATGGCGGTGGTCTGGTACATCAACAAGCAAGATGGAACCAAATCTTACCCCCTTTGTCGAGAGACCATGGGAATATGGCACTGGGTGATGGCTACCAACCATTTTCTTCTAGCAATGCACATTCCCAGGAGTTCCAACATGATAGCAGACAGACTCAGCAGGTGCATTCTTCAACCTCATGAGTGGTCCCTGAATTCCTTGATAGCGGCGGAGATCATCCACCGCTGGGGCCATCCTTGCTGCGACCTCTTTGCATCCCTGACCAACTACAAATGCAGCAACTACTTCGCCTTGATTCCCCCTCCGCGACAGTCACCCAGGGATGCTCTAGTCCACGATTGGCCCTCGGGTCTTCTTTACGCATTCCCACCCTTTCCCCTCATGCCCCAGTTTCTGAAGAAAGCCCGTCAGTTGAAGAGCAAGGTGATCCTCCTAGCCCTATATTGGCCTCAACAGATTTGGTTCCCCTTCCTTTGGCCTCACCTACTAGATCGACCATGGATTCTCCATCCAACCCCGGAGTTGATCTCACATCCACAGAACCTGATTCATCCCAACTTGAACAGCCTGAAGCTCAAGGCTTGGCTACTCCAATTCCCTTGATTGCCAGGCAGAATGATCTCTCTTTACCAGTACGTGACATTCTCATTGCATCTCATAAGTCTTCCACTAGAATTACTTATCTGAACAAGTGGGAAAGATTTACCTGTTGGCTGAAAGATAAACAAGTAGATCCCTTCTCAGCACCAGTGTCGATAATACTAGACTATCTGGCCGACCTTTTCTAATCGGGTCTATTGGCCTCTACCATTAGAGTTCATTTGGCTGCAATTTCTGATTTTCATGAGGGTGTCCAAAATTCCTCTCTCATGTCCCACAAATTGTGCAAGACCTTCATAAAAGGTGTGAATCATCTGAAGCCACCTTTTAGAGAACCTATTCAACCATGGGATTTATCATTAGTTCTACAAGCTCTGACAATGCTACCTTTCGAACCAGCCTCTTCTTGTGACCTCAGGCATTTGTCATGGAAAACCTTGTTTTTGGTCGCAATTACTTCTGCCAGACATATTTCTGCGCTTCAAGCTTTATGTATCTAGAGTCCTTACTTGATTTTTCATAGAGATAGAGTGTCTCTGAGAACTAATCCATCATTTCTGCCAAAAGTGATCTCTGAAATGTCCATTAATCAAACTATTGAATTGCTGGTTTTCTTTCCCAATCATTCAAACAGAGGAGAGTATTGCCTACATACCCTAGATATCCTCAGGCAAATCCATTTTTACTTAAACAGGACTAGGCCCTTTCGTAAATCTGACCAGTTATTTTTGGCCTTTTCTGTACCTAGAGTAGGATCTGCTGTTGCTAAAGTCACATTAGCTAGATGGTTGAAGGACTGTGTGACCTTCATCTATACACAACGCAATATCTCATTGCCTACTACCATGAAAGCTCATTCAACAAGGTCGGTGGCAACTTCTGCTGCCTTTCATGCCAGAGCTTCTTTACATGACATCTGTGCAGCTGCAACTTGGGCTACGCCTCATACCTTCATCAATCATTACAAATTGGATTTGGCCTCCAGGGGAAGAGCATCTTCAGTTCTATGGTGCTCAGGAATGTCCTTCCATGAGAGCCTCCCAGGAATAGAAGTAGCTGGGGACTCTGTCCCATGCATAAGGAATGAATGAGGATTAACAATAACAGATAAAGAAGTTGTGTCTTACCATAACATTCCATCTGTATTGTTGATCCTCATTCAGTCATTACCACCCTCCCTCCTTCCCCCCTTGTGGTTTCTAGTGGATCTCACTATCCGGCTCTCCTAGGTTATTTGACCAGAGGTAGCCTCTACCTTCTTTGACTTGCAAACTCAATCTGAGCTAACAGGGAGAGTGGGATTGTGGGTAAGAGTTTAGCACGAGAGTTTGAAGCTGATGCGAGCTTGTATAATGGCTGGCTCGGGTCCGTGGTCGGAACCGATACCCATGCATAATGACTGAAAGAGGATCAACAATACAGATGGAACATTATGGTAAGGCCTAACTTCTTTTTCTATCACAAATAATTCTACCACCCTTTGAATCAGCCTCTTCATGTGACCTAAAGTACATCACATGGAAAACCATATTTCTAGTAGCTATTACTTCTGCTCGGAGGGTTTCAGAGTTACAAGCCTTGTCCATTAAAACCCCCTTATATGATATTTCTTAATGATAGAGTGTCTCTTCGGACATATCCCTCATTTTTACCAAAGGTATGTTCAGAAACAAATCTGAATCAGTCTGTAGAGTTGCCAGTATTCTTCCCCAAGTATGGCAATAAGACAGAGTATATGCTGCACAAGCTTGACGTTCACAGACAGCTCCGCTTCTATTTAGACAGGACCAAGGATTTCAGGAAAACAAATCAACTCTTTGTTTTCTGCTCACACTCCAGGAAGGGTGCTCCTGTTGTAAAACACATTTTATCAAAATGGTTATTGGATTGTATTTCCTTTACTTAAAGTTCAGTGAATAAACCATTACAAGACAAGATAAAGGCCCATTCAGCTAAAGCTGTCTCCATTTCCTCAACTTTTTCTGCCAAATTACCAATAGATACAATTTGTGTAGCAGCTACTGGGTCAAGGCCTCATACCTTTATTACTCATTACAAAGTGGATAGGGCCTCCAGGAACAGTGCTTCCTTTGGTTCCACTGTCCTGAAGAATATGCTCCTGTGAGACACCCAAGAATATGGTGCTTGGGACGCTATCCTATCAGAAAGAATGAAGGCAAGATAGAACTTCACATAAAGAAGTTATGTACTCACCGTAACGTTCCATGTGAGTTGTTCATCTTGCCTTCATTCTTACATCCCACCCTTCAACCCCCTTCCAGATATCTTGAGGATCGAGGACCTGAGGTGAGGTCTGGCTGTAATTGACCTTTATCTAGTATATTCTATGCTGTTGCTATATTGGGAGATGGCTTATACCATTGTTGGCAGCAAACAAGATCTGAGGGAAACGCCATTGCATCATGGGATAGGGAGTAGGCCACAAGCTGATTGAAGACCTCGAGCTTTTGCATTTGGCTGAGTTGGAGCTGAGGATCGGCTCTGAACCCATCAGTAAGAATAAAGGCAAGATAAACAAGTCACATGGAACATTATGGTGAGTACATAACTTCTTTTTCACCTGTCAGATTGATAAGTAAGTGTGCATATGGTAGACAAATGGTTCCAAAAGATTATGTTTTGATTGGGGCCTAATTATGTTATTCTACTTTTGCATTTGCGTTAAAATTTAACAAGGCTGTCAGACTAAGAAGAAGTAAGTCGGCTAAAGTAAGTCAGCTGTATATTAGGCAATACAGCATTTAAAATCTGTAGAGGAGCACTCTAAAAAGAAACTGCGGAAACAGAGGAAGCTTAGTGGAAAAAGAGAGAGAGAAAAATTAGGATGAGAGAAAACGAAGCTCCAGGCAAGAAAAATGTGATAACAGAATCTAAGACACATACTAAGAGAGTGTTGTTCTACTCCAAAACATGCTGCCAGTTTCCTGTGTTGATTGCAAATTATTGAACAGAGAATATTTTAGCATAGTAAAATGAACAGCTAATCCGTCATAGAAGCCTGAATTAACTCCTTCCTTGGACCTGCAAAACTCTACAGTTCAAACAGAAACCCATAATTCTTCTTTGATAGTAATTAAGTAGAAAGAGAAAGAAACAGGAAAAAAGTGCCACACCACAAGGTCTGCTAAGAAGTAAGAACTTCATATGGGCCAGACTGATCATAAGGACATGAGGTCCTGGCCTCTGACTCTTCCTCAGAAGGAGTTCCTTTTTCAAAGGTGGTCACTTACTTTGTGGGCTACTCTTAAGAAATGTCATCTAACCCCTTTATTACCGGCCATTTTCTAGAAAATGTCCTCAACCTGCTGGGTGCTTTTAAGTTACCTTTGTTGACTGAATCTAAATACAAATTCTTTTATTTTTACAGCAGCTTGACATTTTTCCACAAAAAGTTGATGGAATTTTGCTGACAAAATTACCAGTGGCATTTCTGTAAGGTAGGCCTCTGTCCTTAAAGGTAAAGAAGATGTTTCATCATGAGTTTTAGTTATGCAACAATATATACAGAGATAAAAATATATTTTCAGATAGAAAAACATAATGTGAAGTTGTTCCATCTCATCTGTCATTCTTACTGATGTGTTCGGAGCCGATCCATCCTTGGCTCCAACTCAGCCTATTGCAAAAGCTCGAGGTCTTCAACCAGCTCGAGGCCTACTCCCTATCCCATGATGCACCGGGGCTTTCCTCAGATCTTGTTTGCCGCTGCAACAGATCGGGAGTGTTTCACCAGCTCCAGCCAGTGAATTTTAAATTTCTAAGTATTTAGTTTATATTTTTTATATAGGTTTTTGGTCTTTTTGTTATTTTAAATTAATACTACAGATGTATACATATATATTATTAGCTACCTTTCCTCTCTGTTTCTTGTGGCTGTTTTTTTCTATTTAGGCCTTGTAATTCTCCCTATTCCATAGCTAGTTTTTGTGAAAACTAATACCTTACTAAACAGTGGTGCGACATTTTGAAAATATTTAGATAATTAATGTTTAAAAATATTTTGTTGGACCTAGTTGTGTAGTATGTAGTACATATATATATATATATATATATATATATATATATATAAATGGTTCCACTTTGAATCATCGAAAGCTTGAAACATAGAAATTCTGATCATCGAGACCAGAACATCAAGTTTCAAACCATCGAAGATTCAAAGGGACCGTAAAACAAAGAAAAAACTTCTAAAAACTATTTTATGCAGGAGGGGCTTTGCCCCCCCCTCCCGCACCACCCATTTATTTTACATTTGTTGACCGAGCTAGTCTAACTGGATACATGTCCATTTTCAGTAGAGGCCCGGGAAGATAAGCTCCTTGCAAAAAATAACAAAAAAACATTTTTACATGCAATTATATTACAGGTTAATACAGAAATTATCATAAAGGTCTAAATACCTCCCATTTCAAAATTCAGGTACAATACAAAAAATACAGGTATAATAATATACTATAGTCTGGGAGATGAGGTCTGGGATAAGAGGAAATAATTACATTTATATTTACAAAGAACATTTGAAGTTAACCCAAAAAAAATCAAAGAGGACAGAAATACTTCACAGTGCCAAAGGCAGGTACAATGCAAAAATTAGAGAGGGCAGAAATACTTTGCAGTGCAATAGGCAGGTACAGTGCAAATTACAGGTAGAATACAGAAAGTAACAATAAAAGAGGCATATTGTGTAATTATATTGATAAAGAGTTGTCACACTATGAGTAAGCTCAGGGGATGAAAAGAAGGGTAAGGGATAGGAAAAAGGTAATGTGGCAAGTAAGGAAAGTAGAACTAGTTGTAGGGAAGTAGTGGGTAGGCAGTGCCTGTTATGAGTAGAAAAAGTAGAAAAATGATTAGTCAGGTTTAGTTCAGGGGCATAGCCAGTGTGTTCTTAGGAAAAGTTTCAGTCTGTTTTTGAAAAGAGATGTAGAGGAAACTGAGGGGAGTTCACTGGGGTGAAGGTTCCAGGATTTTCCAACAGTATTACTAAAAAGAGAGTCCCCAGCCCTGTTATTAGATTTAGAGGTGTTTACAAGAAGTTTGTGTGATGAGCGCAAGGATTTCAGATTATTATGGGGAATGATGAGGGTAGTTAGCATAGGAGTACTGGAAGGTTGGTAGAGTTTTACGAGCAATGGTTAGTTGGTGGAATTTAAGCAGATTCTGAATTTCTAGCCATCCTAGCTGCTTAAGATTATAGCAGTGGTGGGTTCTGAATGGGTTGCCAGTAGCAAACCTGGCAATGTTATTGTAAAAGTTTGGTGAGGTTATTTTAGATAAATTAGTAAATATGGGTGAGGCATAGAGGAGCGTAGAGATTAGATGGGTATAAGCAATAGTTATTCTGACTGTTGGTGAAAGGAAAGGTTTGACTCTCTAGAGAGAGCCTAGTTTTTTATTAACGGTTTTTATAGCATTGTTGATATGGATGTCAAAGTTAAGATTGTTGTCTATGGTAATACCAAGTAGTTTGGTAGTTGGGTCAGGTGATATGGGAATACCATTAGTGGATGTAACTGAGAAATCTTTTGGGGCGGTCTTACGAGTAAGATTGGAAAGGAGGAGTTTAGTTTTTTTGGGGTTCAACAGAAGACAATGTTGTGTAAACCATTGTTCTACTGTATTAAATACTTAAGGGAGTGAAGTTTAGAAGTGGATGTGGCTGAGCATATAAGTGTAGAATCGTCGGCATATTGAATGCATGTAGCTTGGGGGATTGCTAGATGAAGGTCATTGATAAATATGGAGAAAAGAAGAGGCCCTAATATGGACCCTTGAGGGACGCCAATGTTAATGGGCAGGTGGGTAGACAGAGTGTTGAGCCAAAGTACTGCCTGTTGTCTGTTATCTAAATAGGATTGGAACCATTTAATAGTGAGTGTATCTAGTGACAGGGATTTGAGAATATTAATAAGTATTTGGTGATTAGCCATATCAAATGCCTTGGACAGATCGATAAATAGTGCTGAGGAAAGCATATTGGCATTTTGGTCTTTGTTAATAGTCAGTAAAGGAAAGGAGGGCAGTAGTAGTGCTGTGGGAAGGTCTGAAACCATGTTGACAGCTGGAAAGTAAGTTATTTTGGATTAGATGGTCTAGCAGTTGCTTATGGATCCATTTTTCCATTAGTTTTGCCAAAGGTGAAAGTAGGGCTATGGGACGGTAGTTGGAGAATTCAGTAGAGTTTCCACCTTTATGAAGGGGGATAATATGGGAGACTTTCCAGATGCTTGCGATGTGTCCTTCACTAATGGTTCTGTTAATCAGAATGGAAATGGGATAGGCGATGGATTTGGCTGATTTCTGTAGATATTCAGCTGGTAATTGGTCTGCTGAAGGGAGAGCAAGGTTTAAGTTTTTAAATAAGGGAAAGAATATATGTTGTAGGGACAGGTTGGAAGAGAAATGGAGGAGGTGGAGTTGTGTTAGAGATAGGTAAAGTGAAATTCTTAGGTGACAGGTGACTGGCAAGTGTTTGAATGGCCTCAGTGAAAAGGGTATTAAAGGCATTGGCAGTGTGCTTTGGGTTATCCTGGTCTGTGCCTTGTGGGTTAGGTGTAATGGATTGACCTGGGTGTAGTAGTTGGTTAATACTTGCCCAGAATTCTTGTGGGTTATTATGTTTAGTTTGCTGGAACTGTAAGTAGTAGTTTCTTTTATCAGACAGTATAGCTTTTTTAGTGTCATTTCTCAGTTGTCTAAAGTTTTGATGGTCAGCAGAGTTTTTTGTCATATGCCATTTGGCCCAGTATTTATTTCTGAGGTGGATTTTTTGTTTGGTTTCTTTTGAAAGCCATGGGGCAGATTTAGTTTTGATTCTAATAGAGCGGTTTGGTGCATGGTTATCTAGAATGGTTAGGAATTTGGAATTAAACTATTTAACAGCTTCCTCCAATGGGAGCTGTTTTAACGGAGACCAGTTGTATGCTCTTAGTTCGCTTTGAAAGAGATCAGGGTTAAAGTTTTTCCTGGACCTAATAAACTTGAAAGTGGCTGGAATGGAGACATTGGTCTTATGCCTGATAATGTAGGTAAGCGAGTGGTCACTAATATCATCAGGGAGGGTTCCAGATTCATATGTGTGGGGATGGTTATTTATAAGAATCCAAGCCAAGGTACTTTCTTTCTTATTAGGCTTGTTTAACCAAATAGGTTAATATGGGTGGTAGGGTGGCTGCTGCAACAGCAGTTCCAATCTATATTAAAATCGCATAGGATAATGGTTTCTTGGGGCAGGTTTTGTGATAGCCAGCAGAGGATATCTTCTATGGTGGCATTGTTATTGCCAGGAGGTAGATCTATACAGAATAATATAGATGGATTTGAAAGTATTGAGTTGAAGTTTGGAAATAAGAATTTCAGCAGTAGAATCTACAGGTGGTTTAAAGTCATGTGGTGATTTGTAGACCTGATTTAAATAGGATGGCAATTCCCCTGCCCTTCTTTGCTACACGGTCAGATCTAAATATATTGTATCCGGGTGGGGTGATTTCATTGTCTTTAGTAACAGGCTTTAACCAGGTTTCTGTTAAACAAAGAATGTCAAAAGAGTAGACTTCTAAGAGAGCATGGAGTTGTGAGACTTTATTATTAATGCTACGTATGTTGAGGTGGGCTATGAAGAGAGAGTTTGTTGGTTGAGTAAGGGAATGAGTGTTGAATTGATTGGGATTGTGAAGTTGTGTGGTAGGAAGTGTTATTGGGCCAGGATTTGGGTGGATATCTCCATCTTTTAATGAGAGGAGTTGTATTAGAAAGGCTGGAGTTGGGAATCTTCTGTATAGATGTGGAGATTTTCTGGGATTATGATTGTAGTACCTAATGTGGAGTATTCTATGAAATCTTGACAGTAGATAGCTGGGTGTAGATGTTATGTTTACATGTTTAGAGAGTGCTGGTAGGGAAGAAGAGGTAATTAGCTTACTGGGGTTATGAAGGTGTGGATATAATGAGTGTTCATAGGAGGTAAGTATGTTGGCTAAAAGTAATGGTGGTACAATAAGTAGTAGAAGTAACAGGTGTAAGTGTGTTGGGATGAATAGTTTATACATTTGGATGGATTATTAGTTAGGTGTCTTGTTGTAGGTATGGGAGTATGGTAGTTGTGGATAGGGAGGAACAAAAATTGGAGGGTGTGGTAGGAGACATAGGGAGTGGTTAGAGAAGGATGAATAGGGGTGTGTGGCCAATGGTAAGGTAGCCTGAGAGTTATGGGAGGAGGAAAGGGTGTGGGTAAATAGTATAAGAGTAGGACCCTTGGGGGTGGGAATTGGGGGCAGGTAGGGGAGCGGAGTGAGCCCGCAGGGCAAACGGAGCGGGTTGAAACAGGTAGTAAAGCAGCTGGAGAAGAAACAATCAGCAGAGCTGGATACTGAAGGTAATTTAGATAAGTCAGGAGTAGGTAAGAGCAGAGATAAGTAAGGAGTCTGCGATGGAATAGGTAGTTGTAGACAGTAGTAGTAAAGGGTGAGGAGAGAGTATTAAGAGGAGGACTAGGACTTCAGAAATGTTAAGGTAAGGAAACAAGAGAACAGAGGGTAAGCAGGAGGTGGAGGCTGGGATAAGGGTGCCACCTAGTGGCCGGGTCTTCTATTGCAGGTATGTTTGAGAGGGAGCTAGCTGGTTATAGAACTGGGAGGAGGTGACTGCAAGTAAAAGGGGTTACTGCGAAGGTTAGGAGGTAAGTGGGTAATAGTGTAGTTAAGCGAGGGAGGTAGAGACTGCTGGCTGTCCTGGCTTAGAGTATGCTTTTGAACCCCTAAAGCTTTAGTACTATGGTTTACAATTTACTGGCAGGATATAGAGACCAACAACATACTTACTTGTTTTCTTGAGACAGGATGCAGGGAATTTAGGCTGTGAGATGCAACTGCAGGGATTTGGATAGGGTCCTTTCCACAAGATAGGTTGGTGTCTAGAGACTAGTGCAGGAGTAGCACAGGAAGAGTAGGGTACTGAGAGGAGAGATAAGAGACAAAGTGGTATGGAGAAAAACAAGAGTTAGCACATGTCAAGGTAGGACTGGTACTATTTTACAATAGTTAACATAAAGACATAAGATATATAGTGAGCATATGTAAACATTCCCTTATCATTAGTAGCAGCAATGGATATCACATTTAAACCAACAGTTCAGTAAATTAATACTGTAGCAGGACACTGTTTGCAGGCTCAGTAGGACTATCATCCACATTTAAGATATAAGCTATAAACATACCCTATTCATTAGTAGCAGCAATGGGTAACGCATTAAAACCAGCAGTTCTAAAAACAAACAATACTATAGCAGGACACTGTTTATAGGTTCAGTAGGTCTATCATCACATTTAAGACATAAGCTATGTTAAGAAAATTTACCAAAGGAAAAAACAATACAGTATACTCATAAAGATCATGTGTAGGAGCAAGGACGGGTATCAGGCAAGCCTTGACCCAACTAAGAAGGAAAGAAGGAAAGTGCACCTTATCAACAGCTAGACCAAGTAGGAAAAAACACCTAGGAGAAAATACTGCACACTCTGTGGAGGAATAGAATGCAGCAGTTAATAGGGATAATAACATGAGAAATGCAAGAGTTTACGCTAGGCTCCTGGGTCCCTTAAGAGCTATGGAAGCGCTTAAAGCTGCAACCTGAGTATGCTAGCAATAGCAATTAAGCTCATGGAACTATTCAGAGCTAGGCAAGGCTAAGGTGCACAATGTGGGTAACAAAAATGTATGTCAGCTAAATAAGCTACTAAAGGAGAAATAGTATGCAGCAGACAACCAGGACAGCATACTCAAGTATGCTTGTAATTGCGACTCAGATCCTGGGACTCTATGGAGCTAGAGAAATGAAAATAAAGTTGCACAATGTGGATATCAAGCATTAATTATGCTACTAGAGCTACTAGCTGGAGTAGTGGAGTGCAGCAGTCGACAAGGACAGTTGCATGAAAATGCTCATTATGGCGTTGAAGCTCCAGGACTCTACGGAGCAAGGGAGATGTTTGATTTAGCACTAAGTAGGTACCATAGCCTACTGTTATAGCATGAGCAACTCCAGTATGCCCGAGATAGCTCTTAAATGCCTGGGATTCTATAGAGCGAGAGATCGCTAAACGCTTCCACCACATGGGTAATAATCATTCAGAAAAGCCGTTTTTGTCTTGAATGGTCTAATTGTTGATATTGCAGGCTACAACTGTAATGTCTCCAAATTAGACAGTGTTTGAATCAGAATATACACAAGATCCAGTACTGTATACGTATAAAAACAGAATGGTATAGCCTTGTGAAGAAATGAGGGTGTCAAATTAACTATACATATGCTGAACTGTGTCAAACAATGAGAAGAATATAGAGGGCACGTCTAGATCGGAGCATTAGGAGACCAGCTGGACAAATAATCTAATTCACATCTAATTGTAGCATTTAGAGAATAGCAGGACAAATATTAAGCTACAACACACTCAGAGTGTCTTGACTTTGGTGGCGTAGTACTAAAAAGCTGTTTTCGGGCTTAAAACAAGCAGTTAAGTTTGGGCACACTCAAAAATGGCTCCACATGGGTGGTATTGTACTAAAAAAGCCTTTTACTGGCTTATAACAAACAACTGAATACAGGACGCTCAGAAATGGCTCTACGTGGGTGGCATAATACAAAGATGCTGCAACAGGATTACAAAACATATAACAAAGAATGTAACAACCATAAGGCACACAGTTAATCAATTTAGCTTTAGGGAAGACAAAAATAACATCAAGAAAACACTACATACTGAGGTAAAAGATGTTGGAACAGGAGCGGACAGCAGTCAGGGCTTTTCCAAGTTATTAAAGATGGTGCTGTGTCCCCCACACCCGCCCAACTTTAATATACCAACTCCGAGATCACACTACAGTGGGGTAAAGGGAAATCTCCATTTTAGCGCTATATGCAGAAGCACTAAATGGGAGATTTCCCGTACCCTGTCTGCTGTGCCTTCACAGAGATGGCACATTCACAGACACAGTGTGCGGGGCACCTTGCTGCCCTGCAGAAACACCAGCTTTTTCCCTTTTTTACTTACTTTTTTCTTCCCCTTGACAACATCGATGTTCTAAACACTCAATGATATTGTCTCGACCGTATGAATTTTGATGGTTTAGAATGCCGATGTTTTCAAGTGGAACTATATATATATATATATATATATATAGTTATACATGTACCTTATTTTGCTCATTCGCCTGTTTAAATTAGAAGGCAAATTTTTTTTCTCTGTGACTGAAGCTCGTTGTTTTATGAGCTTTCTCTGTGTTTGTGCATTGTTGTAGAGGAGAAATGTCTAAGGACAAGGATAAAGAGGCTAAACAGTCCAAGTCAGAATTTAAGAAATGTAAATGTGGACAGAAAATGTCTATTACAGATGGGCACACGGCGTGTGTGTATTGTTTGGGTGCATTACACCTTCAGGAGACTTGTTCTATCTACCACTCATTTAGTTCATGTGTTTTGCATGAGAGAAGGAACAAACTAGTGGTTAGAGGTTTAATAAAATCTTCCTTTCTGGAACAATTGGATGAAGGTCAGTCCTGTCATTCCAAGTCCTCAAAAACGTCTTCTACTACTGGTTCTTCAGAGCCAGCAAACTCTACTAGTTTATCTAAGACTGACAAACAAACAACTTTGGCACCACTGGATTTGGAGCCGACAGTTGTCATTGTAAGGAGCCGGTCCCCAGTACCGGAACCGGAAGCTCCAATATTGAAATCACCTCAATATTGAAATCACCAATACTACAATCTGTAGTTTCATCAATCCCATCTTCTCGGTCCTCAAGGAGCTTGTCTGACATGGATGTGGATCATGTGGTGCAGATGCTACTCCAGACACTGGTTTTAGCCAAACTTTTGTTGGCTCCAACCCCTCGAGCATGGGAATCGACTAAACCCCCCACCCTGGCTACTTCTGTTCCTCCTCTGATCTGACCTAAGGTTTTGGAGCCAATGATAGTGGAGCCATCAGTACCAACACCTGCTCCAGGACTTTCGGAGCCAATATCTCGGACTACTTCAGTGCCACCCGAGGAGTCTAGGAACTGACACTCGCCAGTCAGGTCCGGGGAAGATAGTTGAACCGATAATTTGGGTCCGACTTTACCTCTCAAAGCTTTAGCGCGGGTGAGTTCGGTGCCTACCTCTGACTATTAGCCCACTGTTTTGGTGCCGAGGGAACCCACTGAGTCTTCGGATCCAGGGGTTTCTTCACATTGGGACAGTGATGCCTTTGATGCCATGAGGAGAGTAATGCCCCACAGACAGCCACTTCATCAGGCCCGGCAACTTTTTCCCCTAAACTACCAGCATCTACATCTGTGTCACAGCTTCCACAGAGGCATAGAGACCCAGAGCCCCAGGAAGCCCAACTGAGTGAGCCCTGCTCTTTCAAGACCTCTCCAGAAGATCCCACTGAAGAGGTACCTAGGAAGAGGTTATGTAAGAGGAAGCATCTGGACTCAGGAATCCGTCACTTCAGACACTGATTTATATGAGTCAGAAGGGTCCCCACGGTCACCCTCTTAAGATATCTCTTTCACAGATATCTTGGAGATCCTTAAACAGAGGAGTGATTGGCTGCCCATCAGCCCTACTAATGATGAATCAGTCTATCTGAAGGCTTTTGGGTCTCAGCCCTCCACCACTTGGGTGACTCCACCTTTCGATGAACTTATGGCCTTAGTTTGTCAAAAGGCGTGGGAGTCTCCAGATACAGTGGAACCTGTCCCTAGGAAGCCCAACAAGTTTGTTACTTCTCCACAGAACAAGGCTTTTCTTACTAAAGGAGTCCCTGTTGATGCCATGGTGGTGGCAGCCACCAAGAAAGAATTATCTGAAACTTCGATGTCGGTCCATCCGCTGAATAAAGATTCTAGGGTCATGGACACATATGGGAAGCGCATGTTTACTTCAGCGACATTTGCCATTAGGTCACTGAATTATCTTATGGACTTCACTAGGTTACAAAGAGATCTCCTTAAAGAGCTAGGAAATACTCTCCAGGGTTCTCAGTAGCTGTGGGGGTCTCGGACAAAGTATCCACCCATCTCTCTACCCTTAATTCCATAGTAAACTTGTCCATGCATCTAGTCTTTTACGCAGCTGATGGACCAAGTAGAGCAGCGGCTTCAGGCATTGCTCTTAGGAGACATTCCTGGATGCGCTTATGTCCATAAGTCATCCTGTATCAACACCCCTTTCGATGGCTTGTCCCTTTTTGTCCCAAAGTGGAAGAAACACTTACCAGGTGTGAACAAGAAGGAAAGACTCTGTCTGCTGTCGGAGTCCATTTTTTTCACACCTACCAGACCTTATCCCAAAGGTCAAAAAGGAGGAAGGATGTGGTTCCATAAAACTCAAGGAGCCTTTCAGTACACTTGTGTGAACCCCCCTCCAGATGCAGAGGAGGGGGGCAATAATGGAAGACATCGTCCACCCAGCAGGGGATACCGCAGAACCAGGGTGACAGAGATCAGTTCTTTGGTTTGTTACTTCTCCACAGAACAAGGCTTTTCTTACTAAAGGAGTCCCTGTTGATGCCATGGTGGTGGCGGCCACCAAGAAAGAATTATCTGAAACTTCGATGTCAGCCCATCCGCTGAATAAAGATTCTAGGGTCAAAAGACAGCTGTGTACACAGCATCATTTCCAGAGGTTACTCTATTCCCTTTCTTACCCCCCCCCCCCCTGTAAACAAAATCCCGGATGTTCCACCCAGTCACAGGGAACAAGCAATCATAGAAATCCAAAGGTTGCTAGAAAAAAAGAGTCATCCAACCGGTCCCCGCAGACCAGATAGGATCCAGAACTTATTCAATGTTCTTTTTAGTTACAAAGAAGACAGGGAACTGGAGACCTATTTTGGATCTCAGCAGACTGAACAAATCTGTAAAAAAGACAAAGTTCCAGATGGTCACGCTGCAGTTGATACTCCCTTTTCTAGGGAAAGACAATTGGATGTGCACGATCAATCTCCAGGATGCGTACTGCCATATACAAATGGCCAGGCCATCCAGAGATTACCTGTGCGTTCGGCTGGGAGCCAGTCATTACCACTTTAGAGCTCTGCCCTTTGGTCTTATTACAGCCCCCAGAGTATTCACCAAATGTATGGCAGTAGTCATGGCTCACTTGAGACACCTAGGATTCCTGGTGTTTCCATATCTAGAAGACTGGCTCCTAACCACCACCACCAGGCAACAACTCATACAAGCGAGGGACGTGACCATGAATATTTGCTGTCAGCTGGGGATTACCATGAATTTAGAAAAATCTGCCTTATCGCCATCACAACATACCGTGTTTATAGGAGCAGACTCAGACACCACGACAGTGTCCATAAAACTTCCACCAGAAAGGGTCTGTGCTCTTTGTCAGCAAGTTCTAACACTTATTTCAAGAAGAAAAGCCCTGGCATCTCTGGTTCTCAAAATATTGGGTACAATGGCTCCAGCAATCATTACAATTCCACTAGGTCAAATGCACATGCGCATACTCCAATGGCTTCTCTTCACACAGTGGTCTTTTCAAAAGCTATCAATGTCTCATCAGATTATAATCACTAAGACCTACAAAAAGGACCTACAGTGGTGGCTAACATCGCATTTGGTAACAGTAGGCTGACCTTTTGTGTCACCAACCCCAATTGCCACAGTGACCACAGATGTTTCCTTGATAGGATGGTGGGGCCATTATCAGGGAAGGACAGCCCAAGGCACATAGACACAACACAAGACTAATTTGCATATTGGTGGCCTAGAAATGAGAGCGGTACTTCTAGCATAGCAGTCCCTTCAAGACTCTCTCCCTCTAGAGACCATTGCAATACAGACAGACAACATGTCCGTAGTCTAGTACATCAACAAACAAGGAGGGACCAAATCTTACCCCCTATGTTGAAAGGCCCTGAGAGCATGGCAGGGTCAACTTCCACCCAGCGCTTTCTGATAGCAATGCATATCCTGGGGGGGGGGGGGTCCATCGTGATAGCAGACAAACTGAGCAGGGAAATTCTTTTGCTTCATGAGTGGTCCCTGAAGAAAGAAGTAGCGGAAAAGATATTCTGCAAATGGGGCCTTGCTGTGATCTCTTTGCCACCCCCACAAACACGAAATGCAGCAGCTACTTTGCCCTAATTCCCCACCTGGGGAATGCCCCAAGGGATGCGCTCATACATGATTGGCCCCCGGGCCTCCTTTATGCATTTCCTCAAATACCCAAGGTTTTACAGAAAGCCAGTGTTCTGGGAAGGACCATAGTTCTCATAGCCCCCTACTGGCCTCGTCAGATTTGGTTTCCATTCCTACAGCCACATCTGTTGGAAGAACCTTGGATCCAGTTCCAGACCTCCTGATTCATTCATCAGGGGCTCTTCATCCATTCTTCAGTTCCTCAAACTGACAGCTTGGCTGCTCCAATTCCAAATATAGCCAGGTTTCAGAATATTTTGACTGCAGCTCAACATATACTGATATCCTCCCACAAATCGTCCACAAGGAAGTTGTATCTTAGCAAATGGAAAAGATTCTCAAGACGGGCATTGGAAAATCACATTGATCCCTATTTAGCTCTTATGTCTTCTGTTCTGGAATTTTTAACTGAACTATTTTATGAGGGGGCAGCTGCTGCATCCATTCGAGTCCAACTAGCTGCAGTATCTAACTTTCACCGTGGTATTCAAGAGTCTGATATTATGTCACATAGACTTTCCAAATCATTTCTCAAAGGCACATTACATTTGAGACCACTGATTAAATCTCCATTTACCCGGTGGGATTTAAATTTTCTTCTCTCTCGAATCATCCTACCACCTTTTGAACCAGCCTCTTCATGTGACTTGAAGTATCTGACATGGAAAACCATATTTCTAGTAGCCATTACTTCTGCTTGAAGGGTTTCTGAGTTACAGGTCTTGATCATTAAACCTCCATATATGATATTTCATAATGATAGAGTTTCTCTTTGGACAAATCCCTCATTTTTACCAAAAGTATGTTCAGAGGCAAATCTCAATCAGTCTATAGAGTTATCTGTCTTCTTCCCTAAATATGGCAATAACATGGAGTTTATGCTGCACAAACTTGATGTTCATAGACAGCTTCGACATTATTTAGACAGGACCAGAGATTTCAGGAAAACAGAACAGCTCTTTGTTGCCTTCTCAGATTAAAAAAAAAAGGTGCATCTGTGGTGAAAACCACCTTATCAAAATGGTTATCAGACTGTATTTCTTTTACTTACAGTTCAGTAAATGCACCGTTACATCAAAAGATAAAGGGCCACTCTACTAAGGGCCACTCTACTAGGGCTGTCTCCACCTTGTTGGCTTTTACTGCCAGATTACCAATAGATACTATTTGTGCATCATCTACTTGGTCAAGGCCTCATACCTTCATCACTTACTAGGGACAGGGCTACCTTTGGTTCCACTGTCCTGAAGAATATACTCCAGTGAGTCATCCGAGAACGATGGTGCTTGGGACGCTAATCCATCAGTAAGAATGACAGACTAGATAGAACAACTTCACATAAAGAAGTTATGTACTCAACATAACGTCCCATGTGAGTTGTTCATCTCACCTTCATTCTTATGTCCCACCCTCCAACCCCCATTCAAGCTTCTTGGGGACTGAGTATTCACCTAGTTCATGGTTTTATTGACCTTTATCTAGTTTTCCTCTGTTATTGGTATATCAAGAGTGGCATGTAGTTTATTGGCAGCAAACAAGATCTGAGGGAAGCACCAGTGCATCATGGAATAGGGAATAGGCCACGAGCTGGTTGGAGACCTCTAGCTTTTGCAGTAGGCCAAGTCAGAGCCGAGGATCGGCTCCGAACCCATCAGTAAGAATGAAGGCGACTTGAACAACTCTCATGGAACATTATGGTGAGTACATAACTTCTTTTTTTAACTCATTAACAACTATGTGGTGTGAAATGTACCATCTGTCAGCCTATACACATCTTGCATTAGTGAGCATTTTTTGAAAAATAAACTTAAAAAACATAAGACAAATAAAATGAAAATATTTTGCGATCAATAAAAGCTATTAAAACTGTAGAAATAGCAGTGTTATTAGTAAGAAGTATTCTTTTCAGTGATAATAGTGCATTCAGTCTTTTCCATAAATAATGTAATATATTATAATGCACACAAACCCCAAATTGTATTTCTCTAAACCTTCTCAAAGAAATGTTAATATCTTGAAAACTACAAAACCTAAACATATATTGTTAGAACATTTTTGTTGACTGGACCTATACTTTTACATGACATCAAGAAATTCCTCTGTAAGTGCATAATTATTGAAATATTTTCAGAAATATTTAAACGTGTTTAATTTTATAATTAGCAATACAAGTAATGCTAGATAACTCTCAAGATGTACAACCTACAGTGCAAATATCAAAGACTGTTTTCTTCAACATCTGAAGTTTCACCTAATGTCATGCAACAGTTTGTAAGTCACTTATATGGAGATATTGCTTATTTTCATAATTACTAACAAACAACTAACACTATTTCCAGTATAGCGATATAAACTATCATTGCCAGTGAATTGTCCTGTCTCACACTGGTGTTTCACATCATGCACTTCAATAAAATATAGGTCTTTCAGGTATGAAACTATGAACATAAATATGAATAATAAGTTACACTGCACGACGTTCTAGACTAACAGTCTTAGTATCACTTTGTTAATAACTCATTTCCTTTTCTAGTATTGCCTATTATTAGCTGTTAAGTCACTTAGTTAAAGAACCTGTGTCCCTAGAAATTCTGGATGCCATAAGGAAGTGTGGTTGTGAGCTAGAAGTATATAGAAAAGGCAATACAGGCTTGATTGAGTTAAGCCTAAAGTCACAGTAACATTATATATTTGTTTTGATAGAATTTAAATTTGTTTATCTGAAGAACACTAAAAGCTATACTTTTAATTTTCAATTGTGTTGTAAATGTTAGCTTGTGTCAAGTCTTTCTGGTTTGAGTTTGACTACTTTCAAATGACAGTATCTTTTTGCTGCTTCAAAATAGTCATATAAAATATTCAGGACAATACATTTGGGTGGTTAGCCTTTTGTTGCAAGTTGCAGAACATAGTAGTGGTTAGGAAAAACAGACCACAGAATCTCTAATATGAGTGTATTTATCAGAACAAACAAATACATGTGAATATTTTGTTACAACATTAAAAATAATAGAAAATATAAGAAAAGAATATCATTTGTTTTTTGTTTCATAAGACAACAATGTTAATATAATTCAGCTCTATACTGAAAAACATGTTCATTATGAACCAAAAAAAAACACAAAAAAAAACAATGGCTATATGGCACTGCTACCATAACCTAGTAGTTTATGATCATATAGGCTAGTTGGCCATCTAAACCATTTGAATATTTTAGCAATTTTCTCAAAATAATATTTTGTAATTTGTGATTTCTGGTATAAATACCAGTGCATTGTATTATATAACATATTTTACTAAGCATGAGTCTAAATTTGTGGGAAGATCAGTAATAATTCCAGTGACAAAAATTTCCCTGCTTAGGAGAACTATGCATGATTTTGACTTCTGTAATAACAACTTGGTAAAGATTTGCATAGTTCACCCAAACAGAATCATACACTCTCCTGGTGGAAGAAGAACATAATGCAAAATGTCAGACTTTGAAAGAGAAAGGCCTTTGAACAAGGCCTATGTATAAAATGTCAAATATTCGACCCCTTCTTTGAGCATTCTTTATAATGTGGGTAACCAAAGAAAACAAAAAATAAAAACCAAGAAAAACAAAGCCGTAAATTCCCAAGAAGGACTGCCACCATCTATTGGAAGTTGTAACCCCCAATGAATCCAGGGGCCACTTTCACAAAACAAAATTATTCCACACAAAATAATTAATAATAATAATAATAATAATAATAATAATTATAATAATAATAATAACAACATAATAATTGATCTTCCAATAGATTTTGCAAGTCATTACAACACCTTGGCAATTTATGGCTTTGTTTTTGTTATTTTTTTATTTTTTTTGCTTCATTATAATGCCTTCACGGAATGACAGTGGGATGGTCAGCTAGATAATGTGTCTAAGACAGCTTAGGGGGGTTAAGTGCAGGCTGAAATTTACCACAAGTTTATTTTCTTCATACATGGATTTTGAGTCAAGACATGTGGCAAATGAAAAAAAAAATCTGGAGAAAGGTATGGCATTTTTCTACTGTTATTAGTGCAACTCACAGTTGATGTATTCTGGACTTTGGTGCTGCATATTTCAGACTGGGAACAAGCTGTATATCCTGTAGTGAAAACTGAGTTTAATGCTGCAATAGGTGGCATACTTTGACAGTACAAGAGTTATGTACCCTGTATTTGTTGCCTATGTTTAAAAGGCCAGATATCAATTCCCTTTTAAGAGTTTATATTAAAAATTTGAATTTCAGTAGAGCACTTGGATGCAAAATATGCTTAAGACTGCCACTGTCCACTTAAGGATTCAAAAACATTTCAATGATAAGTTTTACCTCACCTTATTGACTGAGTTACATCATGCAGTTTGAGCCATGCCATGGAAGAACTAACTGAAGAAAAAAAATTTTGTTTCTAGTGAAATAGGTAGGATTTTAATTTCTGATGCAGTGATAGTTTAGTATTCCAGTGAGTGTTGCCTTCTACATCATAAAATTCATGTATCCTACCAGTGAAAACATAGTATAGTGCATCATGATAGATTGTGACATGCAAAATGACTATGCATGCATATGTCTCTGAAGCAGTTGCCAGTTCCTAATAAACTGTAGGAAATTATCTTTTGAAGTTGAATGATTGGGTAGAGAATGCACCTAAGTCTGCAGTGCTATGCTTGAGGATTTAAGTGCATCTTTGTACTGAATTTAGCCATGCCAGTTTGTCTGTTTTGGACTTTGGTGTCCAAGTCATAATGTGTCATATCTGAAAGGAATCATTTTTTTTCTGAAAAAATGTGTATGTTTTTCACTTTGATTAAACCTTAGCTTAGTAAAGATGCATATTGGACCAATACTGCATTGTTCATCCTGAGCAAAAGTCATATACATATATTGGGATCATAGTATGATTCATTTTGTCAGATTCTTGACCATAAAATATCTGTGCATACCTGTGTCTAAGAAATAGTATGTCAAAATATTTAACAGTTGGTTTGGGTATTATCTTTAGACAATCAAGTACACAATGTGCATCAAGAACTAAAATGCAACCAATTATTGAATATGACCCATACATTTTGTCTAATTGAAACCATGGCATCTTGGTCAGGACATGTTAGAGCTGAAAAAAGAACCTTGTTAATAAATATGTTCGACTTTCACATGTGATGTCATGAAAGCTCACCAAAGATATATATCTTGAACCAGATCTGCATTCTGCAATTAAAGCATCAACCACATAACTTCAAATGAAAACTGAGTGTAAAATAAAATTGTGGACTTTGTCTATGAAGGTCCCATGAACCATTTGTTACCTGTATATAAAAGGCCATGTGTCAGTTCTTCTATGAAAGTTCATGCTGAAATTTTCATGGTATTACAATGGGACACTCAGGTACAAAATACACTGAAAGCTGCATTTCTGCTCTTCAAAATTTAAATCCTACTCCTCTGTCAATTTGACACCATCACTTTGGCTGCTAAGGACTGTGAAATTTGAGCCATGGCATGTTAAAAACGATCAAAATAATCTTCTGGAGAGACCTATGATTTTTACTTGTGATGTAATGTCTGCTCAGGAGAGATATTTTCTGGACCAGGGTTGCATTCGGCATCATTCGGCATCATAAGCAGAAGTCCCATACCGTGTGGAAAATGGAGCATTGCCAAAATGCCAGTTTGTGATGGCAAGAAGCATGTAAACACATGCATTTACTATGTGTGTGTATAAAGCCATATGTCAATTCCATTTGAGAGTTCATAATTCACTTATCAGAATCTAAGAATATAGTTCTTCCTTTGTGGTTTTAAATGCAGTTCAAAACTGAATCAAGTAACTCCCATTAGAAACTGAGTATAAAGCAAAATATCAAACTTTGATAGTAACCCCACAAACTGTATAGTTACTTCAGACCATGGAGTGTTAGCTGTGGTATGTAACAAGTGAAAAATGATTAAAAAAGTATGTATGATTTTTACTTCTGACATTAAACACATTGTGTTAAAGATATAATCTGGACATAGGCTGCATTTCATCACCCTGTGCAGAAGTTATATACCTAATGCAATCACAGTATAATGCAGCTTGTCAGATTGGCATATTCTCTTTGTTGTGTAGGCCCATTGTGGAAACAGAGCTATATCTAGGTTGGTTTTGCTTCAGGCAGTACCCCATTTGGCACCATCATTGCCCTCGCAATATCGAGAGTAAAAAAAAAATCTTCATTTTAAGCAGAGAGCCTTTACATGTATACATACATACATACATATATACATAGTAAATATCCATAGGTAAGTACTAGGCTGGCTGCCTTTGCAGGCAATTTAAGCCTAGCCAATTTCCCTTTTAAGGTAAGAATTAAACTCTGTACCTTGTGTCCGTGCCTGTGTGGTAAACTCCTTAACCATTATATCAACCCCAAACCCTAAATAGCTGTTTGCAGTGTCAACTCTGTTGGTAACCTATTTCTGTAATAGCTTCTATATAAAAAAAGATCTTCAGGTTAGGCAAAGAGCTGTTATTTAGCTGCATAATAGCTTTTTTGCTAATCCATCAAACCTCTTTGTTGAACTTCAGCAAAGAACTAAACTAGCAACTTGCTGAAGCTCCTAACACACACACACACACACACACACACACACACACACACACACACACACACACACACACACACACACACACACACTGACTTGACTGTCATTTAAGCATCTTGAATTCACAGTCATGGTTATTTAAATGATTGCCAGTACTGCTTGCTGGTTCTAATCAACAAATCTTCTACAGTACTGATTGCATCCCTAACAGCTTGTGCCTGAAAAAGCCACTCCCTTCAGCCAACCTTTACTATGGCTTTAAGCGAAGCCTATCCGTACAAGTTATATCTCCGAAATATTTTGTCATTTTCTAGTAAAACTTTTGACACAGATATGGATGTTGAAGTGTAGATTGTAGTTAGACTGCGCTTCTGGTTGCAGAGGTATTATAACAACCTTTGTACTGATCTTTTGAGTGCCATGTCACAATTCCTAATAGCACTTTCCTTATTTATGCGTCAGCGCTTTCAAATGCCAGAAAAGCCTCCTTTTCAAGACCAAGTTAATAGTATTTTAATTGCAGTGTTAACAAAAGTAAATTAAATGTGTGACTTTTTGTATCATGCATTTATGTCTTGTAAGAAAAGTTAAGAATGTACATTATTATTGTGAAATGAGTTGAAAACGTTTGCTTTCAGGATGCTATAAAATTACAATAATAAAGTAATAACATGATAACCAAATCATGGGTTGTGTCTTCATTATGTTTCTAAAATGTAAAAAGCATGTTTCATTTCCTTTCACACATGCATTCTGCTACTCTAGTACTTTTGATCGTGTAAACCCCCCTTTGACCATGAAGTTGTGTAAATTGTTCACAGTTAAAGGCTTGATGATAATTTTTTTTTAACATAGACCCCCCCCCCTCCAAAAAAAAAAATTCACTGCCTCAACAAGCATATTAGTCAGTGTTTAACTGTTGATCAAATGATAACAGTGGTCAGTGACTTTCAGACACAGCCTGTCTGTCACTTAAATGATAATCGCATTCAAATTATACTTCTATTTGATTTTGAGAAAATTGAAAGAAATAATGATCATGACAATGCATTTCATCTTGTGGCAAATAACCACATATACTTTTATTGAGGGACAGGATCTTTATAATATTCACAATCCTCAGAAATCTGACTCTGTTATAGTCTTTGCCCTGCACTGCTCAGCAAAGAAAATCCGTTCCATGTGCTATATTGCTGTTAAACAGGAAGTCATGGCTGCTGCTAGACTGGTATGAAAATGACTGGGCCGGTGTTAGCATTGTGGGGGCCACAAGCAAATGTCAAGTTGTAAGGCCCCCTGTCCACTTCATTCTAAGTATCACCCTGTCACTGCCACCCCTCCAGAGCAACATTTTAATTCACGATGTAGAATTTTAGGAGTATTAAGCAGAGAATGAACTGTAGCTACAATGCTGTTACATTTTGACATGTCTGTACCACATTATGTTGGCACATTCACAAGACATTTACTTGTAAAAATGATGCATTATAACAACTCTGTGTACAGGGCTGGATTTAAGTGAAATGTTGCCCAAAGCACTGCATACTGTTTCACCACCACAACACACACACACACACACACACACACACACACACACACACACACACACACACACACACACACACACACACACACACACACACACTTTCTACAGTACTCCTTTCAGTTTTCCACCGTTTCGGTGTCCCCGCATCATGCACATTATTTTTTTCTTCCTTTTTCTCACATTTTGCCTTGCATATCTGATTTTTCAAAAAATCGTGATTTTCTATATGTGCATTTTAAAGTTTTTTTTTTTTTTTTTTTACTCAACCCTTTCATCCAATGATGGCTTGAAAAGAAATAAATTATGATTAAGAACAGAAATTCAGTGTTGCCATTCAACTTCCTTACATCCTTTCAACACACCTTTCCTGACCAAGACAGCACCATATAAACAGTTTAGGAAAGGACTTGATTAAGCCAGGGTGCCCAGAAGCCATAGAGTTGTGGATGCTCTGGGATAAATTTTAGATCATTCTCCCAACCTTTTAATCCAATTGTGGTCTGAACAGAAATAATGAGTAGTAAAATAATTTCATTCTTGTTTTTTCTTTCAAGGAAGATATAAGTTTTTCCCAAGGCTTAATGTTCAAAGCTGACAAAATAGTAACTCACAATAAACTAACAAAACCATTGTTGTGAGGATGCACAAATCCTTCCTACAAAACAGCCACTGCCTGTGCATCCCTCTGATGTTAGATTAGGATGAAAGTAAAGGTTCAAATGGCCACAGTCATGTAGCTCAAGTGGCCATTATCATACATACATGTAGCATGCCTCATCACTCCTTACCCCTACGCCACAAAGGGCAGCCACCTGCATGCCCGATGCATGATTGAAAGGAAAGTGAAAAAATAATGATTACAATAATGTATTCCACTTTTTGCTTCTAGACAGTACACGGTCTCTGCACTGTGGTAACTTTCTTTGTACTCCTCTGAGGTCTGTGAGAAAATGAAAGGAACAATGACCTCACTGTCCCAAGCCCAAACATAAGTTAAAATGACCTTCTGTACGTGCCTCTGTTTGATTGTGATGAAAATTAAAGAGGTCGTAACCACACAAAAACCTGCTCCCCATGCAACCTACAGCAACCTTCTGTACAAACTTCTCAGCAGGGCTGGTTTAAGAATGGGTTTGGTTAAGCACAGAGGTCACCACTAAGTCCATGTCAAAATCCATTTATATAGTCTGGGGCAGGGGGGACACCAGGTTCGAGAAGTTCTAAGTGTCTGAATGTTCTGTGCTGTATTTTTTTTCAGTAAACATCTTTATTAAATTATCATGTATGACATAGACAGTCTTACATTTATATAAATGAAAAACAAACAACATTGACACCACTGTAGTTGCAAACATTATACATCACAGACACCATTGAAACAGCTGTATTTGCAAACATTATACATTGCTTATAATCTTTCCAGTCATTGCCAGTTAAGCATCATATGGTTCATTCAAATCCTGCCTCTTAAATCTTATTCCTTCTCTGCATATATTGTTTCCCAATTCCCATTTTTTCCTACATAGTTTGCACCTTCCCTTTTTTACAGATCAGAATTTGTGTTGTTTTATTTCTGTTACTATATTCACTACTTCTAATAAAGCTGGTCTAGACTTTGATTTCCATTTTCTAGTAATTGCTTTTTTGGCAGCCAGTATAATTAGACTCAGCTAGGCTTTACTATGTCTAGGCAATTTCGATTGTGCATCATATCTAAAAAAATCATCTCCCCAGTCAATCCAATCCACTCACCCAGCATTTCCGACACAGCAATCCACAGGGACTCCCTAAAGTCTGCCAGCTCACTTCACTTCCATAAAATATGGTCTCAGCCACCCCTTTCCTGCCCATCACACCTCCAACATTTGCTATCCACCTGAGGAAATATTCTTTGGAGTCTACTTGGGGTATAAAAATACCTATGTAAATACTTCCAGGCAAAGATCCTAAGTCTTCTAGACTTTGCTGCATATTTGGGAGATACACATATACCCCCCCCCATTGTCTCTTTGTGAAATGCTTATCCAGTCTCTCTTCCCAATCCTTTCTAAGTTCCTCTGATTGATTCTTGTAGTTATCATGCAATATTTTATATACTCTACTAATTATTTATTTTTTAATGGCAGCTTCTGTTCTAGATTCTATTAAAAAATCTACCAGTGCTGGCCTTTCATTTAAGGCGCACTCTATATCTTTTTCTTTGTTTATACTCCGATATCAATGCTTGATATGGAGGGCAGTCTCTAACCTGCAGTCCAAGTAAATTCTTGGCCTCTTCCTAGTCTATTACCCTTCCTTTTCCAGTTATTTGCTTCCAATAACTAGGTTCCTTTGCCAGTTTTCTGCAATAAATTCTAGCTCCCTCTTGCCTATTATGTGCATCCCTAACTACAGTCATCCCTATCAGCAGAATCTCTTTTTTCCATTCTTGTGCTGGTTTAGTTCTTACAATACTCCCTGCTATTTTATGACTATAATACTTTGTATGATTTTTGTTGTTCTCCTTAAGAGTCTGTATCCAAAATCTCAGTCTCTCCTTATTTCTTGAGCACCCTCTCCCCATCTTATCATCATCATCATTCTTTTCCACTTTGAATTATAGCCTTAACTGTGTTGCTCTAAAATACCCCCTCAAATTGTGTAATCCTAGTCGGCCTTGTCCTTTTGGAAGAATCACCTTATCCCACTTGACCCTTGCTGTCTTCTCTTCCCAGATAAAATCCTTCAATTCTTTTATCTGATGTTGTCCTTCTCATTCTGCTTCACGTATGGATCTCAGATCCCAACCTCAGATCTGACTCTGCCACCTCCCACAGACTTGAACTTCCAGGCTCAAACTCTTCCTCTACCCATAATCCCCCACATCTGGCCCAACCTCATCAGATCTTGTTTGCCAGTGTGGCCAGACACGCTTTTCCAGGCTCAGTTAAGCATTATCATTTTTTTTTATTACTTTTAATAACTTTGATAGTTTTTCTGCTTAGTGATTGATAGTGTATTTATTCTCCTCCTCTGCTGTGTAGTTTTCACCATGCATTAGGTTTTTCTCTTGTTACCTTCTGTTTTCTTCTTCTGGGCTTCAGCTCTTCTTTCTTTCTTTCTTAACAAAAAAAAAAGTAATTTTATAGTTGTGGTTGTAGTTGTGGTTAAAGTAGATATTGGCTTTTGTGCTATTGTTCAAGTTTAGTGTTGGTCTATCCTCCTCTTCTTTTGATCCCGCGATTTCTTCAGAGAGCCAAACAGTTGAAGAGCTCAGTAATCCTCATTGCACCCTTCTGGCCTCATCATTGTGGTTCCCCTTCCTCTGGTCTCATCTCAAACATCCTCCATAGATGCTGGAACCCAAACATGACCTCTTTTCTCACCCAACGTTAGGATGCCATCCTGATCTCCACACTCTCAAGTTGACCGCATGGTTTCTCCAGTTCCTATGATTGCTAGAGGGTCCTGGTTTTCCTCACTAGTCAAAGCTATACTTTTGGCCTCTCAGAAGCAATCTACTAAGAAGGTATACAAGAGTAAATGGAAGAGGTTCTCCATTTGGGCATTTGACAATAACATTGATCCATGGAAGAGGTTCTCCATTTGGGCATTTGGCAATAACATTGATCCTTTTTCTGCTCCAATTCCCTCTATTCTGTCATTGTATAAGCAAGGTTCCAGTTTTGCCACCATTAAACTTCAGATATGATGCTGTTAATCTTCATTTATCCTTTACTTTAGGGACACTGTTCTGATCCTCAGAAATGGCTTGCCATTACATAACTTGCGCCAGCCAAAAACTCCCGAGCTAAGACTCTACCCACAATACCCCTCTCCATATTACCTCAGATCTCATTTGCCACTCTTGTCACAACACACGTCAGCCATTTTCTCTTGCAGGTAAGTACAATTTTCTTGTGTTTTAATAGTTTAATCTAACCTTTTTCTACACGTGTGTGTGTGTGTGTGTGTGTGTGTGTGTGTGTGTGTGTGTGTGTGTGTGTGTGTATATATATATATATATATATATATATATATATATATATATATATACATACATGTAATCTTTAGCTCTTCTACCCACTTTTGAGTGAGTGTATTTTCCCTACCATATGATATTCTGTCTCTACCATCATTGGTAGTACCTCTCCCTCCCTTTCTCTACCTCTTTTTCTCTTCTTTCTGTCTGTGTGTGTGTTTGCTGCCTGTTGACCACTAGTTTTTTTTTTTTTTTGGCATCTGTCAACATGGCTGATAAATCTAAAGGCACTATGGGCTTTAAACAGTGTCAAGATTGTGGATGGAAGATGCCCAACTGTGATGGGCATTCTTCCTGTGTATATTGCTTAGTCCCAGCTCATCTCAAGCAGTACTGTGCTATCTGCCAGGCCTTCAGTAACTGGGCCTTGGCTGAATGCAGAAATAAATCTTAAAAGGGCTAATTAAGATCTCTTTCGAGGAGGCTTTATCCAAGGCCAATATGTCTCCCTGTAAATCTGATATTGAAACCAAGAAAAGTCACTTGGTGCTGATGTCTCCTTCTGTACCAGCGGTGAAAAAGCATAAGTCTTCCACTTCCCTCACTTCAGCTGAACTGAAGGCTAAGGTTCTAAAACTTTCGGAACAGACAACATCCTCAGCACTGTCTTCTATGGCACCATAAACCTCGGTGCCGGTCTCTTCCGTAACTACATCTTTAGTTTCCTGGTCGGTACCGACCTGTCCTGCTGCACTTCCACAGACATTGTAAACTCAATCTGTGCCAAAATCAGGCATAATTTTCACACCCAGGGCAAGGTATTCAGCCTCTATTGACCCCATCATGGGACAGCTTCCAAGTCCTTTTCCTTGAAAGACCAGAATTCCCCTCAGGCTTATCTGTCCGTTCCTCCAGGAGTCTTACTGAAATCGACATTGTGTGATTGGTGGATCAGTTCCAAATGTCCAGGGGTCTTTCTGTCTCCTCCCAGACCCCTCTCCCCCTGGAGTTGTGCCATCTTCTCCCAGGACTCTACCAAATCTTCCTTCTCTAACCTCCTTGGAGGGATTAGAGCTTATCACTCTGATCCCTCCGGTTCCAGCAGCTTTGGTGCTGACAGTCTTTTCCCCTTCGGTTCCAAGATCTGCCCTGACTTTTTTGGTTCCTTTGGAACTGACAGACTCCTGGGGCCGTGGCTGGCTCCGCAGTCAGGTCTGAAAGTTTTGGATTGGCTTTAGTTTTTTATTCAGAATCTTCCTTGACTCTCTGAACCTTGGCAGACGTGGGCTCTTCCACGACTCCTGCTTTGGAGGTGGGTTCCTCAGAGTGCGGTTTGACCTCAGTTCTGAGGTTGTCCTTCTCATTTCTGGGCTCCCATCCCTCTAAAGTGGGGGGCCTGCCCTCCAGGTAATGGAGAGGGCATTGACCTCTGCAGAGACTCAGCTGGCCCCTTCTGTGTTGGAGTTTTATACCAAGACTCCTCCTTGCCCAGAGCTGCCACCAACCTCAACATCCAGACAGTAGGCACCTGGGCTGCAAGATCCACTTGCATATGGCCCCTCTTCTTCTGAGTCAGCCTCAGAGATTCACACTGAGGAGCCACCCCAGAAAAAGACATGTAAGAGGAAACACCTAGATTTCCCTGAGGAATCTATCATGGAAGACACAGGCTTCGAGGATGGGGAGGGTCCCACCGGTCACTCATGGAAGATGTCTCCTTGGGAGACATTCTAGAGATTCTGAAACAGAGAGGTAAATGAAGCCCAAAGCCCATAACTCTGAGGAGTCAGTGTACTATCAAGCTTTTGGTGCTTGCCCATGTACTTCTTGGTGACCCCTCTCACTGACAATCTTATTAAATTGATTGTGCAGTGGGCTTGGAAGGCTCCTGATTCCATGGAGCCAATTCCTGGAGACCTGACAAAATACTATCTGCTCCAGAGGGCCACCAGCATTGGGCAAAAGTATTGGCAGTAGTTGCTTTGGTGGTGGCAGTGGCCATCAAAAAAAAAAAAAAAAACCTAGCTGAAGAGAGTTCCTCTGTGTATCCTGCTAACCATGAAACCAGAGCAATGGACAGATTCAGAAATCAGGTATAGGCCTCATCGACCTTTGCGTTAAGGTCTGTGAAGTTTATGGCACATTTCACTAGGCTCCAGAGGGATCTGATCAAGGAGTTATCAGATATCCTAGCAGGAGTGGTGTCTGAGGAGGTCCAGGATAAAGTGACCTCCCAGCTAGCCACCCTGGAGTCCATTTCCAACTCATCCATGAGGCTCATTGTGCATGCAGCTGAAGGGGTGACCAGGGCAACCAGTTCAGGCTTTACCATAAGGAGTCATGTCTGGATGCATTTGTGTGAGTTTGTGGAACCATTCAATTCTTCTTTCATCATTGCTAACTTTGATGGATCTTCTTTATTTGGTCCCCACAAAATCAGGGTTCCAGAGATTCTTTCTATGGACAAATCCTGTCATCTCTCCTGAAAGGGAGCCCAATTACTTACCTCTACAAGCAGTTGGGGAAGATTTTCACTGCTCTTAAGAGCCTGGCGACAAATAATTTCAGATGCTTGAGTGTACAGGTTCATTGCCAGAGGTTACCATATTTCCTTTACTCTTTTTCTGAGATCAAAACAAAGCTTCCCCAATGTTCCACCCAATCAGAGGGACCAAGCAGCCTTTGTCCAGACCAGATAGGACCGGATTTTACTCGAGGTTCTTTTTGGTGCCAAAATAGACGGGGGACTTGAGACCAATATTAGATCTCATCCTTCTGAACAAGTTTGTTCAGAAAACAAAATTCTGGATGGTCACTGCTCAGTCTATACTTCCCTTTCTAGAGGAAAACAATTGGATGTTCTCTATAGACCTTGAGAATGCATATTACCACATAAAAATGGACACATGTTCCAGAAGGATCCTCCGCTTTTGCCTAGGAGACAGTCATTTTCAGTTCAGGGAGCTGCCCTTTGGCTTCATGACAGCCCCCAGCTGTTCAACAAATGTTTGGCAGCAGTAATAGCTCACTTGAGACTGCACAGATTCTGGGTGTTTTCTTATCGAGATGACTGGCTCATCACCACTCCCACCAGGCATCTACTGCTTCTAGCAACAGATTTCATCCTACACTTGTTCGCTCATCTGGGCATTACCATGAATCACTCAAGTTTTCAGCTAACTCCCACTCAGGATCTAGAGTTCATAGCCGCTTGTCTGAATACCATCTCTTGTGTAGCTTCCCTTCCTGTACTCAGGCTACAGAAGATAAAATCCCAAGTACAGGCCATTCTTTCCAATGACACGGCTCCTGGACTTTTAGTCTTCTGAGCTTTAGGGTCCATGGCAGCGACCATTACATTAGTTCCACTAGCAAGATTTAATGTGCAGCTGCTACAGTGGCTTCTAACATCCCAGTGGTCCATCCTAACCCATCCAATGACGTACCCAAGTCTTATTACCATTCGCTGCAAGATGGAATCTGAGGAAATTCTTTTAGGCCATCCCTTTGTCCCTCCTCAACCCAAGGCTATAGTGACCGTGGATGCTTCCCAGATGGGGTGGGGGGCATTATCTGGGAAGGACAGTCTAAGGCACATGGTCCCCGATAAGAGGCCAAACCTCTGCATATCAGTGTTCTAGAATTGAGGGCAGTGCTCTTAGCATTGCAAGCATTTCAATCTGTCCTCCTTCTAGGAATGATTGCAGTTCAGACAATGTTGGTGGTCTGGTACATCAACAAACAGGAGGGAATCAAATCTTATCACCTATGTCGAGAAGGTCTCAGAGTGTGGCAATGGTCGACATCCTCCAACCACTTAATAACAGCAGTACACATCCCGGGGAGCACAAATGTAGTAGCGGACAGACTAAGCAGATGCATTCTCCTGCCTCATGAGTTGTGTCTCAATTCCAGAGTGGCGAAGGAGATTTTCCATTACTGGGGCAAACCTTGATGCAACCTCTTTGCATTGCCCCAAACCAACAAGTGCAGCAGCTGTTTTGCCCGAATTCCCTCAAGGGGGTAGTCCCCGAGAGACACTGTCCTTCACAATTACCCCTCAGGTCTACTGTATGCCTTTTCCCCCCTTCCCTCTGATTCAGTTCCAGTTTTGCTACCATTAAACTTCAGTTAGCGGCTATTTTCAACTTTCATTCAGGATTTCCTTCAGGATCTATTTCTTCTGCTAGGTTATGTAAAGCCTTCATGAAAGCCTTCAGAAAAGGTGTTTTTTTCTTCTGAGAACTCCAATTTCAGATCCCACTCCTCTGTGGGATCTCACTCTGGTTCTCCAGGCCTTAACTCACTGTCCCTTTGAGCAGGCTGAGGATTGTGACTTGAAGTTTTTGTCTTGGAAATCCGTTTTTCTTGTTGCCATTACATCAGCTAAAAGGGTTTTTGAGTTGTAAGCGCACTCTTCCAAGCATCCTTACATCATTTTCCACAAGGATAGGGTGTCCCTGTACTAATCCTTCTTTCATGACGATGGTGGCTACATCTTCCAATGTCAGCCAATATATTCAATTACTAGTGTTTTTCCTAATTATTTTAACAAAGGGGAATACCTTCTGCATTCTACTTATTGTTCTTCCAGTAATAAAGACCACAGAGAGACTGTACCTGTGAAACCTTATTTACTCACACATGAATTGGTTCAACAATATTCGTTTTTATGGGTTGTGATAAAAAGAAATATTTAGGAGTATGGATTAAAAATTATTCTGGTGTGGCAGCTAAGGATTTAAGACTAAACAAAAGATAATATAAAAACTGATAAACTGGAAGCTCTGTTACATGAATATCGATAGTAAGATACAGGCAGTTAAAATGTTTTTAGTCCTGTAGTCTTATACACAGGTGAGGCATATTTTTATCAACCAGGGGAGAAGTTGTGGATAGCAATTAACAAAGAGCTGACGTATTTTATCTAGAATGGGAAGAAGGCAAGAGTTAAGTGGGATAAACTGATTCTTCCAATAGAACAAGGCAGATTGGGATTACCCAGTTTGAAGGGGTATTTCAGAGCTACATAGTTAAGGCTCTTATACATAGCACAAGTAGAAAACTTTAATTCAAGAATAACAATAATCAAACAGAATATTATATCTGTAAAGTTGCAGAAAGTATTATAACAACTAAGCCAACACGTGAATAGAAAAAGGAGATTCTGATGACAGGGATGACTGCAATTAGGAATATAGACAATAGGCAAGAGGGGGTGGAATTTATTGGAGAGAACTGACAAAGGAACCAAGGTTGTGAGCAAATAACTAGAGAGGGAAAGGTAATGGAATGGGAAGAGGCCAAGAATTTATTTGGACTGCAGATTAGAGATTGCCTTCCCTATCAAGGAATAATATCAGAGTATAGGCAAAGAGAAAGAAATGGGGGGAGGGTGTGTCTTAAACGAAAGACCAGCACTGGTAGAGATTTAGTAGAATCTAGAACAGAAGCTGCCATTAAAAAAGGAATAATTAATAGAGCATGTAAAATATTGCATAATAAATGTAACAATCGGAGGAGGTTAGAAAGGATTGGGAAGAGAGATTGGATAAGCAATTCATAAAGAAACAATGAGAGCATATATGTATGTCTCCCAAATATGCAACAAAATCTAGATTTGGGATTTTTGCTTGGAAATGTTTACATAGATATTTTTATACCCCAAGGAAACTCCAGAGAATTTTCCCTCAAGTAGATACTAAATGTTGGAGCTGTGATGGGAAAGAAAGAGGTACTTGGGAATATATTTTCTGGAAATGTGGTGGGCTGGTGGACTTTAAGGATTCCCTGCAGGATGTACTGTTGGAGATGCTGGGTGGGCGGATTTTTGTGACAAGGGAGATGATTTTTCTGAGCTGTGATACAGAATCAGAATTGCCTAGACATGCTAAAGCCTTGCTGTGTCTAATTATGGTGGCTGCCAAAAAAGCAATTACTAGAAGATGGAAATCAAAATCTAAACCAACTTTGTTAGAAGTAGTGAATATAGTAACAGAGATAAAACAGCTGGAATTGAGATCTTTGGAAAAGGGTAGGAGCAAATTACATAGAAAAAATGGGAATTGTGGGAACAATACATATAGGGGAGCACTGAAGTTTAAAAGAAGGCAGGATTTAAATGAGCTATGTAATGTTTCACTGAAAATGATTGGGTAGATTATACGTGATGTATGATGTTTGCAACTGGGAGTATGTCAGCATGGTTTGTCATATAAAATGCTTGCAACTAGGATTGTGTCGATGTGGTTTGTTTTCATTTATATAACTGTATGATTACTTATGTCGTAACGGTTTAATAAAGACGTTTCTTGTTAAAAAGTGGGCAAAAAATTGAATAATTTATGTAATGTTGCTTAGGTTATATGATATATAGCAATGTATGTGAAGTATAATGTTTAACATTAATTTGTTAATGCAGTTTGTTTAGTTTTTTATAAATGTGAATTTGGCTATGTCACAAGTGATATTTCATTAAAGTTGTTAAAAAAAAAAGAAACACTGACTGGGGAACGTTCTGTAGCTGTTAAGCAAAAAAACAGTGCAACCTCCAGGCATGACTTCGTGTAACCTACAGCAAGATATAACACAAGTGCACACAGGCCTGGTTAAAATAAAAGAAACACTGATGGAGTAGATCAATACAAACAACAAAAGGCTGAAAAAAAATGGAAGAAACTTTAAACAGATATTCAGTTAGGTAATAAAGCTGCAAATATCAAAGATTGGATTGAAGAAAAGGCTGGCTGAATATGAGACTGCTCAGAAAGAGATGTTTCAAAAAACAATAGAATTAGAGGACAGAGCTAGTAGGAAAAACCTGAGAGTTTCAGCTATACCAGAGAAGCTGGAAGGAACAAGCTGCATTAATTTCATGAATGCACAAATAAGCAACTGGACTGGTATTCCACAGCAGGAGTTGTTAGTAGAAAGGACACAGCGTGTATATGCTCCAAACAGTTCTATGAGAAAGCAATCTAGACCTTTAATAGTAAAGATGCAATCCTACCAGCAGAAGGAGTTGATTCTGACAAAACTGTGGCAGAAGGACAAAATACTAAAAGTGGAAAACTATGGAGTGTTTGTAGAGAATGATTACTCATTGTACACCAGGCAGGGGAGGTGTAAATTCATTCCACTATTCAGGAAATGTCAAGAAGCAGGTGTGAGATTCAAACTGCTGTACCAAGCTGTCTTCAAGGTATTCTTCCCTGAAGGGACAAAATCATTTTTGGTGAAGGACATGCTAAGGAGGAAATACAAAAGTTTGTCCAACAAAAAGTGAGCTGAGAAACAGAAAGATATTCTGTTTCTTGTTGTTCAGGTAAGAAAGGCCATAGAGAGGCTGTACCTGTGAAACCTTTTCCACTGTTTCAATGGAAGATGTTGGAGAGAGGGAAGTGAGCACAAGAGTTGACTAAAAAATTACATTGGAAATGAAGCAGAGACAGATTTGGGAGATGTAGATGAACAGTAAATAATAAAACCAGTAACTTAATGTTGGATTACAATGCACTAATTATATTTGTGAAATATGACAGAACAAGAAAATCTGGAAATTTTGGACTTTTTCAGAATTTTTTGGACTTGTGGGGGACTCTAAATTATATGCCCTACTTCATGTCATTAATCTTCAGAAATGTGCTTTGGGGAGGGGCAGACAGGGGAGCAAGTTAACTGTAAGTAAAGAAAACATTTTTCTTACTAGTACTAATGGATTTGACAAAAGGCAACTATATTAACGTTCACCCTGCCAAACAGTGTATGCATGTAACACAAACACTGGAACTTGACATTTAACAAAAACGTTGTTATACATAAAAGGTGGGAATAATAACTTTGTAATACAGTGATGCTTTGTATAATGTCTTTAAATGTCAATGGCCTCACAAATAAATACAAAAAAGAAAGAATAGTGAACTATATTAAAAATGTAGAGTGCAAATAGTTATGTTACAGAAGACACACTTGGAAATAATTGAACGTGTGAATTTGATAAAGAATGTTTTTTGGATGGTTATTCAGTGGAATATTTGGAACAAAGAAAAAGAGGAGTACTTGTATTAATTACAAGAGGAGCTACAATAGTGATAGAAGGGATAAAAAAGATAATGGCAGATTTGGGTGCAAGGCACAGTGGTGCAGTGGTTAACATTGTTGCCTCACAGCAAGAGGTTCTCTGGTTCAATTCTCTGCCGGAGTGCTTTCTTTGTGGAGTCTGCATGTCCTCCCTGTGTTCACGTGGGTTTCCTTCAGGTACTCCTGTTTCCTCCCACATTCCAAAGTCTTGCACGTGCAGCATTTCTCTCCGGGCCTCCACTGAAAATAGGCTCTGTCCTATTCAGACTTTTCCAGTCGCCAAATGTTAAATAAATAAATAAAAAATTTGTAGTGCTAAGGGGCTACTGGCAAGGAAGGAGGATGACACCGGCATGTATTTATACTCCACCTAAAACTGCTATAATGGCGCTTAAGCAAATTCTGGGAGAAATAATCAGTTTTCAGCAAGTTATATTACTTATAGGTGGAGACTGGAATTTGATTTGCAGCAGTGAAGATGTGTCTGGGGGAGGGACTCTAAAGGAAAAGTATAACAAAGGAGGGTAGATTTTTGAAGAAATGTATGAAAATATTTGGCATGGAAGAAGTGAATTCAGTAATAGGAGTTCAGAGTGAATTTGCATATTCTTCACCAAGATATAAAAAACTGGGCTGGGCTAGACAGAATTTACATTTCACAGGAACATGTGCATTTAATTGGTCTTGATATGTACCCAATAATTATTTCAGATCACTGGCAATAATAACTAAAATAAAAACACAGGGCAATGAAATGAAAACGAGACACTGGTGCTTTCCCACCTATCTGTTGAAAAGAGAGGAATTTAAGGAATGGGTAGTACAGGTTATTCAGGAGGTATTCGAGAGGATAGAAATCAATTCTGAAAATATAGCTAGGGAGTGGGATAAAATTTAGGCAGAGTTTAAAAATAGTCTGGAAATAAAGGAAAGGGACCTATGGTTAAGAAATAAGAATTATTTAGAGGGGCTGACATGTTAAGGTATTGCTGAATAGGGGGAAATCTCACGGAATAAGAAGAGGATCAACTGCAGAATGCTAAGCAGAAAATAAGGGATTACCTCGATAATATACACGAATTTAGAAAGATTGCTGTTAAGCAACAGTTTTTTTGATAATAACAGTACAACACAAAAACTTTTAGCACAGAAACTCATACAACAGGAAGTAGAAAGGGCTGTCTCCAAGCTTAGGGATCCTATAACAAGGAAGGTAACAAGAGATCCTGTAGAGGTTTAGAAATATTTCAGAAATTCCATGAATGTTTGTATAAAGCAGAGAAATATGGAAATCAAGAAAAGTTACAAAAGGAAATGTTTGTGGAAGAATTAAATATGCCAAGGTTAGAAGTGCATTAGGCTCAATTATTAATGGTTAGGATAGGAGGAGATGAGATAAAAATGGTGATGTATAATCAGTCTCCAGAAAAGTCCCCAGGGATAGATGACATTCCTGTGAAGCTAGGAGGGAAAATACTGATAAAGATCTGGAAGGTTTTGTTTGACCATATTTTAAGAGGAGGAGAAGTACCAACGTCCTGGAAGAAAACAGTGGTAGCTGTAATATAAAGAGGGTAAAGATCCATCACATCCACTTCATACAGGCCCATTTCAATATTAAACCATGATTATAAAGTGTTCATGTCTATAATGGCTAAAAGAATGACAGATGTAATGCCAAAATTGATAGATATGGATTAATGTGGTTTTGTGAGGGGGAAGCAAACATTTGACATTAGCCGAACATTAATGATTCAAAGGGAAGCAGCGTGTAAGAAAATACCATTGTTGGTGGATCTTGATGCAGAAAAGTTATATGACAGAGTAATCTTGGACTTGATGAGCAGGGAAATGGATGTATTTGCATTTCTTGAAAAAATATAAGGTTGATTAAGAGGATGTATGAGGGATCAGAGGTGAAAATTAATGTGAGTGGGGTCTTCTCTGATCATTTCTGCTTGAGCAGAGGAACCAATCAGGGGTGCCCTCTTTCCTCTTTGTTGTTTGCATTATATTTATTATCATTGGGGGAAAAAAATAAGGGACCCAGAAATTCAAGGATATATTTGGTATGGTAGTCAAGAAAAGCTGGCTCTGTTTATAGATGATGTTATTTTATGTGTAATGAAACCAGAAAGAGACATTACAGTGTTGTGGAGCATTTTGAGACCGTTTCATATCTTTTCTGGATACAAAATTAATGAAGCTAAAAAAAGGCAACAATAAATTATGTACCTACATATGAATTGGTTCAGCAATATCTATATTTATGGGGACATGATAAGATGAAGTATTTAGGAGTATGGATTAAAAATGATTCTGGTGTGGCAGCTAAGGATATGTGCGTTGAGACTAAACAAAAGATGATACAAAAACTGAGAAAATGGACATTTTGTTATATGGATAGTAAGATACAAGCAGTCAAAATGTTTTTAGTCCCTTTTGTGTTATACACAGGCCAGACATATTTTTATCAACCAGAGGAGTTGTGGATAGCAATTAATAAAGAGCTGAAGGACTTTACTTGGGAGGGGAAGATGGCAAGAGTCAAGTGGGATAAGCTGATTCTTCCAGTAGTACAGGGCAGCTTGGGATTACCCAAGTTGAAGGGGTATTTCAGAACTACACCATTAAGGCTCCTATACATACACAAACCGAAAACTATAATTCAAAGTGAAAAGGGATGATATTGAAACAGGGGGGAAGCTCAGGAAACAAGGAGAGACTGGGATTTTGGATGCAGGCCTTTAAGGAGAATAACAGTCATACAGAATATTATGTCTATAAAGTGGCAGAAAGTACCCTAAGAACGTAGTCAACAATGGAATGGAGAAGGAAATTCTACCAATAGGGATGACTACAATTAGGGATATAGAGAATAGGCAAGAGGAGGCTGGAATTGGAGAAAACTGGCAAAAAGAACCAGGGTATTGGGAGAAAATAACTAGAAAGGCAAAGATGATTGAATGGGAAGATGTCAAGAATTTATTTGGACTGCAGATTAGGGAACTATCACGGATTGATATCAGAATATAGGCCAAGATTAATAAATAGGGGGGAGGGTCCTAAATGAAAGACTAGCACTGGTACAGTTTTTAGTAGACTCTAGAACAAAAGTTGCCATTAAAAAATGAATAATTAGTAGATCATATAAAATATTGCATGATAACTCTAAGAATCAATCAGAGGAGGTTAGAAATAATTGGGAAGAGAGACTGGATAAGCAGTTCATTAAGAAACAATGGAAGGATATATGTATGTCTCCCAAATATGCAACAAAATCTAGACGATTTAGGATTTTTGCTTGGAAATGTTTACATAGATATTGTTATTCCCCAAGTAGACTCCAGAGAAATCTTCCTCGGTTAGACAGCAAATAATAGAGGTGTGACAGGGAAGGGTGTAGTAATTGTGAACATTTTTTCTGGGAGTGCGGTGAGTTGGAGGACTTTATGAATTCCCTGCGGGATGCACTGTTAGAGGTGCTGGATGGACAGACTGGTATGATAAAGGAGATGGTTTTTCTGAGCTATGATACAGAAATGGAATTGCCTAGACATGGTAAGGCCTTGTTGTGTCTAATTATGGTGGCTGCGAAAAAAGCAGTTACTAGAAAACCAAAATCAAAATCTAAACCAACTATTCTAGAAGTAGTGAATGTAGTAACAGATAAAACAACTGGAACTGAGATCTTTAGAAAAGGGTAGGAGCAAACTACATAGGAAAAAATGGGAATTGTGGCAACAATACATGCAGGGGAGGAATGTGGTTTAAAATAAGGCAGGACATAAATGATCTATGTAATGTTTGACTGAAAATGATTGGGTATGTTATAAGTGATGTATAATATTTGCAACTGGGAGTGTGTCAGCATGGTTTGTGATGTAAAATGCTTGCAACTAGGATTGTGTCGGTGTGGTTTGTTTTCATTATATAAAGGTATGATTGCCTATGTTATAAGTGATGGTTTAATAAAAATGTTTCTTGTTTAAAAACAAGGCAGGAATAATTTATGTAATGTTGCGTAAGTTATATAATATATAATAATATATGTGAAGTATAATGTTTGTAAGCTTGAACTTGTTGATACAGTTTGATTACTTTTATAAAAGTGTAAATTTGCCTATGCCACAAATGATAATTCAATAACAGTGGTTAAAAAAATTCCCATATTTGCGGGGACACAATAAAATGAATTATTTAGCAGTATGGAATAAAAAGGAATCTGGTATGGCAGCTAACATATGTGGGAAGAGAGTAAACTAAATAAAACATAATACAAAAACCAAGAAACTGGAAGCTCTTGCCTATAGATATGGATAGCAAGATATAAGTAGTAAAAATGTTTTTAGTCATTTTAGTTTTCTACACGGGTCAGGCATATTTTTATCAATCAGAGGAGAAGTTGTGGATAGTAATTATTATAGAACTGCAGGATTCTAAATGGGAGGGGAAGAGGGCAAAAGTTAAGTGGGATAAGTTGATCCTCAAGAACAAGGAAGTTTAGGATTACCCAATTTTAATGGATATTTTAAAGCTACACAGTTAAGGATCTTGTACATAACACAAGCAGAAAGCTTTAATTCAAACTGTAAAGGATGGTGATGAAGCGGAGGTGGGGGGCTAATTCAAGATATAAGGAAAGAGTGGGGTTTTGGATGCAGATACTTAAGGAGAATAACAACAGTCATACAAAATATTATATTCATAAAGGAGCAGAAAGTATCCTAAGAAGTAAGCCAACACAAGAATGGATAAATGACAATCTGATGTTGTCCTTTTCATTCTTCCTCACTTGTGGGTTTCAGATCTGACCCTCAGATCTAACTCAGGTGTATACTTTAGATTTCGGATCCAATTCTCGAGCTCCTCCCTCTACCCACAACGCATCACTCCATCCCTGTTACCTCAGATCTCATTTGCCGCCATCGTGGTTAGATGTGGGTTCCACTCTCGAGCAATTGTAAGACAAAGTTTTTCAGTTTTTGAAATTGCTAATTTGTCTCTTTACATATTTTTTCTGTACCTCCCTGTTTAGTGTTTTGCAGGCATTAGGATTAATCTTCTTTCCTTTTTTCTTTCTCTACTACGAAGTAGTAGTTTTTCCGTACCGTTGTTGGTACTCTCTTTACTCCTTTAACAGGGTAGTTTCATTAGCCGTGATTGGTGGTAAGATCCGTGCCTTTCCTTTCCTTTTCCCCACTTTTTTGCTGAAAAAAAGTGTATATTGTTTTTCTGCTGATTATTTTTCTTTTGCAGTTCAAGGCCATGTCTGAAAAATCAGTGTGTTTTAAGAAATGCACTTTCTGTGGGCATAAGATCCCAACTCCAATGCCCACAGGGAGTGCGTTTATAGCCTTTGACCCAGTCATTTGAATATGGCCTGTTCAGTGTGCTCTACCTTTAACCCCAGGGCTTTGGCTGACAGGCATAATAAGTTGATATTGAAAGGCTTACTACCTGCTACTTCTATGTCTGGGGCTCAAACCCCTTCAAAGTGTAGTAAATTTGTTTCTTCGGCTCGTAACCTCTGAAGTTCCCAAGGTGTTCTTAGGAACCTGTCGAGAAAATCCGTACAATCATGGATCCGATATCTTCGGATCTGAAATCTCTCAGCCAATCCTTGGATCTGAAGGTTTTGGCTCCAGTAGTCATATCCTCTTCAATAAAGACTTCCACTCTAGATCCAAAGTCTTCGAATCTGAAGCCCAGTATGGCTCACAGGAGCCGTACTCCTGATGTTGTGCTCAAGCCTGTTTCACCATCTTTGCCTGAACAATTGTTTGAGAGTCTGAAGAAACATTTGAGGCCCCCTTCCACAGCGTCTTCTAGATATTCCAGAAGTTTGTCAGATGTGGATCTGGATAGGATGATGTGGAAATTCTCAGTGCTCAGATCCAGATGGGGGTCTCGCCAGCTCTGACTCCATTTTATCTCCTTCTTCAATTCAAGCTGTGGTTTCAGAGCCCCAGGATCTGACATTCCTGAGAGGTTCAGGGTCAAATCCGAGGATGGTTCACTCCTCCTTTCCAGCTATGTCCCTGACTGGTTCTGCTCTGATACTCTTGGAGCAGAATGGGTCTGAGAGCTGAATTGTTGATGTCGGATCTGAGGAACTGGGATCAGCTCTGGTTTTATCGGATCTATCCCTCTTCCTCAGAGCTTCAGCCCTGGACAGTTCAGATCCAGTTCTCCCCTCGAGGATCAAATACAGGGGTTTTGATCTGCCTTCTTTGGAAGTTTCAGCTCCAAGGGAGTGAGTCAGAGCTTCTCCCAGTCCCTTGGCCTTTGAGGTGGTAGAAAGGGCTTTTTCTGTCCAGAGAGAATGTCTTCTTATGTGTCGGATCATACCCTTTTTCTCTTATTGGTTCTGAGCCCTGAGTTTGTCAAATTTGTTCCACAGGGACAGCCAGTTCCACTGAGTCTCCAACCAGTTCCTCTAGTGGAACTCCCCTTCTCTTCTAACACCTCTGTAGACCATCCCATGGAAGAGGTTCCCTGGAAGATGATGTGTAAGAGGAGACACATAGACTCCCCCCATGGAGTCTCTCACTGAAGGACAAGGGTCACCCAGATCACAGGTGGATGACATCTCCTTCAGAGGTATTCTAGAGATCCTAAAGCAGAAAGGTGATTGGTCTTCCCCAACCCCTTCTCCTGAAGAGTCTGTGTTCTTTGAGGCTTTTGGTTCTGGCCCATCTACATCTTGGGTAACTCCCTCAGCGAATTAACTTATTGATCTCATTTCCCGCTGGGCATGAAAGGAACCAGGTACTGCTGAGCCCATACCCAAGTGCCCTGCCAAATTCTTGGCCCCATCCACAGACAGACCCCACTGGAGCAAAGGTTGATCCATGGTGGTGGTGGTGGTGGTGACGGCCACTAAGAAAGAGCTAGCAGAGCAGAGCTCTTATGGCCATCAGCCTAAAAGGGAGCCCAAAGCAATAGACCGGTTTGGAAAATGGTTGTTTGCCTCAGCTACCTTTGC
Source organism: Protopterus annectens (assembly GCF_019279795.1). Classification (NCBI taxonomy): domain Eukaryota; kingdom Metazoa; phylum Chordata; order Ceratodontiformes; family Protopteridae; genus Protopterus; species Protopterus annectens. The sequence continues at coordinate 730,775,678 of NC_056744.1, forward strand.
TTTCAGGTCACTTAATTATCTGGTACATTTTACTAGGCTTCAGAGAGATTTGACAAAAGAACTTTCAAGTACTCCCTCAGAATCCATGTCTGCTGAAGATTTCAAAAGGGCTTCCTCTCAATTGGCTACTCTGTTATCTATTTCTAATGCTTTGATGAGGTTGATCTCTCACGTAGCTGAAGGCACCTCATGAACGTCTGATTCAGGCATTACCATAAGGAGGCACACCTGGATGCAGCCTTGTGACTTTGCAGAACCCTTTAAGACGTAATTTCTTAATGCCCCATTTGATGGTACTTCCTTGTTGTGGACCATCAGTGAAAGATACGCTTACCCACAGCGAACAAAAAGGGAAGAAGACCCTGTCTGCCATAGGAATCAAGTTTTTGACATCTCCACAGAACTTCTCTAGAAACCAGAGAGGCGGTAAGAAAATGTGGTTCCATAAGTCTCGGGGACCTTTTCAGGATTCACATGGGAAAATTCCTTCAGAGGCAGAGGAGGAAATTTTAATGGTAGACTTTGCCCTAGAGGCAAAGGGGGCCCACAGAACCAGGGCTTTAGAGATTCTTTTCCAGACAGGCCCTATCAACAATCCTGAAGTGCTGCCTGACTATCCAACTCTGGAGGCAGTCGGGGGTTGGTTCTCTTTGCACTTAGGTGCCTGAGCATATATTACAAGAGAAAAATGGGTGCTAAGAATAATATCTAGAGGTTATTACATACCATTTTCCCTTCTTCCTCATCATCAAATGGGGAAACTTCCCAACATTCCACCCAGTCAGAGGAAGGCTGCAGCTCAAGAAATACAAAAGCTGCTAGAGAAAAGAGCCATCCAGAGGGTCCCTCCCAACCAGATAAGATTCATATTTTATTCATGCTTCTTTTTAGTGCCAAACACAATAGGGGACCTCACACCCATTTTGGATCTAAGCAAATTGAACGTGTTTGTGAAGAAAACAAAGTTCCAAATGGTCATGGTTCAGTCCATCCTACCATTTCTGCATAAGGACGGCTGCATGTGCTCTGCAGATCTTCAGGACATGTACTATCATATCAAAATACAGATGATCTAGAAGACATCTCCGCTTTTGGCTGGGAGTCAGTCATTACCAGCTCAGAGCTTTGCCCTTTGGACTCACCACAGCCTCAAGGTTGTTTATCAAATGCATGAGAGTAGTCACAGCTCACTTGAGGCTGAAAGGATTTTAGTTGTTTTCATATCTAGATGACTGGCTTCTAAGTGCCCCATTCAAGCATCAGCTCCTACATTCCAGAGACTATTTACTGCAGCTTTATGACACCTTGGGTGTTATGAGAAAACTTGTCAAATTAAAACTTGTACCACTTCAGAGCCTGGTGTTCATCTGGGTGGTTTTGAGGCACATCAACACAGGTAGCATCTTTGCCTTTCCACCACATTACTTCTGTCTGAAACTGATTCAGGGTATCCTTGCACATTCCTTCCCTCCAGCAGGGTTAGTGCTTCAAGCCCTTGAGTCGATGTCAGTTGCCATTGTATTACTTCCTCTTGCATGCTTCTTTTTGTGGGTTCTTCAATAGACTGTAGCTGTACAGTGGTCCATTCTGCATCAACCCCTGTCTTTTCAAGTACAACTCACCCCGATTTGCAAATGACACATTCTCTGCTGGATACAGTCAGACAATCTTCCTTTGGACAGACGTTTGTTTTACCGAACTCAGTTGCCACAGTGACCACAGATATTTTTCAGCCTGGGTGGGAGGGTCATTTCTTGGGAAGAACTGTCCAAGGCATGTGGTCCCCCCCATTCCTTTTAGCGTTGCAGGCATTTCGAGATGCTCTTCTGTTGGAGACCATTGCAATTCAAACCAACATGTCTGTAGTGTGGTACATCAACAAGCAAGGAGGAACATGATTTTACCCCCTTTGCAGAGAGGCCATGAGGGTTTGGGAATGGGTAATCTCATCAGACTGCTTTCTTATTGCGAATCACATGCCCTGGGGAACATCAACATGCTTTCAGACAAATTAAACAGATCAATTTTGATGCCTCATGAGTGGTCTAACAGTCAGTCAGTAGCAGATATGATCTTCAGGCATTGGGACCAACCTTGCAGTGACCTTTTTGCCACTCAGCAAGTACTTCTGTCAGATCCCTGTCAGGGGGAGTCACCGAGAGATACTCTTCTTCACGCCTGGCCCTTGAGACTCCTTTATGCTTATACCACTCTCCCTCTGATGCCAAGATTTTTGCAGGAAGCAAGCAGGCTGAAGAGCTCAGTAATCCTTATTGTCCTCTTCTGACCTCAGCAAGTATGGGTCACCATTCTACAGTCTCATCTTCATTATCCTCCAGGGATACTGGTGCCTACTCAGGATTTCCTCTGTCATCCATCAGGTATTCAACACCCCAACATTCAGGCCCTCAAGTTGATCGCATGGGTTCTCCACTTCCAGTAATAGTTTCAGTCCAGGTTCTCTTCCCTAGTTTATGACATTATTTTGACTTCTCAAAAGGATACGAAAGTTTATAAAAAATAAATGGAAAAGGTTCTCTGTTTGGGCATCAGATAGGGACACTGATACTTTTTCTGCACCAATTTCAGCTATTCAATTGACAACTCTTTTCAAAGATGGTATTCATTTCTCTATAATTAAACTTCATTTGGCAGCAATTTCATATTACCACACAAGGAGTAAATATTTTCCTTAGCTTCCTCTAGATTGTGTAAGGCTTTTATGAAAGACATTTTTCTTCTAAGATTTCCGATAAAGGATCCTTCACTATCTTGGGATCTTACTGCAGTACTTGAAGGTTTGACACAGAAACCCTTTGAACCTTCAGACAAATGTGACCTAAAATTTCTGCCTAGAAGACAGCTTATTTGGTAGCTATAACTTCGACAAAAAGAATTTCTGAACCCCAGGCTTTTTCAGCAAAAAAAAACGTACATTATTTATCACAAAGATATGATTTCTCTGCAGACTAACCCTTCTATTTTACCTAAGGTAGCTTCTGAATATAACATTAACCAATCCATTCACTTGCCAGTTTTCTTTCCAAATTTTGCAAATAAAGGAGAGTTCATGCTACACCTCCTTAATTTACACAGACAACTACGTTTTTATCTTCACAGGACCAGACAGTTTAGAAAGTCAGACCAGCTTTTTGTATCTTTCTTTCCAAATTGCCTAAGCCAGTCAGTTTCTAAAGTTACCCTATCTAAATGGATTACAGACTGTATCTCATGGATTTACTTTCAGAATGGTATGACATTGAAAAAACCTCCCAGAGCTCACTCAACTAGATCTATGGCTACTTCATCTGCTTTTTGGTCAAGAAAGTCTACTGATGACATTTGTGTAGCATCTACATGGTTCAAGGCTCATACCTTTGTTTCACATTACAAATTGGACATCATATCTAGAAACAGAGCCTCCTTTGGTTCAGTTGTACTCTGGACTATCCTTCCATGAGGGCCACCCAAGGTCAACATAGCTGGTGACTCTGTCCCATAAGTGAGGAAGAATGAAAAGGACATCAGATCTGATGTTGTCATTTTCATTATTCCTCGACCTTTGGGTTTCAGATTTGACATCACATCCAACTTGGCCTGTCTCAAAAACGTAGGCTCTGAAGCTCGAGTTCCTCCCCTACCCATGATGCCTCATTCCCCCCAATACCTCAGATCTCATTTGCCGCTCTTAGGAGAAGCATTGTGATCTGCTAACTCGAGCTCCTTTGGAGATTTTCAGCTAAGTCCAATAACTTTTATAGACTTTTTTTCTACTACTACTTTCTCCTTATCTCCTACCTATTGTTTCTTTAAAAAATGTGTTAAATTAGCATACATGGACATTCTGTGTGGTAAAAATTTTTCTCTTTTCTTCTCTCCTTTCTACCTTTTCTGTAGAGTATCAGAAAAGCCTTTAGGATTTAAAAAGTGCACTTTCTATGGGTACAAGATTCCCTTATCTGATGCTCACAGGGAGTCAGTATATCGCCTCTGCCCTGCTGACCTCGAAGCCTTCTGCTCATTTGCAAGGGATTTCACCCTAGAGCACTGGCTGACAGAAAAAATAAACTTATTTTGAAGGTCCTTTTACCTCCTTCAGCCCCATCTGCAGGTTCTTCTATATCAGGGGCTCAACCCCACTCTAAGAAGCATAAAGAAGACAGGGAATGCAGAAAACATTCCCCGTGAAAGTCTGCTGCTGCTTCTTTCTATGAGCCTGCAGCCAAGGCCCCTAGGGTGTCCGATTCCAAACCCTCAGATCCTAGAAGTCAATCAGTTGTCTCCTTGGCTCTGAGCTCCCTTGTGTTCAGAGTCTCCTCCCCTACCACAGAGTTTTTCCTTAAAGTGAGATCTCATAAGACGTCATCCAGGCCACCTTCTACAGCATCATTTGTCAAGTCCTCCCACAGCCTTTCTGAATCAGAGGTGGACAGATTGATGAGGTAGTTCCTTCAGACACAGACCCAGATGGGGGTTCTTACTGTCCCCTACCAGGTCCATGGGCAGGCAGTCAGACCTTTAACTGCTTCCCCATCTGATCTCCTGCTTTGGAGACCTTAGATATGAATGCCCTAAGAGTTAAGGTGTCGGAACCGATAGTGATTCTCTTTGTCTCTGGCAGCTTCCCTGACTCGCTGGGGCCGAGTAGCTCTCTGATCTGAAGTTTTGACATTGGCTCTGAGGGGTTAACCTCAACTCCAAAGTTTTCAGAGCTGTCGCTTCTCCTTAGAACATTGGCATTCAACAGCTCAACCCCGACTTCCATCTTGGCTGGGGGGAGGGTTTGGGGTTCCTCTGCCCCAGTAGTTTTGACTCTGGGAGGACGATACTCTGTGTCTCTGGCCCCTTCTGCTTTTGAGGTGGTGGAGAGGGCTTTCTCCATACTCAGGAAATCCTTGGCTCCCACTCTTTCGGATCCACTTCTCACCCCCATGGATACTGTTTTTGAGACTTCACCACTGCCCCACTTGGGTCAGCCGGCCCAGCAACGTCTTCAAGTACTTCCACCTTTGGAGCCCAGATCTCTCCCGATGTCTCCCCAGAACACCCCACTGAGGAGATTAAGGAGGCAGCTGGATTCCCTGTAGAAATCCATCACAGAAGACACCGATTTTGAGGAAAGGGAAGGGGACCCAGATCTTCACGGAGGATGCAGCCTTTGGAGACGTATTAGAAATCCTGCACCAAAGAGGTGGATGGTCTTCCCAAAACCCTACCCCTGAGGAAATGGTGTTCTTGGAGGCTTTTGGGTCTGGCCCATTTACATCTTGGGTGCCCCCCCCAGCTGATGAACTTATTAACCTAGTATCATGCAAGGTGTGGAAGGACCTGTACACTGTAGAATCTATCCGTAAGCATTGAGACAAAATCCTTAGCGCTCCCTCTGGATGACCCCTTTGGACTAAAGGAATCTTATTAGATGCCATAGTTGTTGTGGCAGCTACCAAGAAGGAGCTGGCCCAAGAAAACTCCACTGTCCATCCCCCTAACAGGAAGTCTAGGGTCATGTACATTTCTGCAAAGAGAGTTTATGCCTTGTCTACCTTCGCCTTATGAACCTTAAACTATTTTTCCCATTTTACTAGGCTACAGAAGGATTTAACCAAAGAACTCTCTAGCTTAGTCCCAGAGTTCTTGTCTGATGAGGAGAAGTCCTTCTCCTCCAGACTAGGCACTCTACAGTCAATTTCCAATGTGTCCATGAGGGTAATCTCCCATGCTGTGGAGGGTACCTCAAGGGCTGCCAGTTTTGACATTGCCATTAGGCACCATGCCTGGATGTGGTTGTGTGACTTTGCAGAACTTTTCAAGGCACCTTTAGTCAATGCCCCTTTTGACAGATCATCTTTGTTTGGGCCCACCTTTTAGAGAGACACTCTTCCGTAGTGAAAAAGATGGAAAGACCTTGTCTGCCATCGGAATCCATTTTTCTATCCCCCAAAGATCCTTTTCCAGGAATCAGGGAGGGGGGACTGTGGTTCAAGAAATCTCAGGGTTCATTTTAAACATCTCAAAGAAAATATTCCCCAAGAGGCAGAGGAGGAAACAGTTACAATGGTAGATGCTGCCCATGCAGCAGAGGAAGTCCGCAAAATCAAGGGTCTCGAGATTCCTTCTTGGACAGGCCCTTCCAACACTCCTGAAAGGTTGCCTGACTGCCCTTCTGTGAAGGCAGTTGGGGGGTACTTATCCTTGCACGCAGAAGCCTGGCTAACCATCACAAATGGTCGATGGGTACAAAGGATGATATCCAGAGGATACTCCATTCCATTTTCAAAACTCCCCAAACCAAAGAGCTCTCTTCTGGGTATTCCACACCATCAGAGAGATGCAGCAGAGTTGGAGATCTCAAAGCTTCTTCAAAAAAAAAAGTAATCCAGAAGGTCTCTCCAGATCAACTCAGATCAGGCATTTACTCGATTCTTTTTAGTACCAAAAAAGACAGGTGACCTCAGACCCATCTTGGATCTGACATCCCTGAACATGTCAGTAAAAAACTCAAATTCAAGACAGTCACGGTCCAGTCCATTCTACCTCTTTTGAAAATGGATGACTGGAATTGCTCAGTGGATCTGAAGGATGCATGCTACCATGTCAAGATGGATAGATGCTCCAGAAGGTATCTATGATTCAGGCTAGGAGCCAGTCACTTTCATTTCAGACTGCTTCCTTTTGGTTTCGCCACAGCCCCCAGGGTGTTCACCAAATACATGGAGGGTAGTTGCAACTCATCTAAGACTGCAAGGATTCCATATATTTCCTTACCTAGATGACTAGCTCCTAACCACCCCAACCAGGCATCTACTCATCCAAGTTGGGAACTATCTGTTACAAATATCTCCTACTTTGGGCATAACCATCAACATGCAAAAATCTCAGTTACAGCCAGTTCAGAACATAGACTTCATAGAGGTGCACTTGGATACAAACAAAACCTTGGCCTTCCTTTACCTAGACAGAATTTCGAGCCTAAGACTTCATATCAGATAGATGTTGGCAATTCTAGGTCCTCCAGCAAAACTAGTTCTCGGGGCCCTGGGCTCCATGGCTGCCACCATAACTCTGTTACCAACAGCATATCTACACATAAGAATTTTTCAGTGGACCTTAGCAGCCCAGTGGTCATTACATCAGTACCCCCTCAGCTATCCAATCAAACTATGATGATTGTGCAAAGATTCTATCCTCTGGTGACTTCACTCCTCGGAGGTTCTTCAAGGATGCCCCTTTGTTCTCCGGCCCTAAACACCATGTTGACCACAGACACCTCCCAGGTGGGTTAGGGTGACATTTCCTGAGTTGGACAGTCCAAGGCAAATGAACTCCACAGGAGACCAACCCTGTATGTCAGTGTCCTGGAGATGAGAGCAGTCATTTTAGCATTGCAGGCACTTCACAGCTTTCTTCCTGTAGAGACTATTGCGATACAAACAGTGAGCATGTTAGTAGTATGGTGCATCAACAAACAAGGGGAAACAAGATCCTATCCCCTGTGCCAAGGAGCAATGAGAGTGCGGCAGTGGGTGATCTCTGCCAAGTGCTTTCTGATCTCAAAGCACATTCTGGGGGAGTGCATCATTCTAGTGGACAGACTCAGCAGAGTCTTACTGATGCCTCACGAGTAGTGTCTGAATCAGGGAGTGGCAAACATGATCTTCCACAAAGTCTTCCACAGAGTCTTACTGATGCCTCACGTGTAGTGTCTAAATCACTGAGTGGCAAACATGATCTTCCACAAATGGGGTCAATCTTGTTGCAATCTCTTTATATCTCCCCACAACAAGTGTAGCAGGTTCTTCACCTTGATTCCACCTCTGGGACAGTCATCCAGAGATGCTATAGTCCATGCTTGGCTTCCTTGATTACTTTCTGCCTTTCTGCCTCTGTTCTTGATCCCCAAATTTCTTCAGAAAGCATCCAGGTTGAAAAGTAAGGTGATTCTCAGTGCCCCGTTTTGGCCTTGGCAAATCTGGTTCATCTTCCTTTGGTCTCATTTTATTTGCCCTCCGTGAATGCTGGAACCACTTCCAGATCTGTTGTCCCACCCATCAGGGCCAAGTCACCCCAGTCACTCAGGACTGAAACTAACTGCATGTTTTCTCCAATTCCACTGATGGGTAGATCTGCTAGGCTTTCATCCTTAGTCGAAAACATTCTGATCTCCTCTCACAAATCTTCTACTAGGGGACTTTATAAGAGCAAATAGACAAGATTCTCTATATGGACTCTACAGCAGCAGTTAGATCCTTTTACCACCCCTATTCTGGCAGTGCTGGATTTCTGTGCTCATATTTTTCATGAGGAGGCAAGTCACTCTACTGTAGAAGTACAATTGGCAGCCATTTCAAATTGTTTCTAGAAATAGAGCTGCTTTTGGTTCTGCAGTGCTCTGGAATATCCTTTTATGAAGGGCACCCTGGGTTATTGTAGCTGGGGAATCTGTCCCGCAGGTCGAGGAAGTATGAAAATGACAACATCAGATAAAGAAGTTATGTACTTACCATAATGTTCCATCTGTGTTGTCTATTTTCATTCTTCCTCAACCTTCCCACCCTCCTTCCCCCATCCATCTAGTGAATGACCTAATGTACTTATGGTAGCCTCTGTTACTTGTTGAGCTCCTCATCTTTCTCTACTCTTTTTAGTATCTTTTTTCAGAATTTATGTACATTTTTGTATATAATGGTTTACTGTGGAAATATGTTAGCAGTAAACTCAGTCTGAGGTAATCGGGGGGGAATGAGGCATTGTGGGTAGGGGAGTAGCTCGAGGTATGGTATGTACATAACTTCATTATTTATAAGTTATATGTACTCACCATAACTAGGCATCTGTGTTGTCCATTTTCATTCTTCCTCAACTCCATTCCTATCCATCCCCCATCTAGTTTCTTCTTCTGGAAGGAGCTATTGGATTGTGTTTGGTACCTTCAGTTCCAGGTTTGAGCCCTGTCTTTTCTATCTGACTGTATCTGTTCTTCATCTATTTGTATAAGATAGAGCAGCAAACTCGATCTGAGGTAACCGGGATGGAGTGGGACATTATGGGTAGAGGAAGAAGGACCTTGAGAGTTGGATCCGAAGTCTATAGTATATGGCCGAGTCGGATCAGAGGGTCAGATCCAAAACCCATAAGTGAGGAACAATGAAAATAGACAACACAAATGTCTAGTTATGGTGAGTACATAACTTATAAATGTGAAGTTGTTCTATCTCGCCGTTCATTCTTACTGATGGGGTTTGGAGCCGATCCTTGGCTCCGACTCGACCAACTACAAAGCTTGAGGTCTCCAACCAGCTTGAGGCGAACTCCCTATCTCATGATGCACCCTGTGTTACCTCAGATCTCGTTTGCCACTGCAACAGATCAGAGGACCCTTCACTTCTTGGCTAGTGAAAGTTTTTTGTTATATCTTTTCTAGAATTTTGTATATTTCTTAGAGTGGGGATTACTATCCCTTTTGTTTCTTCTATCTGCAAGATACTTTAGGTATTTTTAGAATGCTGTTATTATATCTCAGTAGCAGGTTATTTGTCTAGCTCTTGTGGCCATTTATATTTAGGCCCTTGTTATCTCCCTTTCCCTCTAAAAAAATTTTTGATATAGTAGTTTAGTGCTTTCTATGACTGTTTAGATAGTAGACTAAATTAGTTAGTCTTCATATGAGTGTGTGTGCTTGTTTAATTCATAGAGCCCGTTTAAATTAGAGGGCTAGGTTTCCCTTTTGGAACCTTTTTGGTTATTCCTTAGATTTGTTAAACAGTCGATTGTTAGGACTGTTAGGGTGTTATTTATCCCTTTATTTTTGCCTTCCTGGGCCATTTAACTCCTTTGGTGTTTGTGTATATACTGTGTTCTTGAGGCCTTTCCCTTTTGTTGCCTTTTTGAATTAGTATGGCTGATCAGGATAAGGAGAAACTCGTCAAATCAGGGTTTAAGAAATGCCCTAAATGTGGGCAAAAGATGTCTTTGACCGATGGTCATGTAAATTGTGTTTATTGATTAGGTGAGGTGCATTTGCAGGAGAACTGCTCCATTTGCCATTCCTTCAGTACCAGTGTTTTGCATGAGAGGAAGAGGAAGTTAACTGACAAAGGATTACTTAAATCCTCCTTTCTGGAAACCCTGGACAAACATGGACATGACAAATCTTCTAAGTCTTTGAAATCGGCATCCTCAGAGCCAAGACATTCTGCATCAAAGCCATTTGAAAAATCTTTGACGTCGGCTCCACAGACCTTGGAGCCGGGTGTGGCTTCATCTGTTTCATCTTCTTGGTTCTCGAGAACCCTTTCAGATTTGGATGTGGATCGAGTGGTGCAGAAGTTGATGCAGACACCAGCACTTGACAAATTGTTATAAAGTAGGCAAACAGCAACAAGGAGAAAATCAGTCCCAATGTAGAAAAAAGCTGGTTAAAATACTTGAGAAACAACAATGGGACAACCATGGCAAAGCACATATATTTAATAAACAATAAACAGTGAACAGATAACCACTTTTGGAGATGCAGCCTTCATCAGATCAGTACAAAAAATATAAAATCAGTCTGCATATAAATACACTTGAAAAACCAATTACATTAATTAAAACCTTTAACCAATTAACGTTTTCTAGCCTTTAAAATAGGTTTTAAAGGTATCCTATTGATGACTCTTACCAGGTGGGAGCAGGAAGGAGAGACTCTGTCTGCCATCAGTGTCAATTTTTCCACCCCTATTAGACCCTACCCCAAAGGTCAGAGAGGGGGAAAGATGTGGTTCCATAAAGCCCCAAAGAGCCTTTTAGGACACATGTGGTGAACTCCTCTCCAGGGGCAGAAAAGGTGGCAATAATGGAAGATGCCACCCACATGGCAGAGGGGGTCTGCAGAATCAGGGTGACAGTGATCAGTTCTTTGGGAAACCCTGTCAGCTCTCCTGAAAGGAGGCCTGACTGTCCTATTCTGGAGGCAGTCAGGGGATGCTTATCTTTATACCCAGGCACCCGGCTAAAAATCTCAAAAAGACAATTTGGTACAAAGCATCATATCCAGAGGATACGTTAGTCCCTTCGCCACCCCACCTCCTGTAATAACAAAAAGCCCGGACATTCCACCCAGTTACAGGGAACAAGCAACCATAGAGATTCAAAGGTTGTTAAAAAAAAAAAAAAAAATCATCCAACTGGTGCCCGCAGACCAGAAAGGATCCGGAACTTATTCAAGGTTCTTTTTAGTTCCAAAGAATCCTATATTGGATCTCAGCAGACTAAACAGCTCTATCAAAAAAGAGAAGTTCTGGATGGTCATACTTCCGTCGATACTTCCATTCCTAGGAAAAGACATTTGGATGTGCTCTATAGATCTCCAGGATGCATACTACCATATACAAATGGCCAGACCATCCAGAGATCATCTGCGCTTATGGCTGGGAGCCAGTCACTACCAGTTTCGAGCCCTGCCCTTTGGTCTCACTACAGCCCCCAGAGTGTTCACCAAATGCATGGCAGTGGTTAGGGCTCACCTGAGGTGTTTGGGATTCCAGGTGTTTCTGTACTTAGACGAATGGCTCCTCACTGCCGCTACCAGGCATCAGCCCATACAAGCCAGGGACACCACTTTGAGCCTTTGTAGCCAGTTGGGGATTACCATAAACTCAGAAAAATCTGCCTTGTCGCCATTGCAACATATTGTTTTTATAGGAGCAGATTTGGGCACCACCACACTGAAACTTCCTTCAGAAAGGGTGTCTGTACTTCAACAGCAGGTTCTAAAACTTCTATCGAGGGACAAAATACCAGCCTCAGGGGTGCTCAAATTGTTGGGAATGATGATGGCTGCAGTCGTAGCAATTGCCTTGGGGAGTATGCACATGCGGATTCTTCAGTGGTTCCTGTTCACGCAATGGTTCTATCAAGAACTTCCAGTGTCACATCTGATTCCTTTAACAAACTCCTGCAAAAATGATTTTTGGTGGTGGTTGACATCTCATCAATTAACGATAGGTCTTCCTTTTGTCCTACCCACTCCAACGGCTACTGTGACTACAGATGCTTCCCTGATTGGGTGAGGAGGGCATTATCAGAGGAGAGCAGCCCAAGGCACATGGAACAAACTAGAGACTCATCAGCATATCAATGCCCTGGAGATGAGAGCAGTACTTTTGACGTTGCAGTACTTTCAGGACTCTCTTCCTCTGGGAACAGTTTGGATTCAGACAGACAGCAAACAAGGAGGAATCAGGTCTTATCCCCTATGTCGAGAGGCCCTGCGAGTATGGCAGTGGGATACCTCCAACCAGCGCTTTCTGATAGCAATGCACATCCGGGGAGAATCCAACGTGATAGCAGACAAACTGAGCAGGGCAATTTTGCTACCTCATGAGTAGTCCCTCAAGGAAGAGGTAGCTGAAAGGATATTCCGCAGATGGGGCCAACCATGCTGCGATGTCTTTGCATCCCCCATGAATACAAAATGCAGCAGCTACTTTGCCCTAATCCCCCCTCTGGGAGATGCCCCAAGGGACGTCCTCATACATGATTGGCCCCCAAGTCTTCTTTATACTTTCCCACCAATGCCTCTGATACCCAAAGTATTACAGAAAGCCAAAGCCCTGGGAAGGACCATCATTCTAATAGCCCTGTACTGGCCTTGTCAGATCTGGTTCTCCTTCCTTTAACCTCATCTATTGGAAGAAACTTGGATTCTGGACCCAGTTCCAGACCTCCTGATTCACTCATCGGGAGCTCTTCATCCCTCTCTTCAGTCCCTCAAGTTGACAGTTTGGCTGCTCCAATTCCCAATATAGCCAGGTTCCATAACCTCTCAACTGAAACACAGCATATATTGACATCTTCTCATAAATCATCTACTAGAAAATTGTACCTCAGCAAATGGAAGAGATTTTCTGTATGGGCTTCTCAGAACAATATCGACCCTTACCTAGCCCCAATTTCCTCTATCCTGGAATTTTTGTCTATGCTTTTCAACAAAGGAGCTACTGCAGCCACCATTCACATTCAGCTTGTGGCAATCTCTAATTTTCACCTTGGCAGTGAGGGATCTAATGTAATGTCACATAAACTATCCAAAGCCTTTCTTAAGGGGACCTTGCACGTGAGACCACCTGTCCCCTTATTCACCTTGGTATTTGAATTTTATCCTTTCATGCATCATTCTTCCACCATTTGAACCAGCTTCTTCATGTGAATTGAAGTATTTATCTTGGAAAACCATTTTCTTAGTAGCTATCACATCTGCTTGGAAAGTTTCAGAATTGCAGGCCTTGTCTATTAAAACCCCCTTATTTAATTTTTCTTTCTGATAGAGTTTCCCTACGAACGAATCCCTCATTCTTGCCTAAAGTTTGTTCTGAAGCTAATCGTAATCAAATGATAGAATTACCATTTTTTTTCCCAATCATAACAATAAGTTGGAGTATATGCTGCACAAACTTGATGTTCACAGGCAACTTCGATTCTTTCTGGACAGAACCAAAGAATTTAGAAAATCTGAACAGCTCTTTGTTTCCTTTTCAGAGTCCAAAAAAGGTGGACCTGTGGCAAAAAACACTCTGTCAAAATGGCTATCAGATTGCATCTCCTTTACTTATTCATCAGTGAATGCTCCACTACAACACAAAATAAAGGCACATTCAACTAGAACGGTTTGCACTTCTTCAGCATTTACTGCCAAGTTACCAGTAGATACGATTTGTGCAGCAGGCACTTGATCAAGGCCTCATACCTTTATCACTCATTATAAAGTAGATAGGGCCTCCAGGGACAGGGCTTCTTTTGGTTCCACTGTCCTAAGGTATATACTCTCTTGAGCCACCCGAGAAAGACGGTGCTTGGGACGCTACCCATTAGTAAGAATAAATGGCAAGATAGAACAACTTCACATAAAGAAGTTATGTACTCACCATAACGTTCCATGTGAGTTGTTCATCTCGCCTTCATTCTTGCGTCCCACCTGCCTACCCCCTCCAGGTTTTCTCAAGGACCGAGAATTAGGATTTGTCATGGTCTGTTTGTCTTTTTTGCATTGTTTCCTTATCTTAAGATACGAATAATGGTATATGGTATATTGGGGCAGCAGACAAGATCTGAGGTAACACAGGGTGCATCATGGGATAGGGAGCTGGCCTCGAGCTAGTTGGAGACCTCGAGTTTTGTAGTTGGCCGAGTCGGAGCTGAGGATCGGCTCCGAACCCCATCAGTAAGAATGAAGTCGAGATGAACAACTTAAATGAAATGTTATGGTGAGTGTATAACTCCTTTTTCTGCCAGTAGGGACAGGTGCAATTAGGGGTACAGAGAATAGGCAAGAGGGATCTGGAATTTACTGATGGAAGCTGACAAAGGAACCATGGTACTGGGAACAAATAATAAGAGAGGGAAAAGTGATAGAAAGGGGGGAGGCCAAGAAGACATCTGGATTGAAGGCTAGTGATTGCCTTCCCTATTGGGATTGATATCAGAGTATAGACAAAAGAGAAAGGGATAGGGGAATTCTGAATAAAGGGCCTGCACTAGTTGAGTTTTTAATTGAATATAGAATAGAAGCTGCTGTTAAAAAAGGGATAATTAGTAGGGCATATACATTATTACACGATAACTGTAGGAATCAATTAGAGGAGGTCAGAAAAGATAGGGAAGAGAGATTAGATAAGCAATTCACAATGAAACAATGGGAGGACATATGTATGGCTTCAAGATATGGAACAAAATCTATAAGATTTAATATTTTTGCTTGGATATGTTTGCATAGATATTTTTAAACCCCAACAGACTCCAAAGAATATTTCCTCAGGTAGATGGCAAATGATGGAGGTGTAATAGGGAAGAAAGAGGTACCTGGGAGCATATGTTCTTGGAGTGTATTGAGTTGGCAGACGTAAAAAATTCCCAACAGAGTACTCTGTCATGAATACTGGGTGAGCAAATGAGTGTAACTAAGGAAATGATTTTTTGAGAACAGATACAGGCTCTGAATTGGCTTGACGTAATAAGGACTTCTTAAGTTTAATTCTGGTGTCTGCCAGAACAAAAGTAATTACTAGAAAATGGAAATAAAAGTCTAAACTAACTACACTTGGGGAAGTGAATATTGTAACAGAGGTAAAAAAAAAAAAAAAAAAAAAGAAGTGGGTTCTTTAGAAAAGGGTAGGAGTAAATTACATAGATAAAATGGAAATTATGGGAATAATATAAGCAGAAAAATGTTTTGGAGGAAGAAAAATGAGGTTTAAGAGAACGTAAGAATTGAACAATTTCAATTTATGTAATGTTGCTTTAATTATATTGTATAGAACATTATGTGAATTTGTTAATATGGGTCGATTACTTTTATATAAATGCTAGTTTGTTTATGTTACAAGTGATAATTTAAAAAAGGTATTTTAAAAAAAAATAATATTAGGCTAAAGAAATGACAAAGGTTACGATGTACTGAAGAGAGAAGAACAAAAACTGAATAGTAATGCAGTTAACTATGGAGTTCCTGAATATTTGCTCCTGATGCTGTAGAAACATTTGCTAGGTCACAGGTGTCATGGGTTGTCTTGCAAAGACACACTTTGCCCAGGACAAAACTCTATCCTGAAGATGTTAAATTTGAGATAATATATGCCTCTGTATCAGAAAATGTATTGCCTTGATGAAATAAGGACTAACCTTCAGAAAAAAGGAAGACCATATCAGCTTTTAAATTACAAATGCATTGCCTTTCCAACAAAAAGCCATTTTTAACACTAAAGTATCAATGTAAGTCATCTAAATGACTGAATATGCTTTCCATTCCACATCATTGATGCCACAGGGCAGAAGCCCCCACACCTATATGTCAGCCTGTCAAAGAAAGAAAACAATCATAGGCAAATAGTATGCTATAGACTCTATCAAATTACACTGCCACAATTAATTCCAACAACATCTCCCCATGAGCCATCATTGATTTTGATAATGGTCACTTACTGGCAAATCAGTCAATAAAGTGGATGCCTCTCTTCCGAAAGAGGACAAGGCTTTTACTCAAGGTTGTTTCCTTTTCCCAGGAAGGACAGCATTTTTGTGCAAGCTCTGAATTTATCACTCTTACTAGTTTTGTGCACATGAAAAAAAGTATTTATTTTATTTTAAGTTGGTGAACTGAATAACTAATGCCCTCTTTAGTCAAAGCCTTAATAAAAATTAAATTGAAATAATGTTAGTAACGCCACTGCATAAAAAGAAGCTGCAGTAGTAAGCAGATGTATGCAAAACTAGTACATGGACTAGGGGAAAAAATAGCAGTAACAAACTGTTACATACACATCAAGCAGCACTTATTGAAACAATTTACGGTCTTTAAACGTGATCAAGCAAATGTTACCACACATTTTAAAATAAAAACAATTAAGACAACAGTTAGTAAAGGCATTATATTACAAAGCTACTGCATTTATATTCACTTTGCTGTTATAGTTTTCTTTTCATGGAGTTGAAAGTTGGAAGTTGTTTAACTGTACATGGCATTGAATTTCAAGTAGCAAAACCTGGGTGGGAGAAAGCTCTATTGGTGTAGTTGAGTGAGTAATGCAGGATGGTTAGCTTACCTCTCAACCTCTTAGAGCAAAAAATCTGGACAAAGCCTAAAATGACGGGGGGACAAACAGGGACAGATTTTAAATATTGCACTTACAAACTTAAGACAGTTGATAGAATAATAGGTTTTGCATTAGCATGAATTTTCTGAAGGATGTGGAGTCTTAAACTCAAATGTTTGTCATTATTTCATGACTCCAATCCTCAGCTATTTGCCAGAAAGGGACAGATATTAGGGGGAACACACCGAAAATATGAGGCAGAAATCTGGACATTCTGCCAAAACCTGTGCAATTGAGAGATATGATGGTTAGTGTCATAGCAGAAGAGTTTGATTATCTGTAATCTAGACGGTGGCATATAAATGAGGTTATAAATAAGTAAACAAGAATTCTTAAATTTTAACTGGAGGCCAAACAGCCTGTTTGTTTGCAGTACAGTACTGAAACGTCTGTTTATTGCTGGTAGTGAAGTGGCAAATGCAATTTTAGGCTCCATGTGATGTATGTAAGTATCTCCTATATGTTGCATCAATAATGGGGAATGAGTGTTCCAAAACTGGAAGAACTATATTACACTTGCCATCCTGACTTTTCTAGATAGTTGCCAGAGCTGTTGTATGTGTTGAACTTACCAGTTATATTATTCACAACCTTGTAAATGATTGTTGGAAAAGATTTTGTAGGATCAAGACAAAATTCAAATAATTAAAACTTCAAATCATATTAACAGACTTACCATCCGGAGCTTTTATGCTCCATTTACCTTTACGCTAGTCAAGATGCTTATTTGTTTCAAATACCATTGCTTGTATTTTATTAATGTTTACTTTTAAGTTTTCTGGTTTCAAAAGCCAGGCAGATTTGGGTTAGATTAGAGGTAAGTGAGTTAAGAATGAACTTAAAACAGTAATTCATTTCACAGTTGACAGTATCTCCTTCACACACAAAAAAAAAAAAAAGCAACACTTTTCATTCTCCGTGAGATGGTGATGGAGATATGTATATAAAATGACAATGATTCTAGGACAAAGCCTTAATGACTTCCTGAAATATTGTAAAGAAAGAGAACGGAGTATAGGGAAAAAGTTTAGAATGGTCATCCTAAAAGACAGTATTACCTTGAGTAGAAAAGGATGGCAGCTCAGGGCATGGTGGTTGCATAACTGTATATTTCTCACAGAAAATTTCTGAGATTCAAGATAAAGCAAAACCATTTTTGGATTTCTTCTTTGCTATTTGGTCTTTCCATAAGCCCTTCCAAGAGTATTTCTGAGATTATTAGCTCTAGTCTTTGCTGTTCCGTGGAAACAGAATATAACCACCTTCTTTTATCTGAATGACTATCTACGGGTTGCCTTCTCATAATATCCTGTTTTGTAACACACTTCAACTACAAGTCATTCTGATGCAGTTTTCTTGGAATTACAGTTAACTTAAACAAATCTTCTGTTTGGGTGGCGCATATGGGTACATGCAGGGAGCGACACGTGTAATTGCGTTGGGCTCTATCCCACTGGGATTAAAAGGACAGAACTGAGATAAATACCTGCCTTGATGTAGTATAATATCTCTGGAATAATCTTTCCATGCGAGTTTGTGTTTCAAGTGACTGTTAACTGTGGCTGAAACTGATAACTCCAGTCAGGAGAGGTGACAGTGATAAGGTTGTGGATACTTGAAAAGCAAGAAGTCAGAGGAAAATCCAGTGGTTTTGGAGGAATTGTGAACAATTTACATCTCCATTGATGCTTACCCAGACATTGAGAAGTGCAGCATTGGGTATTCAATCTATTAAAATGGCTAAGCAAATCATGCAGTGCAGCTACAAGCCATTCAAGAGACTCTGCAGTAGTAGCAGCAGCAGCAATGGGAGTTAAGAAATAGTGGGCTGTTGTATCAGCCCACTCCCATGAGATATGGAGTTACATACTCAAACCCTGAGGCCGGAGTCAAAACTAGAGGACCTAGAAAATAAAGGAAGTAAAAAAAAAAAGCAATATTCTGTTTATTGGGCTAACAGAGTAAGTGGGGTCCAGAACTCTTGCAATTGGTTAGTATCAAATTAGCCAAGATTGTGGAAACCAAAACACCTCCAGTAATAGACCAGGCCCATAGAATTTTAATATGGGCCATGATCACTAGTAACCCATGCCACTTTATCAGAAAGTATTTAGACTTCAGTGACTGAGAACCTATTCTACAGGAGGCTCAGGAATTGGGAAGTTACTTTAAAACAGCTGAGCACCGGGTGTGCAGAGCACTGAATTACAGTACATTTCTGCGATTTCAAAGGAAGGTATTGGTACCTTATGTGAAACAGTGCTAGGAGCTGAGATTGCAAGTTCATATAAGGTATCCAGCCACTTTGTTCCTGGCTACACTGAATACTGAAGTTGCCTTCCATGAATCCGTAGAGTTGGATCTGTTTCAGTCCAAGCAGTGGGGAGCTGCACAAACATCATCCCCTGTAAACCAGAACAAAAGAAATGGGACTGAGTTATAAATGGATCTCCTAGCAAGTCCCCTAGTGTAAAGAATGGTAAGGATGTATTGGGTAAATTGTTGGGACAGTTGGCCAGAACTTAAGTCACATTGCTTCCTATGCCGATCCCTACAGACAATGGGTATTAGCCTTAAGCTAACACAAAAGTGACTAATCTAGGTGAAGACCCGGATGATCTTTCCTTTTCATCCCCAGAGATCCAGACTGAGGAAGTAGCTTTCATTGAAGGTTCCCAGGAAAAATAGTGGCAGAAAAGGGTGCTCTAAAAAATGATGCAACATCAAGATCAACACATCCATCCACATGAGATTTATTGGCCACATATGAGAGACCAGATGGCTTAGTGGTTAAGGTCTTCACCTCCCTTGCACAAGGTACAAGGTTCTATTCTGAACAACGAACACTGCCTGTTTGGAGTTTGCATGTTCTCCCTGTGTCTCCGTGGGGTTTCTCCCATGTCCGAAAACATGCTGAGTGTTTCCATCTCAAACTCACCAATGAATGGAGCTGTGGGCAGCAGCACAGATTCTACATGGTGCCCTCTAGGGGAAGAGCTGTACAGACCAGTTGGTCTTCTACTGTGGTGTGCAGTGTCCTCAAGATAGGAGAACACAGATCACAGACTGCGTGCCATGGCAGGGCTAGCCACTCGACGGTGTAAAATATGGCTCTAGGCGATTCAGTCATGTTGACTAATGTCGCCAAAAAATGGGCATGGGTAGTTAGCAGTTATAAGTGGGTTTAGGACCCAGCCTACTCTGACCCATGCCAGGGACCCTTGCTAATGGTAGGAGGGGTATGTATGCCCCCATTGGCCAGTGTATGCCTGCCATAAAGCTGAGCAGCCCTGGGTCAATAAGCTACTGGCTGGCTGGTGTCTGGTTGCCCAGCCTGGGTTACCTAGAATTCCTCTGTTGAGTGAAAGCTGGACATAAAACCAACCAACCTGACAAACATGAACTGAGAATTGCTACGCTTAATGTAGGTTCACTGACAGGATGCAGCTTGGAAGTGGATGACATGATGATACGGAGGAGGCTGGACATCCTGTGTATCCAAGAGATGAGATGGAAGGGCAGTGCAGCAAAGCCACTTGGCTTGGGATCCAGACTCTACAACTCAGGTGGAGGGCAGGCTAGCAATGGTGTAGGAATTGTGGTGAGAGAGAGGCTTCAGAAGGCAGTAAGGGATATCATCAGAATTAATGACAGGCTCATGGCAGTCAGACTCCAGTGTAATGATAGGGCAGTATTCATAATCTCAGCCTATGCTTCACAGCAGGGTTGTGATAGTGAGGAAAAGAGTGCATTTAGACAGCAGTTGCAGGACCTACTAGATAAAGCAGGACAACATGAATTGGTGTTGATAATGGGTGACTTAAATGCACATATCGGGACAGACAGAACAGGATATGAGGACTGCCTGGGTCCACATGGGTGGGGCAACAGGAATAAAGAAGGAGAGAAGCCATTCTAGACTTCTGTCTGGCAAATGGCTTGATAGTAGCCAACACATGGTTTAGAAAGAGAGACAGTCACAAGATCACATACAAGAGTAGTCAACATGCAACTCAGGTAGACTTCCTCCTAGTAAGGAAAAGACACTGGGGTAGAATCCATGATTGCAAAGTCATCTCCAGTGAAATGATCGGCCCACAGCATAAACCAGTAGTTGCCATAATCAGCTGCAAGCGGTGGTCAGAGAATGCTCTAAGGTCAACAGAGACCAGGCTGAAAATCTGGAAGTTGACTGGAGAGAAAGTACAACAGTTCAAGGAATTACTCAGGGCTCTAGCACCCCAAGAAGAGGAAGAAATAGGTGGAGATGAAGAAGAATGGCAGCGCCTAAAAACAGCATATGTTAGGACTAAAGAAAAGATATGTGGCTGGGCCAGGTGTGGAAATAAGGTACACAGGAAAAGCTGGTGGTGGAATGCAGAAGTCCAGGAAGGCATCAAAAGAAAGGAGGAGTGCAGGAAGAAGTGGGAGATAAAAAAAAGACTGACCAGGCTAGGAAGGACTACTGGTTGGCTAACAAAAAAGTTAAGAAATAAGTTGCAATAGCAAAGAATAGGGCATCGGAGGCACTGTACCAGCTTCTGGAAAGTGACTCAGTAAGGGGCGCAAAGAAACTATATCAGGTTGCAAGGCAAAGACAAAAAGATAAAGAAGACAGTCAGACACCCCTCATAAGGGATGCCAGCAACAACCTGCTCACCAGTCCAGAGGACATCAAAGGTAGATGGAAGGAGTATTTCCAGCAGCTTTTGAATGAAGAAAACCCCACAGAAGCTGTACTGCCCCAGAAGCAGCCTACAATGAGAGAAGAAGAGGAGCCCACCCTAGAAGAAGTAAGAACAGCACTAAGGAAGATGAAGTCAGGGAAAGCAGCAGGCTCAGATGAGGTCACAGCAGATATGATAAAAATGCTGGGTGAGATAGGGGAGCAATGGCTCCTGAGGGTACTAATAGCAGTATGGAGAGAAAGGATATCCCAGATAACTGGAGAATAAGCATACTCATGCCAGTGTGCAAGAACAAAGGAGACATCCACAACTATGGACAGTACAGAGGCATCAAACTCCTGTCACATTGCATGAAAGTTCTGGAGAGGGTGATTGATAAACAGATATGCAGAGTAGTAAAATGTAAGATGGGAGATGAGCAGTTTGGATTCAGATCAGGATGCAGCACAATTGACCCAATGTTTACATTGAGACAGATACTTGAGAAGAAGCTAGAGATGAGGAGAGAGTCCAACTGGGCATTCCTAGACTTGGAGAAAGCATATGACAAGGTCCCAAGAAAGCAGATCTGGGCAGTACTGCAGTGGTTTGAAGTCCCAGAAACATTGTTAGAATTAGTGCAGGCTATGTACAATGACCCACTGACTCAAGTACGAACTGTGTTCGGCCTCACAGAGTGTTTCCCAGTGGGAGTGGGTGTACATCAGGGTTCAGCTCTGAGCCCACTGCAGTTCATACTGGTGATGGACTACATTAGCAAACAGGTTGGAAGGGATGGATCAACAAAGCTGCTGTATGCAGACGTGTGGCAGTACAGGCAGACTCTGAGCTAGAACTTCAGCAAAGGATAAGGAGAGTGGAATGCAAATCTGAAGGCACATGGGATGAACTAAGCACAGATAAGACGGTGGTAATGGCAGCAAATTGGAGAAATCAGAAGAAGCTGAGAATAGAAATAGAAGGGAAGATGGTGGAACAGATAAACCGCTTCAAGTATCTGGGAGAGGTAGTTGAGGAGAAGGGTAGTCTGAATGAAGAGGTCAAAGCTAGAATCAGAGGGGACTGCAGCCAACTGGCATAGAGTATCAGATGTAGTCTATGACAGAAGAATGCCAAAGAAGCTAAAAAATAAGGTGTACAAGACAGTGGTGTGACCAGTACTACTGTATGGTACAGATACCAGGGCAGTAAAGGCAGAACATTTGAAGAAGCTAGAGGTGATGGAAATGAAGTGCCTGAGAAAGGTGGTAGGATGCACACTGTGGGACAGATGAAGAAATGGGGACATAAGAGCAGAAGTAGCTCCAGTTGCAAAACAGATCAAAGAGAACAGATTACGGTGGTTTGAACATGTGTAGAAGAGCAGAAGACATTCTGGTGAGGAAGAAGGTAAGAGGAAGCGAGGACATCCAGAAAAGAGGTGGATGGATTGTGTGAAAGAAGATCTATAACAGTCAGACATGAATGTTGAAGAAGGCAGGAGTGTGGCACTGAATCGAGAGAGTTTGACAGTTAACATGATACCCTGACCCCCATATAGAAAAAAATGGGAAAAAGGGGGCTGATGATTGTGATGATATGAAAGTGATGAGTCTTGCTTTTGTACAGTAGATGATGCGCAAAGAGTAAATATAAGCTTGGTGTACTCTGTTATAGGTCATTGGCTGACGGAAAAGGTCTGTGGTATACTCTTTTACTTTAAACATTAAATTTGCTGGATGGAGTCAGTAATACTTTGTAGCATGTTACTTATTATGGGTTAGAAGGGTAATTGTCTTGGCTTTGGGGTCAAGTGACTGTCAGTACAACTTTGAGACAATTGCTTAGAATTTTTGAGGTGAAGTAATAGTCCAGCCACAATAATATGGTGAGTGATGGCTCCAATATGTTTTCCATTGTTACAACTAGAATAAAAAGAGGTTTAGTTACGTCACTGTTATAACACGATGTATGTTTGATGCAGCTGCTTTACAAGGTAGAAGAGTTATTAGATAGTGTTATTACACATACTCAGTAGACTAGCTTGTGTTAATTACTGACTACTATTGAGTGTTTCTCTCATTTCACTGTTCTCCTTTATGTCTTAATTTTTTTAAGTTAATAGTATTCCCCATTGGTACCTAGCCCCTAGGTCATATGTATTATTGTAAATGCATAAGTCATGTAAAGTGCCTGGAAAAACAAA
The DNA here is from genome assembly GCF_019279795.1 of Protopterus annectens. Classification (NCBI taxonomy): domain Eukaryota; kingdom Metazoa; phylum Chordata; order Ceratodontiformes; family Protopteridae; genus Protopterus; species Protopterus annectens. The sequence continues at coordinate 730,799,179 of NC_056744.1, forward strand.
GCAAGGATGATAGTTTTTGCCACAATGGTGCTAATTAAGACTCCTCAGGAGACCTTGAAAGTTAAGCAGCGCACTTAATGGGTGTAATTAGGAATGCCAAAGGGATGTTGACATCTTGGAGCATTAAAGCCATAATGCAAAGTATTATACAGAGCAATTTACATTTTGTTTTGTTGCAGAAAGTCCAAGTAAAATGGAAAGCAGGCTACTACATTATTCTCAAAGTATCCTGGCTTATGGTATATTTCATTTACCACTGAAAGGAAAAGGGAGTGGTTATTCATTTGCGGAAGACATTGGGTTGTACGGTTGCGGAATATTGGAACAGTATGGGTAGATGGATAATACTCTTAATCTTTACACAGTTTGGTCAGATGCTTCTGACCAATTATTATGGCCACATTGAAGATGGTATTACCTCACTGTGTAATTGTGGTAAACTTTTTCCTGGGATGATTTTAGTATGGGGGAGGATTTTAATGTGGTTCTTTACCCATGGGTAGATAGGAAACAATCAAAGATATGTCATTTACCTAAGATTTCATGTTAACTGAAGAGGGGTATGCAAGAACTAGATCTAGTGGATATCTGGGGGGTCTATTTTCCACCAGTAAATGATTATACATACATGGTTCACTAATAGGCTAGATATGGCATTGGTAAGCAGAAGGTATACTGCAAGAGAATGGCAAATAAGCATATGTGAGACTGATCATGCTAAAATTGTCATTTCCTTAGACTCCTTTCCCATCCAAAGTTGGTTTACGTGGTGGAGGTTGGATCCAGTACTTCTAAAGAATTAAACATTTGTTAAAACTTTTGAAGGAATGGATCTGGATGAGTAAGGAAATGTAGGGATTCTTCCCCCTCAATTTTAAGTTGTGAATTGTTTAAAAAGCAGTGCAGGCAATGGATCATGACTTTTACTGCGGATCTGAGAATACAGAAAAATAAATGATTAAACTGGGAGATGCAAAGGGATGGCATGGAAAGATTATATAAACAAAGGGCATGTAAAGCCAGATTGTTGCATAGGCAAATATGACATCTAAAAAGCAGTGCAAACAGTTTTTACATGCTGACATTTCTGCAAAATGGGAGGTGGTGAATGTTTCACTGGACTAAGGGAATTGTATCTAATAAAATCCTGGCACTGAAATGTCACAAGTGCTACAAGAAAATAGTAGTTGTGACAGTCCAAGACAAGATAGGGTAGTTGCATGTGGACCCTCAGTGTGTAAATGTGGTCCTTGTAGAGGAGTATTACAGCTATACACAGCTTCCTGAACTTGAGGACAGTATAAATGTCATTATGAGGCTAAAGGGAATATACATATCTGAAGAATATCTAAGGCAGCTGTGCACCTGCTAAGCCAGCGCATTACCATCTCTTAAGTAATATCCATTATTGATTCCTTCCTAGGGCAAAAATCATCTGGGCTAGATGTTTTTTCCCCAAACTTACATAAATGTATAAAAAAGGAAATAGCAACTCCTTTACTCCAGTTATATGCAGACATTCTAGGGCAACTGAGATTCCAGGAGGATAACATGCACCAGGGTGCTTGTGTTTCCTAAGCCTTCCCGCAATAGTACAGTTGAGGCAAATGATTGACCAATCTTCTTGTTACAAACTGATTTTAAAATATTCTCCAAGCTATTTGCTAATAGCCTTGAGATAATATTGCCCCAAATTAAAGGAAACCACCACTTGGGGAATAGGTCTTCATATGGATCACTGCTTCAGTAGTCTAATCTTTATGGGTTAAATACTGCTAAGGATATAACAGTCAGCCGGTTTCCAAAGCTTTCAGGGCAACTTCCACACAGACAAACCATTAATCAGCTCATGCTGAGCTGACTAAAAGCCAGGTTTGTGTGCCGAGCCCTTCAGAGCTTTCCTGCCATGAGTGCTCCTCTGCTGGTTTTTGAGGATTGGCCTGCTAATGATGTTTATTTACTGGGCAGATAAGTTCCCTTCAAGAGAAAAAAAATCCACTTTACTTATGGATGAAAACTTATTTTATGTGTAAAACAGTTTTCTAAGCTAGGAAAAGGTGTGTTTTAATGGCTGCCACATGACTTTTGAACACTTTTAAATAGGAGCATTACTTTTTTTTATGGTAAAAAGTTAAAACTAAGTTTCAAATATTTTTTGTGGTAAAAGTTGTGTTATTTTAGTTTTGGGATGAGTGTTTCAAGTGCTTTCTGCTGTGTTTTAATGGGGAAAAAGTTGCTCTTTGTTACAACTTACCTGTTTTACTGAGTATTACTGTCAGGCTTCTCTGGGAATTAGGGATGCTTTCATGTATAACTTTAGAACAATCTATTGGTTCCTTGGTTCTTTCTTCTTTCAGCCATAAAAAGAAGAAAATTATCAAACAGCCATTGCTGCCGCAGCAGGTCGTTAAACTGCCTCAGCAGCAGATTGATGACTTTGCTATAGCCTAAAACTGTTTCCTTGGACCATTCATTTTTTTCCTTGGATGATGCTGCTGTAGCCCTACAGCCCCATGGACTGGGTATTAGACATGTTCCATGAGGCTGCTGGAGTACCCTTAGTGGGCAAGGGAGAGCCACGCTTCCCAGTCTTGAGAAAAGTGACAGAGAATCCACTCTGCCTGGCCAAAAAGCTGTATCCATCCTTAGGGAGCTTTTTCTGGCAAAAGTGTGTTTGTTCCTACAGAATTTCCTGTCAAAAAGAAACAAAAACTAAAACATCTGACTTCTCCAGTCTCAGTTACTCTGGACAAGAGTAGTTTATTAGGCTTTGTTAATGGTTTAGTGCAGGTTCTTGACCCTTCCTGTATGGTAGTGGAGTTTCTTGACCCTTCCTGTATGGTAGTTTCAGGTAAAGGAAAAAGGAATTCTTCATTTTCTGAAGAGATTAAAGAGCTTTGAACTTCAAAATGATTTTGAAAACACAGATTATCTCCACAGACCTTTTATTCACATGCTGAAGAGAGTGCGCCTTCTACCAGTATTTTTGAAGGATTATGTTTCTACTGAAGCTATTTACAGAATGAATCAGTTGTTCAGTGGGAAAATTGTGATGCTTCTCAGTCCCTCATTGAAATATTATGATTCGTTTCTTATGGAATTTTCAGAACCTACTGCTGTTCTGTCTGCTTCGGTGAATGCTTTTGTCACAGCCTGCAATTTCCCTGATAGCCAGCCTACAGCCCCCCCAAAAAAGCAGGTAGACTTTATAAAATATTTCAATCATATAGGATTTGATACATTTCAACCCAGATCAGACCTAGGTGCTATTAAATGTTTGGTTAATGCTAATACCTCTCCTTTTCACAAAGATAAGAAGGCTTTGGAAAGATTTGGGGAAAAGGTGTATTTTTCTGTGACACTTGTTTTTAGACTTCTCAACTGTCAAGCTCACATCTTGTGAAAATATGAGAAATATTATGCCATCTGTTTCCTGTTGTGAAGATAAATCTGCTTTGTGCTACTTGTTTTCTTCTGTGTCTCAAGTGACTACCCACTGTCTGCAATGTGCATATGATTCTGCTGATGCCACCTCTGTTACTGCTGCTTCTGGAACTGTTTTATGAGGAAATTTGCCGGCTGCATTCTCAAAACCTCATAGAGAATGTCAGAAATAAAATTTTGAATTCTTTCTTGGATAGTATACTAGTTTTTGAACCCTCTGCTGCAGAGATCATTAAAACGTGTGATGAGAGAGGAAAGCTGATTCAGGGGATCTGTAATATTTCAGCCTTCCTTCTCCAAGTTTGCCAAGGGAGTCAATACTTCCTTTAATTCTTTCTTTAAAAAGCAAAATAAATAATTCCAGTGTGCTGCTGGTAAGCAAACATATAAAAAGCTATAGCAAGGAGGTCCTAAAAGAAAGTATGAATCCCCCAGAACAAAGAAAAGACAGTCTAATAGCTACACATTATTATATGATGGACACTCAATCCACCTTCCACCCTGGCAGTGCCATAATCCTTCCAAAAATTCTGAACCTTAATTTCTACCTTTGGCAAAGGATAGTTTCAGACAGATGGGTTCTGAGAGTAATCCATCAAGGTTACATAGGTCAGTGGTAGTCACTCCCACCTATTCAGGGGATTCCTCCTCACCCATCAGACCAGAATCATCTTTTCATTCTAGTCATTCGGCATATGCTTGTTCAGGGGGTGATAGAAGCTGTCCTCCCTTTTCATTCAGGAGAAGTTTTATTTCAGGATGTTCATGATGCCAAAGAAAGAAGATTATTGGAGACCAGATTTGGATCTTTCCTTTCCGAATCTGATATAGAACCCACATTCAAAATATTGTCTTTTCACCCTTTATCCCCAATCTGAGTTTTCTAGTCACCTTAGATTTAAAAGATGCATATCATCACATTTATATAGATAAGGATTTCAGACATTTCTTAAGGTTTTCTGTATCACATTATCAGTTCTATACATTTCCTTTTGGTGTGTTTACTGCTCCGTAGGTTCATAGGTGTGTACTAGGCTAATGGCCCAGGAGCCTTTACAAGCCTAGACCATAGGATTACCCTGGCATCGTGCCACCCAACCTTAGTTCCCAGTGCCTCTGTTAAGTAGAGCCACTGGAGTGATCCCTGGGGTGAACTTTCTATTTCCCATCCACTCATCAAGATCTCTCTTGAAGAGGGCCAGTGAGGTGCTCCGCTTGACATGTATGGGAAGTCTATTCCATAGCATGGGCAGTCTGTGGGTTATGAACCTGTCCCTCCAGCTTGTTCTGTTGTTTGTGGTAATGAGGCTGAGGTCTCTGGAGCATGTAGTGCAGAGGGATTTTTGTTTATTTATTTATTTCCTGTTTGATTACCGGGTAAGTCCACTGGGCCTAAATGACCCATTTTCAGTGGAGGCCTGGGGAGAAAAGCTCCAAGATACATTATACAGTTCAGATACAAAAGTATAAAAGATACATTTTACAGAACAGTTACAAATAAGAACATTCAGTGTCACTCATAGTCAACAAAATTCATTTTGGGTGATCTTAAGGGTTATACAGTTTCATTTGAGCAAACATTCATGTATTAGGTGTGGAAACAGTTTACATACATACATTTAAGTAAATGTGGATACTTTAAATGTGTGCATGTAAAGTGTAAGATGCTATTTACAATATTTACAAAGTTGAGTCATGTGAAAGTAGCTATAAGAGTTGCAGAGAGCTTAGATACACTCATAGGAAAATAGCTATGGGAGATATAGAGAGCTTAGGAACCTGAGAAAGAGCCCCCTGGAGGCATAAGCTTAGAATGATTAGGTAGGGTGAAGGCAGGTACATTTCCATTTAGTGGACAGGTGTTTGAAAAGCTGGGTTTTGAAGTTTTCTAAGTTTGGTATGGTTCTTAGAGTAGAAGGAAGAGAATTCCATTTCTTGCCTAGTGGGAAAGAGAGGAGAAGTTGACCAGCAGGACATTTAGGTTTGTGGATAGCAATTAAGTTTGGATGTTCAGATCTGAGAGTTCTGTTGTGGGTGTAAGGGGTAAGGATATTTGTTAGAGCTGGACATTTTGTTGGGTGAAATAGAAGTCTGGGTGCAGTGGTGAGTTGGAGGTAGTTGTCATTGTCTCCTTCTACTCTTGGCATTTCATTAGATGCAGCATTTCTAACAGAGCTGGGTCAGACATGGCTTTGTAAGTCAAGCAGAGATTGCCTCTAAGTAGGTGATATGAGACAGAGAATAGTTGGAGTTTTTGAATCTGTCCATATAGGGCAAGTGTTTAAGGCCTAAGATCCTCTTTGTGAGGTATTTCTGCAGCCTCTCCAGTTGTAGGTGTCTAGTGAGGTATATGCCAAATGGAGCATTGTACTCAATGCCTGGCCTAATGAGGGAAGAGTAGAGGGAGACAATGACCTCTTTCTTCCTGGATGCAAAACCCTTAGTAATGAGATGTGCCACATAGAAGGACTTTCTAACCGCAGTGGCAATATGGTGGTCAAAAGAGAGGTTGCTGTCAACCTGTGTTCCCAGATCTCTTGTGACACCTTCTGTGTTCAGTGGACTACCATCAATGTGGTAATTCATGGGAGCTGGGTTTTTCCCAAAGGGGATGATGACACATTTTTTGGCATCGAGCTTAAGGCCATGGTTCTGACACCAGCCATTGGTCTCAGTGATGCCTTTCTGTAAGATGTCAACATCACTTGGGTAGTTAATTATGGCTCCCAACTTGCAATCGTCTGCGAACTTTGTCAGCCAGAGTCCCTCCGTGTTGGCCTGGACTTCAGAGAAGTAGATACTAAACAGGAGAGGACCCAGGACTGAACCCTGTGGGACTCCATTTGTGACTGGTCGACATTTTGACTTGGAGTCAGCTACTTTCACACTGTGGGTTCTATCTGTGAGCCAGTTTGCTACCCACCTAGTGATATAGGGGTTGATGCTTAGCTTAGTGAGTTTTTCTATGATTCCTGAGTGGGGAATGGTATCAAAGGCCTTGGCCAGATCAAGGCAGGCTGTATGAACCACCTTGCCTTCATCCACAGCTCTGGTGACTGACTCAAAGAAGTTGACCAGGTTGAGCAGGCATGATCTACCCTTCACAAAACCAAACTGTGTGGGATCCAGAGTTTGGAGCTTCCCTATATCTTTGTTTATTAGGTCCATGATGCGTTCCATAGCTTTGCATATCAGACTTGTCAGGCTAATGGGGCGATAGTTCCTAGGGTCTGTAGTCGCTCCTCCTTTGTGGAGAGAGATGACTGTAGCAGTGTGCCATTTGGTAGGGGCAAAGCCTGAGGTAAGGCTGTGATTGAACAGGGCACACAGTGAGGTTCCAGTTCACTCTGTAGTTCATGTAGAACACAGCCAGGGATATTGTCAGGTCCCATAGAAGCTGTATTCTTGGCCTTGAACAGTGTTGTTTTAACCTGTACAGCAGTAATACTGGCTGTCTGGCGATCTACTGATATTGTGATTGGTCCTTTGGTGGGGCAGAGAGGGGTAAAGTTGGCACTGAATCTGTCGGCCAGTATATTGGCAATATCTGTTAGCTCAGTATAGGAGGTGCCATTGTGCAACAGCTCCGAGCAAATCTGGGTATTGCCATGGAAATTCTTTACATAACTATAGAAGGCCATGTGGTTGTCTTTACTATCTGCTGCAATTCTATTTTCATAGCTAGCTTTAGAGGATTTGATGAGGAATCTCAACTTTTTGTTGAGGCTGATAAGGGAGTTTTTCCAGTCTTGGAACTTCACCTTATTTCTCATCAGTTTACTCATTCTGTTGCAGAGTTTGTTTATGGCAGGGGACCACCAGATTGGCTTACTTTTTTTGAAGGAGAGCATCTTGGTTCTGTTGGGTATGGCGAGATCCATGCATTTGTGTACATGTTCATGCAGGGCATTAGTGTATGATTCGGCGGTCATGTAGCTGTTCTTCAATTGCATGGGTGCCGTGAAGTTAGCCACCTCTGTTTTTAGGAGCCCAAAGTTAGCTTTGGAGAAGTTTTTCATGGTGGTTACCTTTGCGGGGGGGGGGGGGATTTCCAAGGTGATTAGTTTTTGGTCGGATCTAACCAGGGAGGAGTTGACCATTGGTACACAGCAAAGGTCACCCATGTTAGTAATGACCAGGTCAAGGATGTTGCTACCTCCATTGGGGGTAAGAATGAACTGGTCCAGGGCATTGGAATTAATGAATTCCAGGAAACGTTGGGCAAGTGTATTGGCACATGAGTAGTTTTCCCAGTTAATGGAGGGGTAGTTGAAGTTGCCTAGTATGAGAGGGTTAGGTTGGATCCTAATATTCTCCATAGTGCTTAGGAAAGTAGAGTGTGAGTCTTGGGTCATGGTGTGGGACCTATAACAGTCTACAACCTGAATCGCTGTCTTACCCGATGTTAGCTGCACCTGAAGTATCTCTGATGCATCATGTTGGGCTACTAGTCTGGAGGTGTGTGCATCCTTTATGAATATGGAAACACCACCCCCTTTGGAGCTTCAGTCCAATTTCTGGGGCCGAAAGGTATGGAATGAGTTATAGGCTGGTAGTGCAGGGGTTCTTTCTGCTACCTTGAACCAGGTCTCTGTTACAGCACAAATGTTGATGTTCTGCATTGTAAGGAGTGCTTTGAGCGAGTGCATTTTTGACATTTAGACTTCTAGCGTTGAGCAGCATGACCCTCAGATTGCATTTGTTTGTAGCTGTTATGGTGGTAATTTGGCTTTGGAACACCACCTATAAAAGGCACTATAGGGGTGGCAAGAGCCTTGGCCAGCATCCGGAAGCCCAGGGGTGACAGATGCAGGCCATCTCTGGCAAAGCATCTAGGTCTGTCAGTCATGTTATCCCAGGCAGACAGATACTGGATCCCCTTAGAATGACACCAGAAACTTTGCCAATTGTTGAAATCATTAATTTTCTGCTTGTACTGTGGTATCATTCTGGGTGATGGTAGGAGACTGCTCAGGGCTAGGGTAATACCCATCTGGGCTACATAATTCGAGAGCTCCTCCATGTCTATTTTCATGTAGTCTTGGGAGGTACATCTCTGGTTATTCACACCCACATGTACAATGACAGAGTCATATTTGTACCTGTTGTTGAGGGACCTGAGTGCGTGCATTACATGGTGGATCCTGGCACCTGACAGGCAGATGACTGTTACTTTCTCCTTATTCATCCTAGTGAGTGGGACATCAGTGTGCTTCACTATCTAGTCACCTGTGACTAGTGTGTTGGGCATGCTGTTTTGCCTTAGGGGCTTTGTTTGAGTGGCACACTGTTTAGGAGAGTTATGTGTCGCATGATTAGTGTTGTGTTGTGGTGGTCAAGTGCATTTCTGCCTTGGAGAGGTCTCTGCTGTTTCTGTAGATTTTTATTGAGAGCCTCAGCGAAGGTGGGTGTGTGGTTTGTGTTTTTATGTGAAGGCAGGGCTGGTGTGTGTTCTGGAGGGCTATGTGTTCCATGTGTTGTGGTGCAAGTGTTGACCTTCTCCTCTTGACCAGCTATTCCGGTCTTGGCTGCAGAGTGCATGGCTTCCAGTTTGGATATACAAGTGCATCTCTCGCAAGTTTGAGTGTTGGGAGGTAAGAGGAGAGGGTTGTCAGTGTCCATGAGGCAGTTGGTACATTGCCTCTGGATGCCCAAGCTCACCAGGCTAATAGGAGAAAGCAAAGGGACCTTTAGACATGCCTGGAGGGGTGGGCATTAATAGTAAGTACTGGAGCTGTTTCCTTGTAGAACATTTAGTGGTGGTAGCACTGTTGTGTGCTACAATAATTGCTACAAGAATTCTGGTAAAGTGCTAGTTTAATAAGCTAATAAAAGTGCAGGAGAGCAGAGAACTAGCAAATCTAAGGGAAAAATTGAAGAGCAACACTCAGAAGCTTACAAAAAGTCCTGGATACAGCAAATCTGTATATGGACTACACCAGTTCCAGGAAAGGGAGGAAACTGTTTTTTTTTTTATTTTTTTGTATTGACAAAGCCCTGTCAGGGTATTCACATTTTTTCCTTAGACACTTGCTTATCTTTGCAGAGCATTTTTTTTTCAAAGTGTCTGGATTCTCTCACTTGGGTAAGGGATATCTAGCATAGGCAGGAGACCAGGAGAACCTACAGAAAGAAGTCTTATATGACTCATTTTCACAGGTTTGTTTTCCTAGGTTTCTCCTTGACAATACAGTTCAAGGAACTTCTCACACAAGAAAAAGAGATCTGTATTTAGATTTATTCTTGATTTTTTTTTCACACAGACTACACTTTCAGTTAGGAGATTCAGGGTCTCATGGCATCTGCGATTCTCATGACACCTCTTGCAAGACTCTGTTTTTTAATTTATCCAAATCTTTTTGATTTCTAATACCATGATGGGAATGGACCCCATTCCTAAGTCAAAGTATGATTAATGTTCATCAAATTAGTATTGTTTCAATCTTTGATATCAGCCTGAAGTACACTTCACAGCACCCATAGTGTGCCCAGTACTGACTCCTGCAATTCGTACTGAGTTTACATGTATTGGTTTGTTTGTTTGTGTCTTTCGGCTTTTCCCAGTTAGGGGTCGCCACAGCGGAACTCCGGTCCGCTAATGATTGGCAGTAGAGTTTTACATGCTGGCTTGCCAACCTTCAACGAAGGAACGCCCATTCACGCATATCTAAATACTGTTGTTGATTCTTTTTATAAGACCCATTGCTCCTACTACTATTGAAAATGCCTGGGTATTTTTCTTCCACGTTGCTCTCATTTCTGCCTGCAAATCCTGATATTTTATGACCGTGTGTGTCTCTGTACTCAAGACACTAATCATTGGGTGTAGTGATTTCAGTGATTAATGCTACTTTTGTCTTCTTTTCATGGACCACTGTATCTGGTTTTCTTGAGTCTATCTTTTGAACTGTTGGTAATGGGAGAGCCCATATGATGTAGACTTCAAAATTTTTTGTGACGCTTTGTGGCTCGTATTTCCAGTGTTTTTCAGCTACTTCAATATTATAATGTTTGCACAATCCCCAGTGCAACAGTCTTGCCACATTATTATGCCTTCAGTATACAGTCCTTCTGCCATTAGTATGTCACAACCAGCAGCAAGGTGTGCAACTGTTTCCATGTGTCTGTTTCTCCCACAACATGGGACAACAAATGGACTTTGTAAACAAGAGTGTACATAGTCCACTATCTTGGCCACCAACATTACACCTGTCATCTTTTGGTTTGAATTTGCCTCTCCTTAACCATTCTTGCATTCGCTCCTGATCAACCTGAGGTTCTTCCAGGTGTTTTTTTATACTTGCAGCTATATTTACACATTTTCCACATTTCTTGCCTTCTCATTTGATCCTTCACCTTATATTATTTCTTTTGATTTTTGGCACATTCAGTTGCCTGATTTTTATCTACTTCTGATTTGATTTCCATTCCCGCTAGACATCAATATGCTTCTGCTAGACTAAGAAGGGAAGACATCTTAGATTTATTCTCCTATGTTTCAAAACTTTCACAATGTTTGGGTCTTTTGAGGTCAGCAGATATGTATCTAGTACCACAATTGCAGATCTATACATATAATCAATTTCAAGGAGGCCCGTACCTCATTCGGAATGGGGAATATATAATCTTGGGTATGCACTGATTTTTGTAAATCGTTTGATGAGCATGAAGCATCCTTCTTGTTTTCCTGTCTAGTCTGTCTAACACCTTTTTGGGCCAGTCAATCACTCCAAAACTTAAGTTAGGACAGGAAGAGCAAATGGGTTTATAGCTTGAATTTTATTCCTAGATATCAATGTTGTTTTCAGGATTAAGTTAAGTCTTCTAAAATATTATTTACAAAGTTTTATTCACATTTGTTCATGTTTTATTGTTGATCCTTCATCATTTCCCAGATATTTACACGCTCCCTCTTGCTCAAGTTCTTTCATATCACATTCTTGCCCCAAACTGATTTTTTCTTGGTGCTAGAGCTTTCCTGCTTCAAAGGTTGCTTTTGCACATTTATCAAGACCAGTTGACATTCTTATATCATCTGAAAATGTTTTGACTACTTGCAGTTGTGCCTTCAGTTCCTCATCTGATGAGCTATACAGTTTTAAATCGTTGAAAAAGAGAAGATGAGAAGTCTTTATACTTTGTTGCTTTCTGGGAGCCAAATTATAGCCATGACCTAATTTGTTAAGCAAACAGTTTAATGGGTTAAGGTCAAGGCAGAAGAGCAACAGTGACAGAGATTCCCCCTGGAATATATCCCCCTTTGCATTTTTATCCCTGTAATAATAATTTGTCCTTTATCATGGCTTAAGTGCAAAGAGGTTTGCCACTGTTTCATGGTCGTGATGTAATTTTCAGTGTAGGGTGCATCTTACACGTATTTAACCACTGTTTTATCCATGAATGTGGGGTACTGTCAGTTGCTTTTTTGTAGTCAGTCCATGCCATACTTAGATTCTTCCCCTTTTTACACTGTGACTTTATTTAATGACAAATTATCCTTTGTTCCATATGACTTTCTTTTTTTGCCCTTTTGCTCTATTGCCACAATTGAGTTTTCTTCTAAATGACTATAAACTCTGTCGGCATTAGTTCCATTGTATATGTCGTCGGAAGGCAAGTCTCTGGCTGTTACTTCATCCCATTTCATATGCTGTACCTTTGAACTTCTTATTCTTTTGTTTATTACTTCTATCCATTTAGCACTGGGTCTATATTATATGTACGAAAGTTCATATAAGCGAATGCTCTAATGAGCGAAACTCCCGGACATCGAGGTGCGTGTTGTGGGATCGCAGTACACTGAAGACTGTGGTTTTTGCCCTTTCCTCACTGTAGTGTGATCTTGGAGTTGGAATATATATTTAGCAGGGGGAGTGGGGAGCACAGCCCCCCACAATATTGTTTTCATTGTCCGGGATTTTTGTTTATTGAGTGTTCGCTTATATGAACTTTCGTTCATATAATATAGACCCTTTAGCACCATTGTTATGTTCCACAGGATCTTCATAAATACTTCTCCAAAATGTATCTATTTCTTCTTCTTTTTTTTTTTTGGTGGTCTTTCAATTCCTTTTACATTGTTTCACAATTTTCTATAAAACTTTTTGGCTCATCAATAAATTGCTTATTTTGTTCTTTTCTTTATATTTACCTGTGTTATCTTTTAAGTTTTTCTGCCTGTGCTGATATTTTTAGTTTATTATTTCAGATAGTGTGTGATAAATCCTGATCCATTATAATACTGCAAATTGCTTTTATCACGTCAGTCTTTGAGTATTTTTGTTGTTCTGCTTCCTCTTCTATAATCTTCTAACAGTGACACTTCTTGTCTTAATTGCTTTATAGTTTTCTCTATTCGATACTTCCATGATGGTATTCTATTTCTCCCCTTCCTTTCCATTGTTACCCTGTGTTCTTGTGGTAACATTTTATCTTTTATTAATTTAGCTGCACAGTAATATATCCTGTTTACTTCTGTTATATTGCATGGAGATCTATGGACAGTCCTAATTACTGTGTTCTTTTGTTTTATCAAACTTCTAACTATTTGAGTTTTATTGACCTTCTGCAGTCTGTTTCTTTCTGTGATCTTAATATATGTATATATTTATATTAAGTCAAGCAACTCTTCTCTCAGCTCATTTTCTTCTAAACTGAGGGCACATTTTTTTGTTCTCCATTTCCTGTGGGCATTCTATAGAAAGTTGTATAGCATCTTCCTGTGGTACATTCTCTTCAATTTCATCCTGTGTCATCCATTGCCATATGGGAACTCACTGGCCTATTATTCCTCAACATTGACTGCGTCAAAGTGACCACAGTTTCCTGTTCTTTCATTTGCTGTCCAGCTTCAAGTGAACATTTATACTGGTTTCCTGTGAAAGGCTCCAAAATATCTTCATATGGCAATTGACCTGTTGCTTCTCATTCCACTGATTTCTGCTTAATTTGGATGGCCATTGCTCTATCCTGCTGTGTTGTTTTCTGAGTTAGATTTTCTACACTGAATCCTTCACTTCACAGGTACTCCATAACCTCAGTTTCTATTTCTTTAACTTCTCCATTACTAATCCTCTTTTCTGATTTTCCTCTTTGTCTTCTTATTTTTTGTGTAGTAAAGTTTTGTATGTCTGGATTCCTTTGCCTGTATTTCTCTTCAAATATCTTTCGTTCTGCTCTTTTTTGCATTGATTAGTTTTGCTTTCTTCTTTGCCTAAATATTACACCATATTAAATCTCTTTTTCTTTCTCATTTTTTTTTTCTGTGTCTATATCACTTGGGTAAGGGATCTCTAGCACAGGCAGGATACCTAGAGAACTAGCAGAAGTCTTATATGACTCATTTTCACAGGATTGTTTTCCTGGGGTTTCTCCCAGGCAACACAGTTCAAAGAACCTGTCACACAAGAAAAAATAGATCTGTATTTAGATTTATTCTTGATTTTTTTTCCCCACAGACTACTATTAAAGTAAGTAGATTCAGGGTTTCATGTCCTCTGTGATTTTCGCGACACCTCATGCAAGACTCCATGAGAAAAATCCAATGGTACCTGAAAACACTTACCTGCATCCTCTGACATTTTAGATATCAGTTTTGGATATTGTGAAAAGGGAAATTTTGAAGTGGAGACACCATCTTTCTCAGAATGCAGTTCTCCCCCTCTCCCTTCATGTTTCTAGTACAGTCAGTCACAGCAGATGCTTCAGACTTTGCTTGGGGAGCAGTGTCTATGGGAATAAACGTGCAGGATCTTAAGAACAAAAAGATTGACCAAAACACACAAATCTCAAAGAAATGTTAGCTGTTATAAATGCTGTCAACTCTCTCAACCATCTGTGGTCTCCTGGGCTTCTAAAGTGTTTATAGGCAACACCACAGTGATGTGTGCGTAAACAAGCAAGGGGGACCAGATCTAACTCTCTGTGCAGACTAGCCATGGTACACTGGAATATAGCCTTTCAGTGCAGTCTCATTCTTCAGCCATCTCACATACCATCAGAGCAAAATTGTGTGGCAGACACACTGAGCAGGGCCAGGACAGATCCTCACAAATGGCAAATGAGTCAGAGGGTCTTCCAAGAACTGATCCAGCTGTGGGAAATACTTCAAATAGATTTGTTTTTCTCCACTTACAACAGTTAGTTGTCATAATTCTGCTCCAGAACTCCTTACATGAAGACCTTGAAGACAAATGCGTTTTCTTTTCCTTAGGCAGGAATGTTCCCATTTGTTTTTCCACCAATATCCATGGTCATTCTGAAGATTCAGAAGTCCCCATAAATAATTATGGTGACTCCCTTCTGGCCCAGGCAACAGTGGTTCTTTTGGAAATGGCTAGGAGCAATGATCACAATTCTTCACAGACTGGATTTACTGTCACAGGATCAGAAGTGTTTAATACATCCCATGCCCAAACAACTGCAGTGAACTGCCTGGATGATAAGAATTTTAATACCTTTTGGGTCCCCTTTTTGAGACCATACAGCAGGTGTTATTAGAAGCAAGAAAACCTGCATGTAGAAAATCATATATTAGTAAACAGAAAATTTTTCTAGTTGGGGACAAGATGCAGCACCCATTCAGGGCTAGTGTTTCTCTCATTCTATGGTATTTGTATGAGTTACTCTCATATCACCTGTCTTACTCCTCTATCAGGGTTAATTTGTCTGCCATTTCAGCATGTCTGCCCATATCTCATGGGAAAATGTTTTTGAAAGTGATGTTGCTTAAGAAGCCTAGGAATCTGGTGGCTCCTCCTTGAGATCTTATTTTTGTGTTAGAAAAACTAACTGTTTCTCCATTTGAACCAGCTCATCAGGCTGACTTGAAGTTCTTGACATGGAGAACCATTTTACTAATTGCTCTGACCTCTGCAAGAAGACCATCTGAGTTGCAAGGTCTCATATGGGGCAACCTTGTCTCATTTTGCACAAAGATAAGGATTCCTTAAGAACTAATCCTTCATGTATGCTGAAAGTGGTTTACAGGTTTACCTTAAGCCAAGCTATCTGTCTTGCTACTTGCTTTATACAACCTAAGAATGAGGGAGAAAGGATACTCCATACCATGAACATCCACAGACTACTCCAGCACTATCTTCACAGAACAAAATCTTTCAGAAATTATAATTAGTTCTTGTTAAGGTAAGTAAAATTGTTTAACCTATATCAAAAAAGACTGTTTTTAAATGGTTCTCTCATGTTATTACATTTTGTTATACCCCCCACAACAAAACCATTCCAAGCAGTGTCAGGGCTCACTCTACCCAGGGCCTTGACTTAATCTGTGGCTTTTGGGAAAGAAATGGACTCAAGAAGTAGTCTATAAGCAGCATCGTGGTCCTCTATGGACATTTTTACAAATCACTGTAAACTAGATTCCTTCTCCAGATCTAGGACAGGCTGTGCTAGGACCATTCTCCAGGGATTCTCATCCTTCCTCATCTCAGTCGGTTAAGGCGTAGTAATCTACCCATATAGCTTAGACTACTGCAGTAATGACCCATATGAAGAACATAGTACAGCTGTTTAAGTATATGTTCAAATGTTCACTGCAGTCATTCAAGGTACTCTTCCAGACTTGCATGATGCAAAATTTTGTCTGTTTCTAGTACGGCCACAGAATATGTACTTGTTCAGTACAATGTTTTTTGGATGTGTAATGTTATCTTAACTATAACATTACTCTTTCGGCACTAGAAACTTATTGCCAGTAGTTGGAAGGACATTTTCCTCAGGATGTGCTACAACCTCAAATGCAGAACAGCATGCATTTAGATTTAAAGTTGTGCAATGAATCATAGTCTGTTTTATTATATATTTTGGATAAAGTAGATGGTAGGTGGTGATACGAAATAAGTATTCTGTAGTTTGCTCTTTTGTTTGCTGACTGTGCATTTCATATGCATGCGATTTGATGTTTACTCATATGGTGCTATTGTTGCTTAATAAGATGCCTTTATTTTATAAAATCATCTCTAATGTGTTCAGTGTCAGTAATGTGGCTATCATATTGGCAATTGGCTATGCCCATGTACCAAACCTGATTAAGTTATAAACTAAAAGCATATTCTGCAATTATAACTTGTAACCACATCACCAAGCTGTGCTTCCAATCTGATGCATCTTACTTTTAATTCTCTGTCCATGACAATTGTGAGTCTCTACTAGGGAATCACTACTAACCCATTGTATATAATCACTTTGTTTTTATAATTGTTTGTTAACTTCTGTGTAATCTATGTAAGTTTTTCTTTGTGGAGCTTTTCTCCCTGGGCCTCCGCTGAAAATGGACATGTATCCAGGTTGGAGTATCCCGGTAAACAAATGTAAAATAACATAAATAAATAAATAAATAAATCATGTGGATGTGCTCATTAGACTTTCTGGATGCCTGCCTCCATATAAAAATTGCGAAAGAATCCAAGAGGTACCTACACTTCCAATTGAGTCTGTCATCATTATCAGTTCAGACTATGCCCTTCAGTGTTTTACCACAGCCCCTTGGCTGTTCACTAAGTACACAGCTGTGGTCACAGCCCATCTGCGACTCAAAGGATATACGTTTTCCCAGACCTGGATGACTCCTTCTTTCAGTGAACCTAGAGTACTTATTTTCAGCCAAAGATTACCTTTTATAGATCTGCATATCCTTAGGTATCATCATGCCTTCACCTCACACAGAACATAAAATTTATTGCTTGCTGTCTAAATACAAGAAGGTGTTTTGTAAGCCTTCCAGCAGAAGGAGAACTTACTATCAGATATAAGGTGCTTCTTCTAACACAGCAACATTCTTCTCGATCAGCCTTTATTCAAAAAGTACTAGGGCTCATGGCAGCCTCTCTGGTAATTGTCTTTCATGCTCATTTTCACATGAGGATTTTTCTCCAATGGCTACTTTCCCCTCAGTGGTTCCATTTGTTGCATCCTCCTGCTCTTCCTCACCCTATCCAAATGACACATCATGCAAAAGGCATCTGAAATGGTGGCAGATCACCAATCTTCTTGTTTGCAGACCCTTTGTCTTACCTCTGTCATCAGAGATATTTACAGTGGACATCTTTCTATGGTGACAGGCATTTCAAGGGGAGAGTTGTCCAAGGACTAAGGTCACAAGCAGAGGCAACAGTCACATGAATGTTCTGGAGATGAAAGCAGTCACCCTAGTATTGCAGGAATTCTGTGACCTCTTTCCCCAGGAGTTATTTTGATCCAGTGGACAACATGTCAGCAGTTTGGCACATCATGAGGCAGAAAGGTAGCAAATCCTATCCCCTTTTGCAGAGGGGCTATGAGGGTATGGCCATGGGAATTAGATTTGCATTACTTCCTAGTTGCAAGTCACATTCTGTGGAGAGTTGGCAACCTAGCAGATAGGTTCAGTAGGTCTATCCTGATGTCTCATGAGTGGTATCTCAGCCCATCAGTGGCTCAATGGATTTTCATTTACTGGGGCACACCTTGCTGCAAACTTTTTTGCCACCCCTTCTAACAGCAAAGCAGCTACTTTTCTCTCCTGACCCTGGAAGAGCAGTCACCATAGGATACTCTAGTCTGTTAGTGTTCCCTTGATCTCTTATATGCCTTCCTACTTCTCTCCCCTCATTCACAAGTTTCTTCAGAAAACATTGCTGCGCAAATCAACTGTGATTCTTATTGCCCTCTGTTGTTCAGGCAAATCTAGTTTCCCCTGCTAAGACATCACTTGAAGTCTCCCTGGCTCTTAGACCTGCAACCAGACCCCCCCAGGCGGTTTCATTCAGACATTCCCAACCTCAGGCTTACTGCAAAGTATATCAAATTCCAAAAATGGCCAGTGACTTTTCCTGTCAAAGATGGTAGTTCATATCTTGTTTACCTGCCAAAAACAATCTACCCAGAAAATATCCAGACGACTTTTCTCTCAGCATATCAAAGGTTTTATAATTCCTTGTAACCCTGTATGAGCAAGGATCTAGTTTCTTCATGGTTAAAGTACAGCAGGCCATTATCTTCACAGCTTTCAAGACCATTTGCTGGCTTCTCACAAGTTATACAAGGCCTTCCTTAGAAGTTTATTTTTGTTTTTCCCTCCCTGTAAAGGACCTTATGCCTCCAGGGTATCTAAATCTCATTTTAGAGGCCTTGATGAATCCAACCTCTTCTTCAAAAAAACTGTTTAAACCAGGATACCTGTCCGCTTGTAGTTTTAGTATCCACTCTGCTCAACAGATTCAGTTCTGTTGTTGAGGTCTCCCCCTCTAACATTGACATGTAAAATTTCTGCAACAAAAAACTTAAACCTATGTTCACAGCCTTCCTTCATCACATGCATAGCTGGGGCATTAGACTCTTTAGAGTTCCTAATGTCACGAAGATGCTCTAAAATCCTATCTTTGAAGGGTCTGTTCGTTTTGCCAATATAATATGTGTAGCATATCGTACAAAAACTAAAATACACTAGATTCTTGGTATGGCAGTCAGCATAAAATCAATATTAATAACAAAACCTAGCTGTGGGTGTGTAAAATTACCTCCTGAATAGATATACACACAAGCTGTACATCTTCTACATGTGAACATGCCCATTCTTTCTGACTGCACGAGTGTTATGTTTCAGGGGTCTATAACATAGTTGTTTCATCAAAGATCTATTATTTCTAAATGTAAAATCTGGTTTATTATTGATAACATCTCGTAACTCTGGTACTGTTAATAAAATGTCCCAATTTGTCTTAATGACATCACATACCATATTAATATTGCTGGCAAATGTCAAAGGCATTCTCAGTTTAGTGCCAACAGTTTATTTGTGGATCCACCATCATCCATCAGATTAGAAGTTTGACCAACCTCTGTCCTAGAGTCAGTGCTAAAGAATGGTCTACACCTACCCATCCTCTCCTTCCAGGCTTCAGAAATCTGTGTGTCTATGGTGTCACACTTGTAACCCCTACTCAAGAACTTTTCTTTCAATAAAGCTAGGGCAATGTTCAAGTCAGTTTCTTTATTGTGTAGACACATAATGCGATAAACTTGCCCCTTAAGGACATTCAATTTTGTATGGTTCGGATGCATACTGTTGTGCAGGATACTGTTTTTCTAACACTTTTCCTGTAAACACTGGTAGTGACAGTGTCTAGCATATCCCTGTTGATCTGCACATCTAAAATGTCTATCTTGGTAGCTGAATATTTATGAGTAAACTTTAGAAAGTCATTTGTACTATTAATGTACTGAATAAACTCCAACAGTAAATGCTCCGTCCCTTTCCAAAGCAAAACAACTTTGTCCACAAACCGTACATACCAACCAACGGAGGAGCTGTATCTGTCATTTGTAAGTACATGCTGTGTCTCCCATCCTACCAGAGCCAGGTTAGCTTAGCTGTTTACACAAGCTGTGCCCATATCTGCTACACACACTCTGGATCTTCACTGTTGATTACAGTTCTATCTACCTAGGACCAAAGCCCATTGGAAGGAATTCTCAGTTCATTTCCTTTACCATGAATAAGTTGGGGGAAAGGGTTTTAAACAAACCCTGTCTAAATGGTTGTTGGACTGTATAGCCTTAATTTGTGCAAATAAGAAAGAGACTCTCCCATCAAAACCAAAGGTACATTCCACTAGATCCATGGTTACCTCTTCTGACATTTTCAGACATTCTACAGTGGATTCAATATACACTGTATCTACATGGTCAACTTGCAGTCCTTCTGTCCTGAAGGGAATCCTGTCTTGACTTTACCCAAGAAAGAAGGTAACTTGGGATTATGTCCAAACAGTCTGGTCAGATGGATGGATGAAATGGGATTTGGAAGTTATGTGCTTATCATAACAGTGGATCCTTTTCATTCTTGTATGCCCGATATGACATCCCCTCCATCCCCCATCCTTTTTATCTTCTACTTACAAATTTTCTGTTTAGATGATTATCCTTCCATTGACTGTTTATGTGCTACTGAGTAGACTTGGTTTGAGCCTAGGAGGGGCATAGAGCATTATGGGAGGGCAAAGTTCAGGAGCTCAAGCTGAGAGCACTGACAAACAGCTAGATTGGCTCTGACAAGCAGTTCCAGTCCCACTAGTTGTATCGGACAGACTACGATGAAATGGATCTAATGTTGTGGTAAGTACATGACTTTCATGTTCTTTAATTGTTTTCCCATTTATAGCATATTATGCATTTCCACCAGTAGGAAAGAACTCATGAGTGTGGAGGGCTACTTTTGACTTTTGTATTATTGGATTTACTGACTCTGCTGACAGTTGTAGACTCCATGACTGGACTTAAACCTTGCTGAGAACTGTGCTATGGAATGTTCCCCTTTGTTACTGTGAGATTAAATTTTTTAGGGGGCCACAAACACTACAGCTTAGTCATCATCTGCTAGGTCCCTCTCCTGTTATCTCCAATCTCCACTCCTGGTCTGGGAAGAGTCTCCAGGCCTCCAGCATGATAGAGAGCTTGGGAACTGTGATTGAGAGAGGTGGAGAGGATCTGGCCTACCTGCAATGTCACATATGTTTCTTCAATTAGATCTTTTAATGGATGCTGTAAACAACCCCTGAAAGTTATGGGTTATATAATCTGCTTATGTGTTTAAACTGTTGCTTTGAGCAAGCTGCACACACCTATATGGTAATATTTCACACAACAATCCTCCCACCTACCTTTGGCAATCACTACTCATTATGACTTTGGTGACACCATCAAAGTACTTGACCTAGGTGCATGGCCTCAGAATGCCCCCATATCTTTCCCCAAAATGAGGTGAACAGGTATGTTCCCTATCACCTGCTTCTTCTTTGCTCAGGCTCTTAACTGAAGCTGGGTTATCTGTGTTCTACTCAAGGCTTTATGACTGCACAAAGTTTACTACTGTGGGTCTTAATAATTAAAACTTGTTTATTGAAATTGTCTGAGAGCTGTTGTGGTAGGTTGTTCTTTAAGCATTTCTATAAGTCTTTTATGTCACTTTGTAAGTGAAAATTGTATAAGAGCAAAACACCCAGTCATTTACCTACAAATTTTGCAATCTATCTTCATCAGAATTGACACTCTGATGACTGCACCATCAGAAGATATTTCTTTTTGATAATTCCCATGCAATGGTAATGATCATTTCACAAGCATCTGTAGGGGATGCTTACATTATGCACAGTGTGTGTGTGTGTGTGTGTGTGTGTGTGTGTGTGTGTGTGTGTGTGTGTGTGTGTATCATACATCTCAACTGTACAGACTTTCACAGAATGTCCAGAGTTGTGCCTATTTTTGGTCTCTTCCTTATAAAAATTGTGTTTTTTGGCAAACCTCTGAGATGATCTAAGTTTATAAGTGCAATATTTAAAATGTATCCCTATTTTTGGGCCTTTGTCTCCCCATTATGTCAGGCTTTGTCCAGATTTCTTGTGCTAAGAGGTTGAGAGGTATAGTGTGTATGCCTGTGCACGTGTGGTGGAGATATGATCACACAAGTAAAAGCTTTATTTCTATATGAAAAAATGTGATTCTTTGGACTCTACCTTTATTGCAGAAACTGAACTTTTATTTGAATTTCAGTCTAAAGTACAAATACGAATACTTTACTTTATCTGTCCACAGAAAGGTGAAAAAATGTCTCAAGGTGAGATACATGCTGTTATAGAACTGGCTGATGTAAACAGCGCTGGAAAATTTGACTATAACAAGGTAAAGTAGACTTGGATATTGGATATAACATGTTACATTACAAGACCTAACTGCATGCTTGGAGCATATTCAATAGTACAGTGCATGACTGTACCAAAAAGTACAGGTGTGGTATATTACAGTATTCTGCACACTGAAAGGCTGTTATTGTGCTTAGAAATGTATTTATGGATTTACCTTATTCTTGTAGGTAACTGTGCTTAGTAGACTATTGTTCTAAGGTAGTGTCACAAAAATTGTAGCAAGAAAAAAACTGTTTGGGATAGTGCTAGATTTCATCCAAGTAAAGAAAATGGGCATACACCAAAAGTGAGACATTTTCACTGGACACAATGAACAGGAACTGTTCTGTGAAGAAAACATAAGTAAATTGGGTAGATATCTTAAATGTCTTAAATGTTTAAAAACAGATGTGATGCATTTTGCAGCTAAAGTGCTATAGAGATAAGAGTAGGAGATGGAATGAGAAGAAGGAAGGCAGGGTTCAAGTGCAAGAACTAAAACAAAATCAAGGAGTGAATAATTAGGATATAGCTAATATGAGGAATGAAAAAAGAAGAGGTGGCAAATGATGCAGAACAAGAAGTCAGTGCAGAGTCTCACCTCAGATCATGTGATATTAAGGAACTTGAAACACCAACCACTGACCAAGAAAAAGAAATAAAAATAAAATACGTTAGCGTAACTCATCTTTAATCTCTGCTTTTATCCAAAGGACTTCTTCAGAACAGAATAAAATAGCATAATGACATCACAATTTATAAGAGGCTCAAACCAATTAAACAATTAATTATTTTATTAAACAATAAACAATTGATTCTGAATGTCATGAAAACCACTATAACAGCAATACGTATAAAATTATAATAGTACATAAATTTATCTTTAATTTACAATATTTTAAAAAGCATCTGATGTTGATAACATCATTCATGCCAGGCTTTTTGTCAACTTACAATTTAATCTGCCATTTGGCTTCCTTCTGCTCTAAATAATTCTTAAAATCACCACCTCTCATATCAGCTACACCCTGTTCCAAGATGGAAAAACAAAACTTTTTAAACCCAACACATGTTTAACTGTGTTTATACAAAACATTATTAATGTCTTTCCTTTTAATGCTATACAAATGTTCTCTCATTCTTTTGTACACATTTCTAGTAATAATGTAGTTTTTATGTACAATTATAATTTTATAGGTATTGTTATTATAGTGGTTTTCATGACATTCAGGATCAGTTGTTTAATAGAATAATTAATTGTTTAATTGGTTTGAGTTTCTTATAAATTGTGATGTCATTATGCTATTTTATTTTGTTCTGAAGAAGTCCTTTGGATGAAAGCGGAGATTAAAGCTGAGTTATGCTAACGTTGTATTTTATTTTTATTTCTTTTTCTCTGTCAGTGGTTGGTGTTTCATTTTTATTTTTTTTTTGTGACACCTTTTTGCACTTTTGGTTTATTTTAAGGAACTTGTTAAAGGAGCCAGAAAAAAACAATGGGTCTCTTTTCATAGAGATAAGGAATGATTTCCAGAAATATAGATCAAGATGAGAATAAGTGGTACTTCATATTTTTTCACTAGTTATAAAATTAGTAGGCAGGGACTTTGGAGAAACATTGGTAGAATTCTAAGGAAATTATCATTTTAAATAAGATGGGATGAGATTTAAAGGAGAAGGGATGGGCCATTGAAGAAATGGTAAGATGCAAGCATTGAGATTTGATAAAGAAGAGGTCCATCATCAGTAATCAATATAACTTGTATTACAGTCCAAAAAAGTACCAGAGCATCTTTGCAGCCTCCCCCACCTCACTGTAAAATTCTCAAGATTGACGGTAATGGCCTCAGGTGCATTTATTAGGTTAATTGCTGTGAAATCTTACTTTTAGGAAAATTTTCATTTCAAATTCTGAGTAACTCATTTATTATTATTTGTCTTCTTATGTACATTTTAAATAAAAATAAAGTATATAACTGAAAGCAGCTAAGGCATAGAAAAAGCTGCTACAGACTCAGAAATCCTTTCAAGTATTTTATTTGTATCTTTTCAATAAATACAGTTTTAGAACAGAAGACTTCTTTACTAATTCTGAAAAGTTCTTTTTTTCCAATAAAAAGTCCTCAGATCATTTTATTCATTGTTTTTTTTTTTTTTTTTTTTACTATTAATCCTTATACTTATTTTCTGTGTGCTGTGGTGGTGCAGCAGTTAGCGTTGTCGCCTCTCAGCAAGAGATTCTCTGGTTTGATTCTCGGCTGGAGCGCCTTCTGTGTGGAGTCTGCATGTCCTCCCCGCGGTCAAGTGACGCTTAAAGACGTGCAGGGAGGTGTGTGCATGAATGAGTGTGCCTTCTTTGAAGGCTGGTCATCGGATTGGCACCTCTGCATCGTAAAAATCTACTGCCAATCATTAGCGGACCGGAGTTCCGCTGTGGCGACCCCTAACAGGAAAAAGCCGAAAGACATTAGTTTAATCCTTATACTTATCTTCTGCTTCTGAAGCGAATGTTTATATTGTCTATGACTTGGCACTGTAATAATTTATGTTGTGTACAGCCTGAACATGATATTGTAGATTTTATGCCTGCTTGTACATTAGTAATGCCATTTGGTGATGTCATCTGAGTCCTGCCTCCTTTCTTTTGTTTAAAAGTCTTTTCACTCTGGATGCTGGAGGTTGGCATTCACCTTCATCATACTGTTCTGTTCCAAAGTCTGGAAGGCATCATTCAGGTAGTCATGCAACTAGTTTTCAAAAAAGTCAAAATTTTCTAAAGGGACTTCATTTCAGAGAATTGGAAAAAAAAGAGTCTAAATTCATGAGGTCTTCCTATATGCCTACATCCTCTTCATCTCATAATTTTGATTCCCCTGTCATCTTGTAACAAAATTGCTTATTAAGGGATCTTCAGAGCTATCCTGTCATTTTAGAATAAGGATTCCTTCCCTGGTTATTCTGGAATCTTTAATGTTGATGTCCCAAGACATTCAGCCACATCCAGTTTCTTCCCCATACTGTTTTTGCCTTCTTCTCCTATCATTTGACATGCTTCCATTTTCTCTTTCATAAGCTATGATTTGTTAGCAGCTGCCTTTAAGAGTTGTATCTCAGACCTCTGCTGCCTGTTGTCTTAGTACCTGAACTCTGGGTACCAGTTCCTTCCTCTCCCATGGGTGGCAGTATTTTTTTTTCACCAGTTTAAATAATGTTGCTCTCAGATGATCTGATATCATCCCCGATGTATACTGCCCAGGTCTTGGTGGTACTAGCAGTAACTGTCTTGACTTTTGCTCAACTCCACATTGGTTCTTCAGATGTCAGCTTTACTGTTGTATGCCTTGCCATACAACATTAAAGTGGGTCCAAGTGCAGTTTATGTGTTAGACGTATTTTCTTGGATGTTCTGACACCTGTATTTGAGGCATTGGTTATTCCAACTAGTAATAAAACTGACTAAGAAGAACATATTTATTAAACTTTACCTTCTTGCACTTTGGCCTCACATTTACCATCTTATTTTTTGTTTAGAAGTAATTTATTTATTGGTTGTTCTAAAATTTGTTGAGTCTATCGATGGTTCTTCCATATCGGGCGGCTCCAAAAGCCTTTGGTCCTTGTATGAACCTTTATGTGGGTCCCACAGCCTAGACCACAATCCTTGTACCCTCTAGCCTGTTGGCATGGCATTCACAACCAGACAGGTTTCTGCTTTCTCCTCTGGTATTTACTATGAGGTATTTGTGCCACAGTCCTTATCTAGTTTTCTCACGTTCTCTTATAAGTCTGTTGGCATCTTCCTTGTCAGAGCGCTCTTCATCTAAGAAGTCTATGAAATGTGTATAAAACTCATAATATGGAAATAGTTAGACACATCCAATACAAGATCTTGATGATGAAGACAGATTTGCATTCCTTCCCACCTTCCTAATGACACCGGATTTTGGGAACTACTGATGTTCTTGGAAGCAGATTTGTGGTTGGCATGAAGAGCACATACCTTCTCCTCCAGCACAGTCTCTGAAAACATCTCATCTCTCCCCTCAATCCTCCTAGGTTGTTCCAACCTTAATTGACCTTTGGAAAGATGCTGTCACAGTTGCTTGAGAGACTCGAGATAAAATATGCACAACAAGATTAAACAAATCTTATGCCCCCCCCCCCCCCGGACCTGGGACTGCTTAGTTTGGGTTCAAATTCCCAGAGTTGATTGATATTCTCAGAGACATCCCTGGGAAGAATCTCATTCTTTAGATGCTAGCTTTCCAACTGTCAACCTCCCAAGTAAATTTAGGGATAGTAAACAGACTTGGGAACTGTCTGTGCATTCTGCACACTGTCTTTCAGTACCCTGAATTATTTTACTTATGTTTTGTGTTTTCAGGGGCTCATTGCAGATGGAATGCAGCATGCTGGCAAGGAGTTACTTGATAGCTGTCCGAAAAAAAGAAATCAAAGACTCAGGGTTCTACAACCTTCATTCTGAGCAACATTATGTCCTGTGTGGCCTACAGTGCTGTAGGGAGGATCTGCTAAGGAGACGAGATTTAAATTGCCGTATGCCATCAATCTTGGCTATGATTGTCATTGACTAGTATCACTAAGAGACCGTTTTAGAATCTGCGTTCAAGGGGAGCTTGGTGTATGTTCCTTAAGTTAATAAACACATCAAATATCAAGGGTCTAAAGGAGACAAGACAGATCTGCTTCATTGCTGGGGTAAAATTTCACCCTCTGTAGGATTTTTTTGTCCAGAAACCAGAATGGTCAGTCTTCACCATATTTCAGGTATGCCACCAGTCCAAGCAGCAGGAGGCAGCAAACTTACATTATTCACCTGCAACAAACCATCATGGGCATCAGTCCATAGGTCCTGACATCTTCAATGGTGCTTCAGTGATCCTCTGGGTAGATTGTAGCATTTTTTTAAATGCATTTATGAAGTTATCACACATAAATGTATAGAAATGAAAACAAACAATGTTAACATTGTTTTTCATTTACACCCATTATTCATTACATTTGTTTTCTTTCTTTATGACGTTGTTCAGGGCCAACATTGTATAAATTCAATTCCTACCTTCTCTTAAACTGTACTCCTCCTCCTGAAAATTATTCAGCATACAAATTCCATTTATTTCTATGCTATTTGTTCCTTCCCTTTTCTAAACATCCCTCTTCCATTTTTTATCTCTTTTACAGTATTCAATCCTTCAAATACAGTTGGTTTAGATTTTGATTTCCATTTTCTAGTAATTGTTTTTTTTGCAGCCAACATAATTAAACTTAAAGGACAACAATAGCATTCTGTTATTAAATGCTCAACCTTTCTGTCCTTTTTCTCCCTATTTACAGTCCCTGATATGAATAAACAACAATACAGCATTTAAAATATTTTAAATTGACTGTTTCTCTCCACTAAAATAGTACCTTACCGTACTGTGGTGGTTTCACTTTAAAAAACATTTATGCAGCTCTGGAAAAGCTTGCTGGAGTCACCAATTCATTGACGTCGACAACGCCAATGAATACAGGTACTTTTCTGGCCAATCTAAAAAGAAGCAGCAGTAAACAGCACTTGAAAAGTTTCTTCTGTGGCATTTGCATTGTTTGTGTTTTAAGTAGTCATTGAACAGCATGAAATGTTACTAAAAACTAACTGAAAGGCAGCAGTGTATGCGTGCAAAATCAATGCAGTGACAGGAGCTTTGGGAAGAAAGAGTCCTGCGTGATGTGATTTTTTTTTACAGACAAACACTACATTGTGGGATACCTAGAGGCAGACTAAACAATCAGGATCACTTCAAGATGCTAGACCTCATGTGATCAGACTCTGAAATTATGTATAAAAATATTTAAAAACCTGTAAATAGTCCTGAAGTGGTGTTAAAATGTAGGAAACACCAAACCATGATGAAATAAGCATGTTATTTGAGTCTGTGGATGGGGTTCTTCTTTAATAAGGCCTAATAATTAGGTAATTCAGATCCTTTGTCCAAGCTCAAAAGAAGAATTTCCTTTGATACAGACATTTGCTTCCCAATATTTCTGACAGCTTATTTTACAGGGAATTTTTAAAATCTCCCAGCACATTATACTTCTAAAAACATGTTCCCAGTTACCTCTTTCTTCTCCATCACACCTCCAGCATTTTCTATCTATCTGAGGGAAATTTATTTGAAGCTTTGGGTGTAATAATACCTATGCAAACAATTCCAAGCAAAAATCCTAAACCTTCTGTACTATGTTTCATACTTAGAAGCCATACATATGTCCTCCCATTGTACCCATGTAAAATGCTTTTCTTGGCTCTCTTTCCAAACCTTTCTAACCTCCCCTGATTGATTCTTATAATTATAATGTAATATTTTATATTTCCTACTAATTATCCATTTTTAACAGTATTTTCTTTGATAGATTTGACTAGAACCTATACCAGAGCAGGTATTTCACTTAGGACTTCCCTGTCCCTTTCTTTTTGCCTGTATTCTATCAATCTCTGGTAAGGAACAGTAAACAACAATACAGCATTTAAAATATTTTAAATTGACTGTTTCTCTCCACTAGAATAGTACCTTACCATACTGTGGTAGTTTCACTTTCAAAAAACATTTATCCAGCTCTGGAAAGCTTGCTGGAGTCTCCAATTCATTGACGTCTGGTAGGGAAGACCATCTCTAACCTGCAGTCTAAACTTCTTCTTCTATTACCTTTCCATCTGTAGTTATTTGCTCCCAGTACCTTGGTTCCCTACAGATTTTTCTCCAGTAAATTCCAACCCTGTTACCTATTTTCTGTACCCCTCCTTGCAGCCAGCCCTGTTGACAAAATCTACTTTCTTCATTCCTGTATTGGCTTAGTTCATGGAATACTTTCTGGAAATTTATGGATGTTATATTCTGTGTGGTTGTTAATGTTCTTCTTAAGAATCTGCATCCAAAATCTCACTCTGTCCTTAGTTCTTGAACTCCTCCTCTCATCCTGTTTCATCACCATCTCTTTTATCTTTGAATTATAACTTCTACTTCTGTTATGTATATAAACCTTAACTGTGTAGCTCTGAAATATTCCTTCAAATAAGGTAATGCCAAACTACATTGCTCTAGTAGCAGTATCATCTTATCCCACTTAAACCTTGCCCGATTTCCCTCCCAGATACATTCCTTCAACTCTTTGTTAATTATTGTCCACAACTTCTCCTCTGGTTGTTAAAAAAAAATGTTTGACTCGTATATAAAACTAAAGGGACAAAAAGCATTGTCATTGCTTGTATCTTACTCTCCATATCTATAAACAAGCTTCCAGTTTCTCAGTTTTTGCATTACCTTATGTTTAGTCTCTTTCCACATATCCTTAGCTACCATAACTGAAGCCTTTTTAATCAGCACTCCTAAATACTAAATCTTATCTTGGCCCCATAAATGTGGGGATAATTTGTGAGTGGGTCCGTAATTTATTGCTATACCCTTTGTTTTGTCTTAACTAATTTTTTATCCTGAAAAGACTTAAAACTGTCTCAAAATGTTCCACAACACCGAGATGTCATTTTCTGGATTTACTTAGTACAAAATAATACCTGCAAATAAAGACAGTGTTTCTTAATTGCCATACCAATTATACCATTGAATTTCTAAGTCCCTTATTTTCTTTGCCACTGGCACTAAATATAAAGCAAATAAAATATTAAAAAGGACACCCATTCCTGCTTCCTCTGTTCAAACACAGTTTATTGGAGAATAACCCTTCCACTTTAGTTCTTGCCTCCAATCCTTTATGTATCCTCCTAATTAAATGTATTATTGTTTCAGGGGATGCAAATACTTCCATTGCCTTACTCATAAAATCCAGGCTTACTCTGCATCAAGACCTACCAACAACAGTGGTATTTTCTTAAATTGTACTTCCCCCTGTATCATCATTGCTCTATTAATGTTGTCAAATATTTGCTTCCCCTCCACAAAACCATATTAAAAATGATCTATCAGCTTTGGCAACACATTTGCAATTCATTTAGCTAGTGTATGCATAAACACTTTATACTCAAAGTTAAAAATTCATATGGAAATATATGGGGCTGGGTCTGATGGTTCTTTAACCTCTTTGGGTAATACAGCCACCATAGCCTTTTACCAAGTTACTAATGCTTCCTCTTTTTCTAAATATTATTAAACAAAGTATTCTAGATTGTTCTGTCTCTTCTTTTCTAACTTCCAAACTTCCATGGAAATACTATCTGTTCCTGGAGAATTCCATGCAGATTGATTATACATCACGATTTTTATCTCATCTCATCGATCTTAACTATTAGTTGTATGTCATCATCCTCTAATCTTGGTATAATTGTCTTCTTCCAAGGAGTGTGCAAAAGGAGACATATTGATTCCCCTTCAGAGCCTATCACCTCAGATGCTAACATGAATGATGCAGAGGCTCCCACCCACCCCTGACAATGCCACTTTCAGCATGATCTTAGAGCTCATACAGCACAGGGTATGATGGGCCATTGACTTACCCCTCTCTGGATGAGGAGGTTCTCTTTAAGGCCTTTGCTTCAGCACCATCTACTTCTTTAGTGGTCCTTTGGCATTCATTTTGATAGAACTAGCTGTTAAGAGGTCACATACTAAATGGTGCCTCTGAGGCTGAACAAAATTCTTAGGCCTTCCAAGGACAGACAGCACTGGGCAATGTCTCTGCTGGTAGAGTCCATTATCATGGCAGCAGTGATGAAGAAGGAGCTGACCAATAATTCAGTCAGTATCCACCCCACCACCAGAAAAAAGGACTGTAGGGTTATGGAGAGACTAGGGAAGTGGGTATGTGGTTAGGATACTTTTGCATTAAGGACTCTGAACTACACCACACATATGAACTGTTTTTGAGATTTGATACAGCAAGCTCTAGCAACTCTGAGAAGGCCCCCGGCATTGGTAGGAAGTAGTTGGAGATGTTCCAGAGCACATTGATCAATATTTCAAACCTCTTTATGCGCCTCATGCATAATGTGTCTGATGGAACACCTAAGGCAGTGGCAAAGGTATGACTGTGAGATATCAGGCTTAGTTGCAGCTCTGTGATTTTGTGGATAACTTTAGGGCATCCTTCACTAATGCCCCCTTTGACTGATATTCATTGCTTGGCCCTTCTGTAAAACAGAAAATACAGAAATGTGAGCAGGATATCAAAATGCTTTCTGCTACTGGAGTCAGATTTGAGTATAGACATAAACAGTTTATAATCATGGTTTAAAATTCAAATGGAAATATATGGGGCTGGGTCTGATGGTTCTTTAACCTCTTTGGGTAATACAGCCACCATAGCTTTTTACCAAGTTGCTGATGCTTCCTCCTTTTTAAAATATTATTAAAGAAAGTCTTCTAGATTTTTCTCTCTCCCTTCCTTTCTAACTTCCAAATTTCCATGGGAATACTATCTGTTCCTGGAAAATTCCACGCAGATTGATTATACATCACAATCTTTATCTCATCTCATCAGGTCTTAACTGTTAGTTATTGTGTGTTATCCTCTTCTAATCTTGGTATAATTGTCTTCTTCCAAGGACTGAGGTCATACCCTTGCCCCCAAATTGATCTTCCAAGAAAGAGGATGTGCAAAAGGACACAAATTGCGATTCCCCTTCAGAGTCAGTCACCTCAGATGCTAACATGAATGATAGAGAGGGCCCCCCCCCACCCCTGAGAATACCATTTTCAGCATGATCTTAGAGCTCATACAGCACAGTGTATGATGGACCATTGACTTACTCCTCTCTGGATGAGGAGGTTCTCTTTAAGGCCTTTCCTTCAGCACCATCTACTTCTTGGGTGATCCCTTTGGCATTCACCTTGTTAGAACTAGCTGTAAAGAGGTCACATATCAAGTGGTGCCTCTGAAGCTGAACAAAATTCTTAGGCCTCCCAAAGACAGACAGCACTGGGCAAAGTCTCTGCTGGTAGATTCCATTATCATGGCAGCAGTGATGAAGGAGAAGGTGACAAACAATTCAGCCACTATCCACTCCCCCCCCCCAAAAAAAAAGGATTGTAGGGTTATGGACAGACTAGGAAAGTGGGTATATGGTTAGGATACTTTTACATTAAAGACCCTGAACTATGCCACACATATGAATTGTTTTTAGAGATTTGATACAACAAGCTCTAGCAACTCTGAGGAGGCCTCCAGCATTGGTAGGAAGTAGCTGGAGATGTTCTAGAGCACATTGATCAATATTTTAAACCTCTTCATGTGCCTCATGCATAGTGTGTCTGATGGAGCACATAAGACAGTAGCAAAGGCATGACTTTAGGTAATACAGCCATCATAGCTTTTTTCCTAGTAGGAGGAAGCAAAAGTGCCCAAAATCACTCTAGTTCAGAATGACAAAGTGACAGCCATTTAAAACAGCTCCTGGCAGGGGTAGCTGAGGCAGTGACAGCCCTTTAACAGACACATGCCTAGAGGCTCAGAGATTCCACACAACCAGGGATCCTGTGGGCCTTTTTCCAACAAGCAAACTCAACATTCCTGTAGGACTACCCAGACTACCTGACTGCTCGTCTTGAGGCAGATGGAGGTCATTTGTCCTTCATCTCTCGTATATAGATGCCCATCACTCAGGACAAATGGGTTAGAGAGATAAAATCCAGAAGCTACTCTGTACCCTTTTTCCTTGCCTCCAAAATGAAAAAAACACTTCCAGATGTTCCACCCCCATCAATTAGAAGAGGCAGAGGAGGTTGTCTCCTTGCTCCACTAAACAGCCATCCAAGAGGTACCACCAGCCCAGATAGGGTCAAACTTTGATCCCTGGTTATTTTTGGTTCCAGTGAAAACTCAAGGCCTTAGGCTCATATGGACCTAAGCCACTTGAACAAATATGCAAAAAATACCCAGTTCAGAATGGTCACAAATTTTGTGTTAGAAGCATTTACAAAACTCATTTTTGAACTGGCATCTTCATCCTTCATCCCAGCTTAAATTTTTCTCAGGGAAAACCTGTTTTTTTTCCCTAGTGGCTATTATAACAGCATGTCTGAACTTCAAGCACTCTCTTCTGTAGTTCACTATTTTATTTTCCACAAGGACACTGTGTCCCTCTATACAAACCTATCATTTCTCCCTAAAGTGGCATCTAAAGCAACCATGAATGCAGCCCATTCATTTAGCAGTAGTATTTTGCAAACTTGTTTATTAATTTGTCATTATTTCCTGCTATCATACCCCATAAGACACTTGGGGTGACATAGCAGCTGACAAAAAAAAAATAATAAAAAAAATTAAAAATAAATCTTTACAGAACAAGGTCTATACAATTTCAGTGGAGGCACCTTGTAATAGCAGTCATGTGGTTTACCTAACAGAGTGCAAAGCCTGCAGTAAATTTTATGTAGGTAAAATGGACAGGAGACTGAATGAAAGAAAGGATAAGAGAACATCTGAATGATATAAGAAATACTGTGGTTAGGAATGCATTAGCTAAACATGTAGCAGACACTTCCCCAGAGCATGTATTTACATTTCAAGTTATAGATATGGTACAGGAGAGTCTCAGGGGAGGTGATATTAGACATGAAACAGAGTGCTTAGAAAGCAACTGGATTATTAGATTAAGAGCAGATACAGGGTCAGAACTTAATGACAAAGTACCATTGAAACCAATGTTGAAAGCGCATCCTCTTTTTAAATAGGAATGGAGTTTTAACAAACTCCCTTACAATCCCCCACCTTTTATACACATTCAGTTTTTTATACATGTTTACTGTCAGTACTGCATATATTTAAAATGTTATCTCTTTAAGAGTTTTACTAGGGTGTCATGTGATTTTTTTCACTTTGTTATTTAATGGGCATTGAATTAGATTTTATGCATCTGATGAAGCAGTTGTAATATTGCGAAAGCGCTTATGCCTTTGCCTGTTTCCTGA
The DNA here is from genome assembly GCF_019279795.1 of Protopterus annectens. Taxonomy (NCBI): domain Eukaryota; kingdom Metazoa; phylum Chordata; order Ceratodontiformes; family Protopteridae; genus Protopterus; species Protopterus annectens. Next base: position 730,833,224 of record NC_056744.1, read on the forward strand.
ATAAACTGTTGCAGGTTTTATGATAGTCAGGTGTTGCTTCATCTTGCTTCTGCTTGCTGAATTTATTTTTTGGTTCGAGAAGCATTTATTCAGCACATACTGGTATTATTGGACTCTTACAAAAATTATTTTGCTTACAGTTGCCTCTTTATCTCCTTCCCTTCAATGTCCTTCTAAACATTAATGACATAAAGTTGGGGTATAGGCTTTACAGTTCACCCACCAGTTTAATGCAGTCAACAAAATTCTTATCTTTCTCAACCACTTCTTGCAAAACTATGCTCACATGCCTACTCCTACATGTAATGGGGTTAATGTTTTATGGTATATTTATTCACAATGCTAGTCTTCTTTTCCATCATTCAAATCTCCTAAATTTAGTCTCTGGTTCAAATTCGTAGTAGTTCTGATTCTTCTATTCAGCCCCTGTGTTTTTTTTCTGTCACTCAAGCATTTTCCTTTGAAACAGTGGAATTGGTTTCACTGTCAAAGTCTCTTTAAGGGCTTTGTTATTGTCAGAAGAATAAGAAGCGGTCCTCTTCTGTTTGCTTGGCTCACTCTTTGTTGGCTAAACTTGTTTTTATTTCTTTGTTAGCCTGTACTGCATCTAAAAATGTCTTTGATCCTCCAGGAAGAAATATTCTGAAGAGAGTTGGATGCAGCAGCTTGAATCTCACATCTCTATCTTGACATTCCCTGATTGCCGGGATAAACTTTCTTCTCTTCTGCTTGGTATACAGTAAATAATCATTTTTTCTCAAATGCACTGCTATCCCCAATTTTTAACAGTTTCCTTCCTGCCACATATTTGTTAGGAGCAACTATTCGTGCTTGTATGACTGCAGCTTTACTAATAGAAGTCTTGTCTGCTTTCTCATGGCCAGGTTTGGAGCAGACACACAATGTGCCCTTTCTGATAACAAATCCTGATGTTGAGCACCAGTCTAGTTTATTTTTTTTAATTAAAAAAAATAATACAGCCTGCAGTAAATTTTATGTAGGTAAATGTATGTTGGTGCAGCAGAAAATGTCATTATATTCTCTGTGTGCCGTGTCTTCCAACTGTATTATTTTTTTTGCTACAGGTCTTCTTGAAATGCTTCATACTCAGCCAGACGTTTCTTCATCTCAGAATCTGAAATTCACAGTTCTATCAGCTCATCTGAATAGATAGTTAATGCTTTTCCTATTTTTCCCAGCCTTTTTATTACTTGACTAAATTCCTTCAGTGTTTCACTTATTTTAAAAATGTCTGAGTGCATTTGATTTACTTTCCCTCTAAATTACTGGAAGCCATTAACTACATCAAACCTGAAACCTGAGATGTTTTTTTGCTGAACTCTTGCAAGTTTTTTTCCCAGCTAGAGTTTTCACTTCTCCTTTTCTGGTTGATTTCTGCTACTTTCTTCAGATGTATTCTTTGCTGGCATCCAGACAGTGTAATTACTAGCCAGTAAGTGAATTTTGTCTAATTAGATAGGTTTACTGTTTTTTTTTTTCACAGTTGCAGTTTTCATACTGGGAAAGCATCACTCAACGTAATGATTAGTGTGTGGCCATCTTGGAAGTCCCTGTTTAGTTTATTTTATGACTTTATAGAAAGTGTATGTCTTACCTCCTTTGCTATAACTCCAGGTAATTGTAATACCTTTAGCTTTGAGTATACTCCAGTACTTGAAGTATAAAGTATTACTTAAGAAACATAATGAGTGTCAGATCTAGTCTATTTGCTCAGCCTTATAGTAAAACTGCAAGAAAAGATGGACATTTAGCATGTCACCAACAAATAGCTTGGACAGTCAGGATTATGATAGGTTAGTAGGTAAGTACTAGGCTAGCTCTCCTTACAGGCCATCCAGTTTCCCTTTTTGTGCTCAGAATAATCTGTCCCTTTTGGTTATAGATTGGACTCACATGATAATTGAATATTACCCCTAATGAGAATAACTTGGATCCTACCATAGATACTTTGAGGGGACCCATGCATGGGATAAGGCATTTAGGAGAGGCCTTTGTCCATTAGTAGTATAGGGTACAGTCTTGGGGTAAATTTTCTGTTTTCTATCCATAGATCTAAATTGCACTTGAAAATGGACATGGAAGAATTTTGTTTTATATGGAGGGGGAGTCTGTACCACAGCCAGGTTATCCACTGTGAGATATACCTGTCCCTCCAAACCAGTCTATTAATTTTGCAGAAGAGGTTTAAGTCACTAGACTGAATATTTCTCATGCCATTTGACTTGCTGATGTGCAGTAAATCCATCAGTAGTGGGTTGGTGGATGCCTTGTATGCCACACATAGGACCTCTCTTAGCATTCTGTAGGATACTGATTATAGTGACAGAGCTTTGAGTCTGTCCATGTAGGACATGTTGTTTAGGTATTGTATCCTTTTTAACAAGGTATCTCTGTGGTCGTTCCTGTTTTTGCATGTGTCTGGACAGATATATGCCAAAGGGGGCATTATATTCAGTAAATGACCTAATGGCTGAGTGAAGTTGGACAATGACATCCCTAGATCTAGGCATGGTCCCTTTGTTTATAAACTGTGCAATATAGAAGGACTTTCTTACAACAATAGACACCTTGGTCAAAAGTAAGGTCACTGTCCACATAAATTCCCAAATCCCAAACAACAGTTTCAACTCTTAGGAGTGTATTGTTATCATTGTATTTCTTCGGGGTAGATGACTTCCCAAAGGATACAGTAATGCATTTTTTAGCATTTATTTTCAGTCCAAGATTTTGGTGCCAGTTATTTATTTGAGACAAACCTTCTTGGGAGATGACCAAGTCATTTGAGGATTCAGTGATTGCTCCTAGCTTGCAGTCATCTGCAAACTTATTCAGCCAGAGCCTGTTAGTATTGGCTTTTACTTCAATTACTTTTATTCCAGTTTTACTTTATTAGGCAAAATATTTCTATGCTATTGTCCAAGTCATATTTACATTTTAAACTACAAATCCATTATTTCTTCACTATTGTTGGTTGGAGAAAGCAGTGTTCTTCATAGGTCAAATTTTGTGTCATATATGGTTAATATATACTAGGACTAAAAATAGCAAACAGCAATAGTGAATACTTAAAGGATTTCTTTAACATGGTAAGATCAAAACTGATATTATCTTCCATTTATAAATAACTATGATACCACTGAAAGTTAGTACTTTCTTTGTTAGAAAATGTAAATGTACAGTACATTGGTCACATGAGTGCATCTACACAGGTTTCTAATGTTTGCACATCCATGGTGAAACAAACCAATATGCATCAGCCACAGATGGAAGCCAGTGTAGGTTATTGTAATTATCTTGCCTTTATCTTTTAAAAAAATTCAAAGAAATGCCTGGGCATGTTCTAAGAAAAGTATAAATCTCTGAAATGAAAAATATATGAACTTTGGGTTTTAAACTACTTCTGGCATTGCTCTTGACTTATTAAAGTCTCCTTTGTTAAAAAAGATCTTTACCCGTTTGTTTAAAGACATTAGTATTGTTCTTGAATTTATAAGATATGCTGTGCATACAAAATGTGCAACTACAAAAAGTCCATTTCATTTCATTTTACTACTTCTCAATGACTGTATACAATGCTAGACCAGCATCTGCAGCTGTTAATTCTGGGAGAATGTTTGTTGGCAATTTCTGAAGCAGAAAAAAAATATTTTTTTTTATTTCTGTTTAAGTATGTTAATTACATTACTGTATATCATACTAAAGGGAAAACGATGAAGTACATGTATCACCTTATTTCAGGATAGAGGACAGTAAAAAGTAACTATTTTTTTTTCATGCATTATCTTATAACTTTATAAGCACAAAAAGGCTGTTTACTACTCTTATTTGTTATCATACTATAAACGTATATTAATCATTGTTATTGCTACTGAAGATGTCAAGTTAACAAGTATATATATATATATATATATATATATATATATATGTATGTATATATATATATATATATATATATATATATATATATGTGTGTGTGTATGTGTGTGTGTGCGCGTGTATATACATCATACCACACAAAACAAGTTACCACATCCAAGGTTGTTTGTGCAATCTAATAAACAACCGATTGCACAACTCCACAAAAAGTGATACAACACCAAAAGATAAATAGTAAACTTCAATTAAATTGTGCTCAGAAAGAAGGTAGAGCATGGTTTCACCTCAGCACTGAATGGGGCATAGAGGAACACCCCCCCCCCCCCACAAAAAAAAAAAATTAGACCTTTTAGCTTGGCCAGGGTTCTATGTAAAATAAATAAAGTGTGTAACAATGGAGGTTATAAAAAATGACACAGGACATGCTTCTGTTAGTCATGGAACAGTACTGTTTTTTAAGGGGAAGTGTAGCATTCTTTCAAGAAATACTAAAAACATTTTATGAAGGGCTGACACTGTATATTGATTCTCTTTCCATCCCTAAGGCATTTGGCACCATTCATCATAAGGGAATAACTGAAAATTTAAAAGCATTACATTTCAACCTGTGTACACTTCAGCAGTTAAAACACTAGTGAAGCTCAGGACACAAGTCTGGGTGGAAGGTTACATGTCTGTTGATGAGGGTTACCAGAGGAGTCCCACAGGACTCTGCATTTGGGTCATTTTTATATGTGAGAACAAATGGTCCAGAAATAAATTGGGGAATAATTGTGAATAACTTACAGTGGTGATGGTTGCAAATATAGTAAAACATTACTTCAGTAAGAGATTCCAAAATTCTCCAAGAAAGTCTACAAACAGTGCATGCCTGTTGCAGTGGTAAAGACAGTACCTAATATTATTAAATGTAGCTTTGGTATACTTGAAAAAGGCATAAATTATGATTGCAAAATAAGTGGTCATATCTTAAGAAAGAACTTCACTAAAGATCTAGCTACGTTGGTAGATAGCACTTAAAACATAGATCAGTGTTTATCTAGCAGTGTCAGAAAAACATATTCTGTAGCCTAATTGTAAGGTGCATGTTTTGTCTCTGTCCATTGAGATCATTGTACCACTTCATGCCTCATTGATTTAATCCATTACTGAATACACTGCTGCATTTTGTAAACTGCAAACAGGCTATATGAAGTAAATTGAAAAGGTGCAACAATTCCTTGTTGGAAAATTCATACATTTGGAAAACAGGAACTATTCTGGAAGACTTCAGGAAATGTCATATGCTATTTCTAAAATGTTGCTTAGAAGTAAGCTGTGACTGTCTATGAGGCAATGTCTTATCTTGTCCTGTCTGAAAAACTATGCCTAGAATGCACTGCTTTGGAAATAACACCAGCTCTGGGAACCTGATATTAAAATAAATATCACTAAACTGACACTCTTCTTATCGATTCTAACACTATTCTCTTGGAAGGCTTCAACTATCCCTCCATTAATTGGGAAGCATACACCACCTGAAATAGATATGTACAAAGATTCCTGGACTTCATTAATGCTAGCTCTCTGGACCAACTTGTTCAAGCCCCAACTCGGAGTTCAAAAATATTAGACCTCATTCTCACTAATATTGCCACTGTATGCTCAACACCTACAGTGACCACGTTACAGGTCAAATTTGATCACTGTTCAGTAGCACTCACAATGTGGGTAAAACCTGACTTTGCCAAAAAGCTTCTCTGTCTTTAGAGACTACCATAAGGGAAACCTAGTCCAGCCAACTGATGACCTGATGAAATTCCAAGTGACCTCCTCACCTTGATAACCTCATCTTCCATGCTGCCACACTGCCACATATCTGAATAATTTCATTGCCTTGAAACATATAATGCCAAATTCTTGTATAAAACCCTATGGTTGAACCCTAGTGTAAACAAACTATACAAGAAGAGGAAGAAGCCTGTAGAAGCAAACTTAATATGCCATCATCTAGATAGATGAACTCAGATCAACAAATAATTCAAAAACAAAGTCAAATCCTCCAAAAGTAAATATTTATTTATTTATTTTACATTTGTTAACCGGGTTAGTCTGGCTGAGCTTTTGGCTCATTTTCAGCAGAGACCCATGGAGAAAAGCTCCTCAGGACTAGAAAACAGTTTATTAAATTTTAGTAACATAGTAGTAACAATCAGCTATAGGATATTACAAGCAGAGACTTGGAGAGAAAAAAAAGCTCCTCAGGCAATTCAATTATACAGAGTATTAACAATTGGCAGACAAGTATGTGAGTTGTTACAAACAAGGTTTTAAACAATTAGCAGAAGAAAATGTGACTAGTTACAATATTATTTAAGCTGCTTAGAACAAAATGAGTTAATAGTTAGCCAGATGCTTATTTAAAGTGGGTAGGATCTAGTTGTATAGGAGTTTGGAAACAAAAAAGGAAAGTAAGAATGGCTAGTAGGAGATGTAGGGGAGGTAGAGTATAGGAGACAGATTAGACAGGTTGTTTTGAGACTGTAAGAATTAAGAGTGGTTGTAGATAGAGGAAGGGAAGAGGTAGAAGAGGCAGGGGAATAGGGTTAGAGATACATTAAGAGTGAGATGGTGAAATAGGTGAAAGGATGGTGGTTTTCAGGGTGGTTGGCTACAATGGCAAGACCATTTTGTTTTTAGGTATTTCCTTGTGGCTAATTTGAAACTTTTGCTATGCTGGAGGGATTTTATTTCCAAGGGGAGTTGGTTCAAGGATGTAGCTGGGTTATAGTTATAGAGAAGGCAACCTATTTTGGTTTTGGGTTTGTAGATGTCTAATAAGTCTTGATTTGAGCTGTGTGGCGTCCTAGCAGGGGAATATTTGGATATGATAGTGGAGAGGCAGGGGCAGAAGGAGGGTAGATAGAGTGGATGATTTGTAGTTGGTATAGCTGGAGCAGCTGAGGGAATTCTAGCCAGTCTAGTTGCTGTAGTGCTAAGCAGTGGTGTGACTTGTAGGTTTGGTTAGCTGCAAATCTGGCGATCTTATTATAGGTAGTTTCAAGCTTGGAAATAAGTGTAGAATTTAGATTTGTGAATATGTGGCAGCTGTGCAGGAGTGTTGGGAGTAATAAAGCCTGGAAGAGAGTTATTCGGCCAGTGTTAGTTAAGTATTTCTTGCTACGGAAAAGGTGTCCAAGTTTCTGATGAGTTCTTTTTACCGAGTTAGTAATATGGAGATCAAACTTAAACTGATAATCTATTGTAACACCTAGCAATTTAGTACTAGATTCAGCTGAGATGATAGTGTTGTTGCAGGATAAGATGGTAAATGTACTGTTGAGTGTGGTGATGTTTTTAGGGAGGAAGAGTAGGAGCTTAGTTTTTTTCGGATTAAGTATTAGTTTGTTATCACTAAGCCAAGTCTCAATGGTGTGGAAGGATGCCTGAGTAGTTGAGTGGAGGTCAGTTGGGTTGTCAGCAGTGGTTATAACAGTTGCGTCATCAGCATATTGCACAAGAGATGACTGGGGACAAGAGGAGTAGAGCAAGTTGGTGAAAATATTAAAGAGTAGTGGTCCAAGTATGGACCCTCGGGGGACTCCTATTTGTAAAGTGAGAGGGGAGGATAGTGCAGAGAACCATTTAACTGATTGCTGGTGGGTAGAGAGATAGCTGGAGAACCATGGATAGTAGGGGGGAGAGAAATGTAAATTAGTGAGCTTATCTACAAGGAGTGGGTAAGAGACAATGTCAAAGGCTTTAGAAAGGTCAAGGAATAGGCATGAGACAAGTTTGTTATCACGAGCTATGGAGACTATGTTAATGAATGAAATGAGTGCAGTAGTTGTACTATGCTTGGGACAGAAACCATGCTGTGTGGGTGTGAGAAGGTTTTCCTGGTAAAGGTAATGCATTACCTGCTTGTGAATGCATTTTTTCAGGGTTTTTGAGAGTGGAGAGAGTATGGCAATCAGTCTGAAGTTGGATATGTCTGAGGAGTTGCCCCCTTTGTGAATGGGTAGAGTAAAGAAATTCTTCCATACAGTGGGGACATAGGATTCAGAAATGGATCAGTTGATTAAGATGGACACAGGATAGGCAAGAGGTTCAGAGGCACTCTGAAGGAAGAAAGAGGGTAGCTTGTCAACAGATGGGGAGCAAGGTTTAAGTTTAGAGAGTAATGACTTTACATAGTTAGTTGATACTGCTTTTAGAGAGAAGGTGTTAAGAGGGTTTGGAAGAGGTATATAGTTTGTGGGGGTGCTAGTGTTGTTTCTGGGGGGGGGGTTATTATGGAGGTTATTGAGTTTATAAAATGATTGTTAAATTTGATGGCTATGCCTTCAGGTGTTGCATTGGGACATGGGTTAGGAGAGGAAGGGTTTCCTGGATGAAGAGTCTGTTTAATAGAGCTCCAGAATTTCTTTGGGTCTGATTTAGGAGTAGAGGGAGAATTGGCATAGAAGTTTATTTTGTCATAATGGATGATTTTTTTTTTAATTTTATTTCTGAAGAAGAGGAGGGGTCCTAGCTTTAGTTCACATTTTCCAAATCCTATCCCGGTCTTTCTTTAGGGTTCTGGTAGATTTAGTGAGCCAGGGAGCAGTATTAGATTTGATTCTAACTGTGCGAAGAGGAGCAAGGGAGTTAAGAATGTTTAGGAATGTAGTGTTGAAGAAGTGGACAGGTTCATCTAAAGGAAGAGTGGTGAGGTAAAACCAGTTAATTTTGGAGAGTTGGTGAATAAAGGCGTTAGGACAGAAATGAGAAAGTGAGCGGGTGGTAATAAATTTGTTAGGTTTGGTAAGGTGGGGAGTATGTCTGGTAACTTTATAGGGCAGTGGTCACTGAGGGCATTTGGAAGGGTTTGAGAGTTATGATAGTTTTGAGGGTGGGAGACCAATATCCAGTCAAGAGGAGAGCTAGGTAGGTGAGATTAATTAATGTAGGTTGGGGTTGTGATTAGCTGCTCAAACCCATGTAGGTTCATACAGGAAGTAGTGTTGGGAGCTTGTATTGTAAGCCAATCAATATTTACATATCCCAGTATAATTGTTTAATTGTGGATGGTATGTGAGAGGTGAGCTAGGATGTTCTCAAGTATGTTAATATTATAACCAGGGGGAATATAGATTGCTGCGGCAGTTATGGTGTTGAAACTGTTAAGTTGAAGTTGGTCAGTAGGAGTTCAGCTGGTGAGAAGGAGGGTAAGTCTAGTGTGGGACTGATTTGGGAGAGACAATTGGAGTAGAGTATGGAGACTCCTCCTCCTTTTCTTTTAGGTCAGTCTAATCTAAGGATATTATAGCCAGGAGGGGTGATTTCACTGTCCAGATTGTGCGGTTTTAACCATGTTTCAGTTAGGGTAACTATGTCAGGAGTATAATGAGCTATCCAAGCATGGAGTTCTTGAATTTTATTTACAAGGCTTCTGACGTTGATAGAGCAGAATTGTACTTGTTTTTGTGAGTTGGAGGGGTTGGCAGGTTTAGATACAGGGGGGTTACTGTTCAAGGTAGTGTCTGTAGAGCCTGGGTTACGATGAATGTCACCAGATAGAAGTAGAGGTTTGTAATGGGGTTTTAATTTGAGTAAGTAGACTTTGTTCTTTTGTTTTAAAGAGGAGGGGGGAGATATTTTTATTTTAGGAATGGGAGTGGTGGGGGAAGGATGGAGGGCCAAATTAGTAGATAGGGTTGTGGTGTAGTACTTGAGTTAAGAGTGGTGTTTGAGGGATGGAAATAGGGAGTAGGTAATTGCAAGTGATAGGAGGTGAGGTGATATAGTATAAGGAGTAGAGAAGGTAAGAGTATAGTTTGAGTTGTAAGAGACATGTCACTTTATGGGATGTAGAACAGAAGATGAGAGGAAGGGGTGGGAGTAAGGTATAGTAGTCTTTGATAGTGGATAGTAGGTAAGTGTGGGGAGGAGCAAAGAAGAGAGGTAGTATGAGAACAGGAAGTAGAGGGGTGGGGGCTTTGGTAGGAAGTGAGGGAGTGTGGTTGTATGGATAGATATAAAGGTAATGATATGGGGGGTAGGTGGAGAGCGAAGCGGGGCTACACCTTCCAGATAGAACTTAGTTAAAAAAAGGTATCAGCTAGTCCAGGGACACTTACTAGCGATGCTACACCTGGAGGGCTTTCAGCTGCAATTAGAGCAAATATGGCATCCAGGGTTTTTAAAACCTTTGGTGTATTGCACCTGAGCAATCACTTGGGGGGGGGGGGCATCAATTGGAATTTAAAGTAGCAGGGGACAATCCAAGGCACTCTGCTAACCTAGCTAATTATCAAAGAACAGCCAAGGAAATAAGGTAAACATACAGGCATCCTTGTTCAAGGACTGGAAGGTTTCTCCAAGAAAAACTGTGTGTAGGAGTACACCACAGGTAGAAGTTGTATGCTGCTTACTAGTTTGCAATGGCAGATTTTATTCTCTTTTATATATGTATTCCCCTTTGCTCATTGTTTGCTGCACACAATGTAGCTAAAGATAAAAGCAGATGGAGACTTTGCACCTCTGTTTGGTGTTTAGTGAAGAACAAGTACTGAGGAGGAGGAGGAACTGAAGGCTAGGACTACTGAGCGGGGCTAAATACCTTAACATATAACAAATTATCAACAGTGAAACAGATGACTGAGGTGGGGGTGGGCCAAGAGGAAGAAGGTTTGCAGCTGTTGCCCCTGGGGTGTGCACTCTAGCTGACTGTAACAGATTTTAAAAAGGCATGACAGTAGTCACAAAAGCTGGCACCTACACTACACAAGTGGCAAATATGAACTGAGAATTGCTACCTCTGTTAAGGACAACCACAAAGCCTTCTTCAACTGTGTTAGAAACTTAGAGTTAATGCCCAGCAGTGTTCAGAGGTAATGCAGAACAACAACATTTACTCATCCACTGAGGACATAGCTAACATTAGCAGACAAACTGAGCTCTCACTTTTCTCCCCTACCTCTCCCTGACTTTCCCCAACTTATTGGTATACCCTACAGAGAAACTAAGAAATTCATTTTAGCTTCAGTGTAAATATAAAACAAGTGAGGCACCACAGGGTCATTCAAAAGGTTTTCATTTAATAGCCAGCATAACATTCTGATAAAAATGCTTGCATGATCGAAATTGATTGACAGTCAAGCTACTGAGAATCCCAGTATCTGATGTCAGTTTTCATTCTTTTCGCAACCTATGGGTTCGGATCTGATCCCTCAGATCCGACTCAGCCATTGCAAAAGCTTGTGGCAACCAGAAATCTCTTGATCTCTTCCCTTACCCACAGTGCACCAATCCCAAGTACCACAGATCACGTTTGAACCTTGAAAGCGAACAACGTGGTGCCAGCTTCTCTCGTGCAGCTAAGTGTTATTTTTCAAATAATTATAACTTTCTTTCTAGTCTTTATTTCTAAATATCTAATTTCTCATAAATCTACTTCACATTTATTTTTATTATTGTTAGTCCCTTACCCTTCCCTTTTTCATACTGTTGTACTCTTCAATATACTATCATTAGTATATTTTTTTCTCTGATTTTCTACATTTACTTTAGTTCTCAAATACCATTGTGGGTATTTCTTCCTTTCCCCTATCCTTTCTGGTTTAAAAAAAATTCTCTTGTTTAAATGCTGATAGAGTGTGTTATAAATATTCTTTACTGTGGCTGATAAAGACAAAGGCCCGGTTGGGTTTAAGAAATGTGAAAAGCATGAGCACAAAATTCCATTTTCATATGCCCACATACTTTGTGTGTGCTGTTTGGGTCCAATCCACTTGCAGGTAAATTGTGCTATATGTCATGCTTTTAACCCAAGAGCTCTAGTTGAATGCAAAAATAAGTTGATTCTCAAGGGGTTGCTTCCCTCTTCCTTTAATGAGGCAGTATCTGGCACTTGCCCCTCCACAAGTACTTCTTCAGCATCTTCTAGATATTCAGACAAGTCTAAGACAAGGCCTTTATCGGAGCCGACAACTTTCAGGATCCTAAGAAAAAAATGCTTAAGTCATCGTTTCCAACTTCAACCTCTGATTCTAAATTGAGATAAAAAGAGTTCTCGGATTCAACTTCATTGTCAGATGCAAAACCAGAACTGACCAAAGATACGTGGATCTGACACAGAAAACATTGGACACAACACCTGACATTCCCTGTCTCCTGAGAACCAGATAGTCTCCATCTGTGGCCCCAGTCCCCTCTAGGGTCTCTTTCCCTTTTTTTTGGAGAGACCAAAGCCCCCATCAAAAGTTTCCACTCTCTCTTCCAGGAGCCTTATGGAAGAAGATGTGGAGAGGTTAGTGGAAAGATTCTTTTTGTGCATAGCATGTCAAGTTTCCTGTCAGCTCCTACCCATCAGGGTCAGGAGACCCAACCTTCCACTACACCCCTTTACAAGTTCCTCCTCCAACACCCTCTCAGTTTTGGCATGTTTGGATCAGAGTCTTCCAGACCCGGCAAAATTGGATATGAGAATTGCTTTATCCCCAGATCCAAAGCTTGCTCTGAGCTCTTCTGTTCCGTTGGATCCAGAGAGCTCTCAGATCCATGGCTACCCTGTCAGGTCCAGGGTATCACAGTCAACTCTGAAGATTTTGGAGCTGTCTCTGTACATCTGGACCTTGGTATGGGTTAGTTCAGCACTGACTTTGCCCTTGGGGGAGTTGCCCTTGGAGCAGGAGGGGACTACGGTCTGAAGGCTTGCCCTTACGGATCTGGAGTCCTCTTCTTCTCTAGGAGGCTCTGACTTTGAGGCCATGGAGAGAGCCTTGTCTGCTTCCATGACAAAGATGGTTCCCTTCTCTTTGGATTCTCAGTCTAAAGTATTGCCATCCCTTTATCCAGAGTCTCATCTAACCTCTCCACAGGGACAGCTGGTACCGAAACCCCAAGCTTCCCAGCAGGATGTTCCCACCTCTTCTGATACCTTCCCAGAGTATACCACTGAGGAACGCCCTAAGCAGAGGATGTGCAAGAGGAAGCACTTAGACTCACCCAAGGAGTCAGTGACAGAAGATAATGATTTTGATGAAGTTGAAGGGTCCCCACACCTCCTGAAGATGTCCAGTTTGGAGACATCCTTGAAATCATGAAACAGAGAGGTGGCTGAAAGTCCAGCAACCCTTCTTCTGACAAATCCATATTCCTAGAGGTGTTTGATAGCAGCCCGTGTACCTCCAGGATGACTCCACCCACCGATGATTTCATAGATTTGATCACTCGGCAGGAGTGGAAGGCGCCAGACACTATTGAGACAATTCCCTGGAGACTGGATAAAATGTTATCAGCACCAGAGGACAGGCAGTTTTGGACAAAAGGTATGCCAGTAGATGCCATGGTCATGACGACGGCCACAAAAAAGGAACTCTCCAAAGAAAGTTCCACTGTCCATCCACTGAACAAGGATTCTTGGGTAGTAGACAGATTTGGGAAGCATGTCTATGCTTTAGCGACCTTCACCTTAAGGTCTCTGAACTATTTGGAACATTTCACCAGGTCTCTGAACTATTTGGAACATTTCACCAGGTTACATAGAGACCTAATTAAGGAACTGTCTAATACCCTTTCAGGATGTGTTTCTGATGAGGCACAGACACCTGAAACCTCTCAGTTGGCTAATTGATATCCAATTCCTCCATGAGATTAATTTCATATGTGGCCGAAGGAACTTCAAGTGGCAGAGCATTCTGGTGTTTCCATAAGGAGGCATGCCTGGATGCACTTATGTGATTTTGTGGAGCCCTTCAAGTCTTCATTGGTCAATGTTCCCTTTGACGGAATGCCCCAAATTTAAGGATACTTTATCCAGGTGTAAAAAGGATGGAAAGACCCTGTCTGCAATGGGTATGCATTTTTCCACAGCTCAAAGATTTTTCTCCATAAATCAATGAGAAACTGCAAAAATGTGGTTCAAAAAGTCACAGGGTCCTTTCCAGGACACGTGTGGAGGGGGTTCCCCCAGGGATAGAAGGTTGAACTCCAATGGTAGACACCACCCTTGCAGCAGAGGTGGCCTGAAAAACCAAGGGTCCAGAGATTCCTTTTTTGGTAGACCCTTCCAGCACTCCTCTGCAGACAATCAGAGGTCATTTATCCCTACACCAGAGTGCCTGGCTAGAGATAACAACAGATACATGTGTGCAGAGGATCATTTCCAGAGGTTATAAAATACCCTTTTCCCTTTCATCTCCAACCTCAAGAAAAATCCCCAGTGTTCCACTCAGTCAGAGGGAACAAGCAGCACTTCAAAATACAAAAGCTGCTAGAAAAAAAGAGTCATCCAAGAGGTCCCGCCAGACCAGACAGAATCCGGAACTTACTCAAGGTTCTTTGTAATGCCAAAGAAAACAGAGGACTGGAGGCCAATCTCAGCAACTTGAACAAATCAGTTCGACCACCAAGTTTCGAATGGTCATGGTTCAGTCCATACATTGGATGTGCTTGATAAACCTTCAGGATGCATGCTGTCACATAAAGATGAACAGATGGTCCTGAAAGTACTTATACTTCTGGCTGGGAGTCGGTCATTACCAGTTCAGAGCTCTGCCCTTTGGTCTCACCACATCCCCCAGGGTGTTCACCAAATGCATGGCAGTAGTAGCAGTTCACTTGAGACTGCAAGGATTCTGGGTATTTCAGTATTTAGACAACTGGTTTATTACCACCCCAACCGGGCATCAAGTAATAGAGGCAAGAGATCATATTCTTCAGACATGCTGTCATGTAGGTATCAGCATAAACTATGAAAAGTCTCATTTGGAACCTGCTCAGAATTTGGAATTTATAGGAGCAGTGTTCAATACAAAGTTAATGATAGCCTCAATGCCTCCTGTAAGAGTTCAGACCTTAAGAACACAGGTCAGGAAGATAATCTGCAGTACCAAGGTGTCAGCCCACTTAGTCCTTCAAGCTGTAGGGTCAATGGCAGCAGTGATAACTCTAGTACCTTCATCAAGATTTTACATGAGGATTCTGCAGTGGATGCTAGCCACGCAATGGTCAACACTTTATCAACCTATGTCAATCCTGATAAATATTACTCAGATTTGCAAGAGAGATCTCGGATAGCGGATTCAATCAGATCAGGTACTACAAGGCCGTCCATTTATTCCTCCTTGGCCCTAGGCCATAGTGACCATGGAAGCTTCTCAGTTATGGTGTGGGGAATTACCTGGGGAAAATAGTCCAAGGCACTTGGTCCCCCAAAGAGGATAATTTGCATATCAATGTCCAAGAGATGAGAGCAGTCCTTTTAGTGTTGCAGGCCTTTCAAGAAGCTCTCCCCTCAGGGTCAATTGCAGTTCAAATGGACAACATATCAATTTGATACATTGGCAAACAAGGAGGGGCCAGATATTAGCCCTTGTGTCAAGAAGCACTCAGAGTGTGGCAGTGGATGATCTCATCCAACCTCTTTCTCAGAGCAACTCATATTCCGGGGAAATCCATTGTTATCACAGACAAGTTGAGCAGGTGCATTCATCTACCTCATGAATGGTCTCTCATCAAGAATGTGGAGAAGATGATTTTTCATCAGTGGGGCCAGCCTTGCTGCGATCTTTTCCCTTCTCTCCTAAACAACAGTTGCAGCAGCTACATTGCTCTGATCCCACCCCCACAGGAGGAGTCACTGAGGGATGCCCTCCTTCATGACTGACCCCAGACCTGCTTTATGCCTACCCACCAATCCTATTAATTTCCAATTTCCTGCAGAAAGCTGCCATGTTGAAGAGCAAAGTTATCCTCATTGCACTGTTTTGGCCTCAACGGATTTGGTTTCCCTTCCTTTGACCTCACTTACTCTACTCACCATGGATTTTGGATCTGACTCCAGACCTCCTGTCACACCCAACAGGCATGATCCATCCAGACATATCGAACCTTAGGCTGACAGCCTGGCTTCTCCACTTCCATTAATAACCAGACAACCTATGCTGTCTTCTCTAGTCCATCAGATACTCCCGTAAACCATCAACACATAAGCTGTATTCCAGCAAATGGAAAGGATTTGCTTACTAGGTCAGCCAAAATAAGGTTGATCCCTTTTCAGCTCCTTTGCATAGTACCTTTCGATTCTTAGCCTTGCTTTTTAAAGAAGGAGCAAGGTCTTCCACAGTGAAAGTCCATCTAGCAGCGATATCAGATTTTCACATAGGATTTTAAGGTGCTTCTGTTGCCTCCCATAGGCTATGCAGAACATTTTTTTTGAGATACTGTTCCTCTCACTCCTACCTTTAGGAACCCTACTGTACCATGGGACCTTAATCTGGTGGTGCAGCAACTTACTCAACCCCACCCCCCCCTTTGAACCTAAAGCTAAATGTAGTCTCAAGTATCTTTCCTGGAACAGTATTTTTCTAGTAGCCATTTCTTCTGCCAGAAGAATTTCAGAGTTTCAGGCTTTATCTTTGAAACAGCCTTATTTGATCTTTCACAAAGACAGGGTCACTTTATGAACTAACATTACCTTTCTCCCTTAAGTTGTTTCAGAGACTAATATTAATTAATCTATTAACTTGGAACCACAAAAGGTGGAAACACGATGCAGAATCACTTATTTTTCCACTTTATTTAGTTTTTTTGTCCTCACAGAGCAGGTCATCATCAAAAGTCCTGCTCTGTGAGGATGGAAGCGCTTTTTGATGTTAAGCACTTTCGTGTATGTGTGTTCGATGTTTTGTGATTTGGACATTTGCTAGTCGAGCATGTGTCCGGATCCCACCTTAAATATATACCATCAACCAATCAAATTGCTTTAAACAATATATGAATTAAACATTTATCCTCCCCTCAATACACTTCTTTTTTGTTGTTTGCCCATAATGTGAATGCTGACAATGTCAGTTGTTTAGATGTTTACTATTTATAATAATAATATTAATAGCAAATTTGAATCCAAGTTTTTTAGGAAACAAAGTTATTCTAATAATTACCTTTATCATACAAGCCAGCATCCACTTTGGCAAAAAAAAAAAAAAAAAAAAAAAAGAATTTAGCTAAAGGGCAAATGATGAGGCTGTGATGTTTAGGTTTGGATGACTTTATTTTTGGGAAGGAATTGGAGGTTCTTAAGGGAAAGTTTCTAGATAGGAAATATCCACCTTGTTTGGTTAATTTTATGGCTGAGTATGTTGTAGATAATAGGCATAAACTTTATCAGCTGATTTTGCATTTTCTGATAGTGGTTGTTGTATTAATAGTACAGTAGATGACAGCCCAACATTTGCTGTCTACCTGAGGAAAAATTATTTGGAGCCTACCTGGGTTATAAAAATACCTATGTAAATACTTCCAAGCAAAGATCCTAAATCTTCTAGACTTTGTTGCATATTTGGGGGACATAACATGTACCCCCCACCCCCCATTGTTTCTTTGTGAATTGCTTAGCTAGTCTCACTTCCCAGTCCTTTCTAACCTCCTCTGATTGATTCTTATAGTTATCGTGCAATATTTTATATGTTGTACTAATTATTCCTTTCATAACAGCAGCTTCTGTACTAGATTCTACTAAAAACTCTACCAGTGCTGGACTTTCCTTTAGGACCTCCGCTATTTCTTTCTATTTGCCTATACGTTGATATCAGTCCTTGATAGGGAAGGCAGTCATTAACCTACAGTCCAAATAAATTCTTGGAGTCTTACCATTCTGTTACCTTTCCCTCTCTAGTTATTTGCTCCCAATACCTTGGTTCCTTTGTCAGTTTTCTCTGATAAATTCCAGCCCCCTCTTGCCTTTTGTCTGTATCCTTAATTGCAGTCATCCCTATTGTCAGAATTTCCTTTCTCTATTCCCGTGTTGACTTGGTTCTTAGAGTACTTTCTACTGCTTTATGAATGTAATATTCTGTATGATTGTTGTTATTCTCCTTAAAGGTCTTCATCCTAAATATCAGTCTCTCCTTGTTTCTTGAGCTTTCCCCCTGTTTCATCATCATCCCTTTCCACTTTGAATTATAGTTTTCTGCTTGTGTTGTGTATAGGAGCCCTAACTGTGTTGCTCTGAAATACCCCTTCAAATCAGGTAATCCCAATCAGCCTTGTTCTATTCGAAGGATCAGCTTATCCCCTTGACTCTTGCCTTCTTCCCATCCCAGATAAAATCCTTCAGCTCTTTGTCAATTGCTATCCACAGTTTCTCTTCTGGTTGATAAAAATATGCCTGACCTGTGTATAATACTAAAGGACTAAAACATTTTAAATGTTACTTCAATATCCATGCAACAGAGTTCCAGTTCTCAGTTTTTGTATTATCTTTTGTTTAGTCTTTTCTCACATATCCTTGGCTGCCACAATATAATTATTTTTAATTCATGCTCTTAAATACTTTATTTTATCATGTCCCCATAAATATGGATATTGCTGAACCAATTTGTGTATGGGTACATAATTTACTTCTATTGCTTTTGTTTTAGCTTCATTAATTTTGTATCTTGAAAAGATTTGAAACTGTCTCAGAATGTTTCACAACACTGCACTGTCTCTTTCTGGTTTTGTCAGGTATAAAATAATGTCATCTGCAGATAGAGCCAGCTTTTCTTGAATACCATACCAATTATATCCTTGTATTTCTGACTCTTATTTTCTTTTGCCAGTGGCTCTAAATATAATGCAAATAAAGGGGAGAGAGGACACCCCTGCCTGGTTCCTCTGCTCAGGCAGAAATGATCAGAGGACCGAACCCACTTTCATTTTTGCCTTTGATCCCTCATATAACCTTCTAATAAACCTTACAATTTTATCAGGGAATGCAAATGCTTCCATTACCCTGCTCATAAAGTCCTAGCTTACTCTCTCAAATGCTTTCTCTGCATCAAAACCCACCAACAGCAGTGATATTTTCTTACTTTCTGCTTCCCTCTGGATCATCAGTGTTCTGTTAATGTTGTCAAATGTTTGCCTCCCGTCCACAAAACCACGCTGATCCATATCTGTCAATTTCTTTTTGCCATTCTTTTAGCCATTATAGACATAAACACTTCGTAATCATGGTTTAGTACTGAAATTGGCCTGTATGAAGCTGTATCTGATGGATCTTTACCCTCTCTACCTATTACATCTACCACTGCTTTCTTCCATAATGTTGGTACTTCTCCTCCTCTTAAAATACTGTTAAAACAAAACCTTCCAGATCTTTATCAATTTTTCACTCCTAGCTTTCAAACTTCCACAGGAACACCATCTGTTTCTGGGGATATTCCTGTAGATTGGTTACACATCACAATTTTTTATCTCATCTCCTCCTATCCTAACCGTTAATAATTGAGCCTCATCTACCTCTAATTTTGGCATATTTAATTCTTCCATAAACATTTCTATTTGTATCTTTTCTTGAATTCTATATATCTCTGCTTTATATATGCTTTCATAGAATTTCCAAAATATTTCTAATACCTCTATAGGATCTCTTGTTACCTTCCTTGTTATAGGCTTCCTAAGCTTGGCGATAGTGCTTTCTACTTTCTGTTGCCCGAGTTGTTGTGCTAAAAGTTTTTGTGCTATAGTGTTATTATCAGAAAGCAGTTGCTTAGCAGCAATCTTTCTAAACTGGTGTAACTGGTGGGTAATCCCTTATTTTCTGCTTAGGCTGCAGTTGATCCTCTTCTTGTTCTGTGAGATCACCCCTATTCTGCAATACTTTAACATTTGTCAGTCCCTCTAAGTAATTCTTGTTAATTCTTAACCATAGCTTCCTTTCTTTTATTTCCACCATATTTTTAAACTCCACCTTAATTTTAGCCCACTCCCTAGCTATATTTTCAGAAGTAATTTCTATCCTCTTGAATAGCTCCTGAATAATCTCCACTACCCATTCATTAAATTTGGGTTCATATCAGTTTGTTGAAACTTCAGCAGTTCAAACACCATATGTTTGAACTGTGAAGTTCGAAAACTGATTATTGCAAAGCCGCAGAACACCAAATTATTTCCCAGGGAAAGAATTTGGTGGGCCATTTCTGTGGCTTCACTATTACCTCCACTGTGGTGCGAAGGTTACGGACCAGGTTAAGGTAAGTGTGCGAACGGTCTGGGTTAAGGTGAGTGTGTGATAGTTATGGACCTTAGGGTTAGGGAGCGGGTAAAGTGAGTGTGCGATAGTTACGGACTTTAGGGTTAGGGAGCGGGTAAGGTGAGTGTGCGATAGTTACGGACCTTAGGGTTAGGGTTTGGGTTAAGGTAAGTGGATAGATAGTAGTGTATGTATGGTTTAGTGTAGGGTTAGAAGTAGGGTTTTGTGAAGTGTATATGTATGGATTATTTATTTTGGTGTGCTTGTGTTGTGTATGTGTTTTCTTGGAACAGTGATTTTTTTTCCCTGGGAAAAAAGTCGCTGTTATAAGCCTTCAATGGTTTTGCACTTCGAGGTTAGAAGTTCGAATGTATGGTGTTAAAACTTCTGCCGTTTGGTCGAAGTGATATAGACCCCTTAAATTCATCTCTTTTCAACAGATAGGGAAGAAAGCACCAGTGTCTCATATTTATTTCATTACCATGTATTTTTATTTTAGTTATTATTGGTGCATGCTCTGAAATAGTTATTGGGTGTGTATCAAGACCTTCAATTAAATGCAAATGTTCCTGTGAAATGTAAAGTCTGTCTAGCCTAGCCCACTTTTTATATCTTGGGGAATAATATGTAAATTCACACTGAACTTCTATTACTGATTTCACATCTTCCATGCCAAATATTTTTTATAAATTTCTTCAAAAATATACGCTCCATTGTTATACTTTCCCTTCTATCCCTCCAGACACATATTCACTGCTGCAAATCAAATTCCAGTCCCCACCTATAAGTAATATTCCTTGCTGAAAACTGATAATTGTGCTAGAATTTTCTTAAGCTCTATTATAGCAGTTTTAGGTGGAATACATACCAGTGTAATCCTCCTGCCTTGCCAGTAGTTCCTTATCACTATAAATCTGCCATTATTATCTTTTCTGTCCTTGTCTATCACTATTGCAGCTTCTCTTGCAATTAATATAAGTACTCATCTTTTCCTTTGTCCCAGATATTCCATTGAATAACCATCCTGAAAACCTTTCTGTATCAAATTCACATATTCAGTTCTTTCTACGTGTGTTTCCTGTAACATATCTGTTGGCACTCTACATTTTTAATATAGTTCACTATTCTTTCTTTTTTGTGTTTATCTGTGAGACTATTGACATTTAAAGACATTACAGAAATCATCATTGCATTCAAAAGTTATTATTCCCACCTTTTATATATATAACACCTTTTTTGTTAAATGTCTAGTTCCAGGTTTTGTGTACATGCATACACTGTTTAGCAACTATGTCACATCTTACAAAATGGTTTGTTTTATTGAAAGCCCTCAAAAAAACAAACAATTAACCCCTGAATACCCCCCATAAACCTATTAATTTAATACTAACACACAAAAGTATGTACATCTTCAAATATTGAAGTTTTACCCCCCCCCCAAATAGGAACAGATGTCCCAAACTGACAGCCACACTCACAGACATGAGTTAACTTAAAAGAAAGGGAGCTAACTTAAAAGAAAGGTTATGCATGCTAAGATGCATGATGCAACCTGTGCTTCTACTAATTGCTAACTGGTTTTGTCTTATCTTTTTAGCTCTCCCAGCTGGAAAAACCTCCTTTCAGAGAACTTTATCTTCTAGCCAGTTTCTTGTCTTTTTCCCCAGTCAATCACACTTCACCAGACTGTAACAAATTTTCTTTATCAGATTGTCTCTGTGGAGACATGAGAACCAGACAGCCAATTTCTCTTTATCAGATTTTCTCCTGGAGACATGAGAACCAGGCAGTCAGTTTCTGTTTATCAGATTGTCTCCATGGAGACACGAGGGCCAGATACAGAATTGTTACTAAGCATACATTCATTTGCTAGAAAAAAAAGCCTCATAATATTCAATGTTCTTTTTCATTTACTTGCTTTCTCTTAAAACTTGTTACTAAATTAATTTAAGGTTTTCAAGCCAATCATTCCCCATGCAAGAATGAGAAAAAGCACACATTTTTTTTCTTTTGTTATGCTCTTTAACCAGGATTTATTTTTACATTGCAGTGCCTACATTTCTTAAAAGTGAACAAGAAGATAGAGTGAAGGGAGAAAGAAAGGGAAAAAAGAGCAGCACCTATTTGCAGTCCCCATTACCCATAAAATTAACTGAGAAAACTTAACTTTATAGCATGCAAAGAAAACCATACACCACAAAAATTATACTGTTAAGAAAAAAATAATCTGATGTTGTCAATCTTTATGTAATACTTAACTATGAGCCTTCAGAACCAACCTGGCCATTATTCCAGCTCGCCCTTCCAGAAACTCTCGAGCTAGGCTGTATCCATGATGCTCCTCACCAAATTACCTCAGATCTAATTTGCAGCTTCGTAGTGCCAGATATGTTCAACCAACCTCTCCAGCCTTGGCTTTTATCTAACTGTAAGTTATTTTTTCCCTTTAAATTCTGTTTCTTTCTATATTCTTTATCTATCCATTCCTCTGGTTCCCTTTAGGTGTGTACATAAGTCATCTTTTTTTCTCTCTTTTACCGTTAGATACTGTAAGATACCATTGTTAGTACTCAGGTAACCTCCTTTATCACTGTTGGTAATTCCCTTTCCATTTCTACTAAAAAAAAAATAAATAAAAAATAATAAATCTTTTTCTTTTTTTTGTTTATTTGTGACCGTGTTTGTGCATTTGCATGTGTCAGGAGGCCTTAGTTTCTACTATGGCCGAAAAACCCTCTAAAGGTACCTCCGTTTTTAAGAGTTGCCAAAAGTGTGAGAGAAAAATGTCAAGTTCAGCTGGACACACCTTTTGTGTTTATTGCCTTGGTGCAGTCCATCTTCAAGAAGATTGCTCCATCTGTCACGGCCTTTCCACTAAAACCCTGACAAAGCGTAAAAATAAGCTCCTTTCCAAAGGGCTTCTTAAATCTGAGTTTAAAGAGGCTATCTCTGATCCCAAAACAGAAGCCAGCTGTTCTCCTTCCTCATCATCTTCTTCAAAACCGAAAAAGTGAACCCATTTGGTTCTGACGGCATTTTTGGAAGCACCTTCTAAATTGGCCAAGACTCCCACCATACCAACTGTTTCCTTGAAACTGGTGGGAAAAGATACTCTTTCATCGACACCAACCTCTGCAGCTCAGGTCTCCGTGTAGACACCTCTCGCTTCAGTATCAGCTGAACATATGGTACCGAAGGAGTCGCAACTTGATAGTTCTACCAAGGGCATCTTATTCTCCCTCAATTGACTCATTTGCAGAATCCAAGTCCTTTTTTGGAGAGATGGCCTCCAAGATCTCCTATTCAGTCCACTAAGAGCCTGTCGGAGTCAGATATTATGAGATTGGTCGATCAACTCCTGACACCAAGGAGAATGCCTCCATCTTCAGTTTCTAGCCATATTGGATCTGGAACCTTGCCTTCTTCTACACCCATTCAAATTCCTCCAACTCCAGCCGAGTTTTCAGAGCCCCTAGTACTGACCATCCTGGCTTCTACCATTTCCAAGCCCGCCAGAACTCCTTTTCTGGTAAGAGTAGTTGCCTTGAGCTCTTCTGGATTGTTGGAACCAGAGACCTCCCAGGGTTGAGGCTTCCTTGCCGGTTCCAAGGGCAGGGTTCGACTTCAATTCTTTTGGGGTCCTCCATGCCCCTTGTGACCTCGGCATATGTAAGTTTGACCCTGGCTTCTGCTTCAGAGGTGGCTTCCTCATTGAGGGGTGGGACCACAGTTCTGAAGGAGTCTATTTGGGTTCCAGGCTTCCATCCCTCTACTGGGGGGCCTGCCTTTTGGGCTGTAGAGAGGGCCTTTTTCCAGTGTGGAAGGCTAATGTGCCAAAACCAGTATGATGTTAATTTGTTAATAAATGTATTCTAACAACACCTGGTGCTGGCCTTTTTTGTTTTGATCCTGAATGCATTTTAGCCGTGTGCACCCGCCGTACATGCGAGGGTTTTTGTATCTGTACTCACAGTCTATGCCATCCTTGTTGGGCCAGTAACTTGTCCATCCCCTAAACCAGAGCTTTCTCAAGTCTCTTCCCTGAGACAAGGGGCACAAAAGCCTCAGGAGCGATACACCCTGGTGATGATATCTTTGGATACTTCTCCGGAGCATCCCACTGAAGAGGTGTCTTCAAAGAAAAAGTGCAAATTTATTTTATTTTACATTTGTTGACTGGGATGGTCCAACTGGATTCATGTCCATTTTCAGTGGAGGCCAGGGGAGAAAAGCTCCAAGGTAAACAGATGCAATAAAAACACTGAAGACATATTATGGATATGGTATTTACAACGAATGCATACGCAAACATGAATAGACAAGTTCACAGGTTAGAATTACCCCTGGTTACAGTCAGGAGAAAATTAGCAGTAGATTGATTAATAGATTATTCACATTCATGATGAGAGTTAGCCAGGCTTGTTGAAGTGGCAAAGCCAGTTTAGTGCCAGATGTTGTTTGAGTTTGGTTTTAAATTGGCCTAGGGAGGAGTGCAAAGTAATATCAGCTGGAAGTAAGTTTCAGGCTCTGCCTGCAGAGTTTGCAAAGAGGGAATCACTGGGTGCATTGTTAATTTTAATGGTCTGAATTAGTAGTTTGTCCGAGGATTGCAGCAGTCTCGGATTGTTATGGGGGGGGGGGGGGGTGATAATATTTTTAAGAGCCGGTGTATTATCTGGATTATACAGGATTTTATTAGCCATGATCAGAAGGTTATATTGGATTAGACTGGGAAGTTCTAGCCACCCAAGTTGTTTAAGGTTGATGCACTGGTGTGTTCTAAAAGGCAGGCCATTGGCATACCTGGCAATGTGATTGTAACAGGTTGACAGTCTATTAAGTACAGACTTGTTTAGATTAGAGAGAAGGGGGGAAGCATATAGAAGTGTTGAAAGTAGGTGAGAATGAGCAATGGCAATCTTAACTGGAGGGGTTAGGAAGGCTTTTATTCTGTATAGTGACCCACGTTTTTTATTGATGGTCTTGATCGATTGGTTTACATGTAGGTCAAATTGTAGGTTATTATCAATAATGACACCTAGTAGTTTTGTAGAGGGGTCGGGGGAGATTATTGTGTCATCTTTTGCATTTATGGTGAAGGTAAAAGCAACAGACCTTTGTGTTGGTGAGAATAACAGCATTTTAGTTTTTTTGAGATTTAGTAACAATCAACGTTCAGAGAGCCAGTTTTCTATAGTATTAAAGGTCGACTGGGTAGCAGACCTCAAGTCTGTAAAAGATGTAGCTGAGCAAATCAGGGTGGAGTCATCAGTATATTGGATACAGCTGACATCTGGGATGACAGTATATAAGTCGTTAATACAGATGGAAAACAGTAGGGGCCCTAATATTAGAGCATTGTGGTACTCCAAGCGTGTTAGGTAATAGGTTAGAGCTTGTTCTGCCAGAGAACAGCCTGCTGCCTCCCATTGAGGTAGGAATTAAACCATTGAAGGGCTTTAGAATCTAGACAGAAAGTTTGCAGGTTGTGAATCAAAAGTTGGTGATCCACCATGTCAAATACCTTGGAAAGATCCAAGAAGAGGGCTGAGAATATGTGATTATTGTTATAGTTATTGTTTATGGTATTGGTAAAAGTCAGCAGGGCTGAATTCATGCTGTGTTGTGGTTGGAAGCCGTGTTGGGTATTGGCCATGAGGTGATTCTGGATTAGATGGTGCATGAGTTGTTTGTGTATACATTTTTCTATAACCTTTGCAAGTGGAGAAAGTATAGCTATTGGTCTATAACTGTAGAATTCAGTGGACGAACCTCCTTTATGTAGTGGGATTATGTAGGATGTTTTTCAAATGGTGGGAATTTTAGCCTCTGCCATGGTACGATTAATTAGTATTGATACTGGATAGGCAATGGCATCAGCTGATTTTTGAAGGTACTTGGCGAGGAGTTGGTCAGCGGAGAGTGTGGTGGGTTTTAATTTTTTAATCAAGGTTTGCATAAGTGATGTGGACACTGGTTGGGAGCTGAACGAGAGTAGGTTTATAGGGGTGATATTATCAGGGCCAGGGGAGCTAGGAGGTAATTAACTAGCTAGGGCTTGAATTGCCTCAGTAAAGAAATGGTTAAAACGGTCTGAGACATCCTCAGGGGATTTATCAATGGTAGCAGCGGGGATGGGTGTAGACATTTTTCCAGGATGAAGTAGATTATTCAGACCTGCCCAGAACTTCTGAGGATTATTCTGGTTAGCTGTCTGTAAATTACAGTGGTATTGTTTTTTGTCTTGTAGAATGGATTTTTTAGTTTCATTCCTAGCTTGCCTGTATTTAACATGATCATGGGGGTCTTTAGTGGAATGCCATAGAGCCCAAAGTTTGTTTCTGCTGGTAATTTTTAGTCTGGACTCTTTAGAAAGCCATGGTGCAGTTTTTGCTTTTGTTCGCTTTGAGCAGGCAGGTGCATGCAAATCAAGGATTTCAAGAAATTTGTTGTAAAAATATACAACTGCCTCCTCTAAGGGTAGGTGTTTTAGCAGAGACCAGTTACAGGAGTTAAGTTCCTGTTAGAATTCTGACTTTTCTGAGTAAGGGTTATTGTAGATTAATGGCTTGCTTTTTGCTTAACTATGTAAGTGAAAAGGTGGTCACTAAGGTCATTGGAGAGGGTACCAGCAGTGTACAGTTGGGGGTTACTATCTATGAGTACCCAGTCAAGTATGCTTTCTTTTTGGTTGGGTTTACCTAGCCTGGTAGGGGTGGTTATGGTTTGTGTAAATGCATTCAGGTTTATGTTGGTAGAAGGGGATTCTGAGGAACAGGTGCCCCAGCCTGTGTTAAAGTCTCCAAGTAGTAGGGTTTCTCGAGGGTAATGACATGATAGCCAGTGAAGGGTGTCTTCAAGTGTGGCTATTTTATTACCCGGGGCAATATACATACAGATGATGTTGATGCATTTACTTTTGTTAAATTGCAATATAGTGACAAGAATTTTGGAGTTATTAATCTGAGGTGGTTGATTAATATCGATGGTCACATTCAACTCAGATTTGTAGAGTATAGCTACCTCACCCCTCTTCCTGGAAACACAATCCAGCCTGTGTATGTTGTACCCAGGTGGTAACACTTCATTGTCAGTAGTGTTAGGTTTTAACCAGGTCTCAGATAGACAGAGAATCTCAGGGGAGTGGACAGCCAGGAGAGCATGTAGTTCATGTACCTTGTTATTAATGCTCCTAATATTGTGATGACAGGCCAGGAGATAGTTAGTTGGTCTACTGATTAAAGTTTTATGGCTTAGGTTACAGGTAGAGGGGGTGCATATATCAGAAGTGGATGGGCCTGGGTTGAAGTGAATGTCACCACTGAGTATGAGGCTGGGTCTATACTTAGTGATAAGCCTCAGGAGTTTGTTTAAAAGTTTGTAGTATTGTCTAGATCTAGAGCCAATATGCCAGGGATTGGTATGCTGAAAGAGTGAACAAGATATTGAGTTGTACCC
The DNA here is from genome assembly GCF_019279795.1 of Protopterus annectens. Lineage (NCBI taxonomy): Eukaryota > Metazoa > Chordata > Ceratodontiformes > Protopteridae > Protopterus > Protopterus annectens. The sequence continues at coordinate 730,860,561 of NC_056744.1, forward strand.
ATTGTTATTAGCATGGCTGAAGGTGGGATGCTTTACAGCTGGGGTGATAGCATGGCCTTTAGGGTACTGATAACCAATAAGCAAATGGTTTTCATACAAGGTGAGTACATAAGTGGCTAGCAGAATGGGTAGAAAAGAGTAGTGTAACATTATGAGAGAAGGAGTATAGTAGGTAGGATCTGTTGTTCGTATGACAACAGTAGAAGATCTGATGGTCAATTTAGAGGTAATAGAGTGGGTGGAGAGAATATGTTAGGCGAAAGCTAATAGGATGGTAAAACAGGGTGGAAAAAGTATGTAGGTGAAAGCTGATAGGATGTTATGTAGGTAAAAGCTGATAGGATGTAGTAACAGGGGTGTGGTAAAGTACCTATAAATTTAGAGATAGTGGGGTCAGGTGGGAATTGGGGGCAGGGAGGGGTGCGGAGTGAGCCCGAGCACAGCAAGGGTGAGCGGAGCGGGGCTAACACTAACTCTGTGTTTTCCTAGGCTTTGGTATGTATGTAGTGTTAACTTAATGGTTGTATTATAAACTGAAGTTTTAAGCTGTATTTTTAAAGGTTTGGAGACAAAGCCAGAGAGGCACGATTACATTGGTTTGGACATGTGCTGAGGAGGGATGCTGAGTTTATTGGGAAAAAGATGCTAAGGATGAAGCTACCAGGTAACAGGAAAAGAGGAAGGCCTAAGATAAGGTTTATGGATGTGGTGAGAGAGGACATGCAGGTGGTTGGTGTGACAGAGCAAGATGCAGAGGACAGGAAGAAATGGAAACAGGTGATCTGCTGTGGTGATCCCTAACGGGAACAGGCGAAAGAAGAAGATTATGATGATGATTTTTAAACTGTATTTTGCACTAAGTTATACGCTATGTTTAGACTGTGATTTATACTCGTGCAGGGTATTTGTTAGCTGCAGGTTATGGGTTCAGAGTATAATTTTCAGGGCTATGGAAATGGAAGCACTTGGACTCCCCTGAAGAGTCCTTCACAGAGGATACCAATTTCATTGAAGGCGAAGGTTCCCCCAAGTCACCCCCAGATGATGTTTGCTTCAGGAACATACTAGAAATCTTGAAACAGAGGGGTGGCTGGACTACCTTTCAACCTTCCTCAGAGGAATCGGTATACCTGGAGGCTTTTCATGCCCAGCCCTCTACCTCTTGGATCTCTCTGCCCACTGACGATCTTATAAAACTGATCGCCCAGCGGGCCTGGAGAATTTCTGACTCTATCGAGCTGATTCCTAAAAGACCTGACCAGATTCTCTCTGCCCCAAAAGATGAGTAACACTGAGCCAATGGTAGTCCTGTAGATGCCATGGTGGTAGCAGCAGCCACTACAAATGAACTTGCAGAAGAAAGTCCAACTATCCATCCTTCTAACAAGGAGTCTAGGACTATGGATAGGTTTGGGAAGCACATATACACTTCAGTGACCTTCTCTCTCAGGTCCTTGAATTGGTTTACTATTGAAATTGCGATTGAACTTAGTCGAAAGGCCACTTCTGTGACGCATTTATGCAAACTGAAACCGTGAAAAGTTTTCGCAACCGACGGGCATTCGACGTTCGACATTACCGGCCGCACAACACCTCCACACCCATGCTACCATGGCTCACGCAGGGGCGAGGATCTGCCATTCACACAATTGGATTTGACCACGATGACATTCGCTCTTCAGCCTTCGCGCAAGTCGAGTCGCACATAGTCGGTTTGGCATTTCAATGGTAAACCCCTTGAATTATATAGTGCATTTTACCAGGCTTCAGAGAGATCTGGTTAAAGAACTTTCAGATACTGTTACAAGGGCAGTAACTGAAGGGGTCCAAGAAAAGGTTACTTCTCAGCTCACCACCCTTGAATTGATTTCCAATTCGTCCATGAGACTAATTGGTCATACAACTGAAGGGATGACAAGAGCAGCAGGTTCAGGTGTAGCCATCAGGAGACATGCCTGAATGTGCTTATGTGACTTTGCAGAGCCATTTAAGTCTTTTTTTGTCAATATTCTGTTTGGCAGATCATCTCTATTTGGCCCCAAGGTTAAAGAGATGCTAGCCAGATGTGAGAAAGATGGGAAGACCCTTTCTGCCATTGATGTACGCTTCTCCACTCCTCAACTTCCCTACTGCAGGAACCAGAGAAGTGGGAGGCTATGGTTCAAAAAGACCCAAGGACCTTTCCAGGACTCATGTGCTAATAACTTCCCCCTGGGCAGAGGTGGAAATAATAATGGAAGATGCCGTCCAAGAGCCAAAAGTGGCCTACAGAACCAGAGGTCCAGAGATTTTCTGTGGTAACGCCTACCAGCACTCCTGAAAGGAGGCCTGATTGCCTTCCTCTGGAGGCAGTCTGGGGATGATTATCCCTGCACAAATCTGCCTGGCTAGAAGTGAAGACAGAAAAATGGGTGCAGGGGATCATTTCCAGAGGTTACATCATTCCCCTTTCACTGAAAGCAAAAAGACCAAAAAGACTCCCAGACATTCCACCCAGTCACAGGGAAGCAGCAGTCATAGAAATTCAAAAACTGCTTGACAAAAGAGTCATCCAAGCTGTCCCACAAGTCCAGAGAGTATCCGGAATTTACTCAAGGTTCTTTTTATTGTCTGAAAAAACAGGGGACTGGAGACCCATTTTGGATCCCAGTCAGTTGAACTAATCAGTTCAACAAACCAAATTGCTGATGGTCTTGGTACAGTCAATACTTCCATTCTTGGAGAAAGATGACTGAACGTGCTCAGTAGATCTTCAAGATGCGTATTACCACATAAAAATGGACAGGCACTCCAGAAGATTCTTGCGTTTCTGGCTGGGAGCCAGTCACTATCAGTTCAGGGCACCCCAGCCCCCAGGGTATTTACCAAATGCATGGCAATGGTAGTAATGCAGCCCAGACTGCTAGGATTCCGAGTATTTCCATATCTCGATGACTGGCTCCTTACCAGTCCCATCAGGCATCAGCTCATAAAGGACTCTTCATCTTTGTGCCATCTTAGGAATCACTATAAACTACAAAACTTCCCATCCTGAACCATAACAACAGCTGGAATTCATTAGAGCTGTGCTAGGCACAATCATCGGATTTGTGTTACTTCCCCTAGAAATGCACTAAAGGGTCAGGTCACAAGTAAACCAGATCATTCAAAACAATAGAATAACAACAAGACTCATTCTACACTCCCTTGGCCAGAATGCAAATTCTTCAGTGGCTTCTGGCCTCCCAATGGCCCTTGTTAAATCAACCTATGTCCCATCTGATTTTGATCACCAATCATTGCAAAGAAGACCTGAGTTGGTGGCTCCATTCCAATGAAATCTTGTTGGGCCATCCCTTTGTCCCTCCTCAGCCCCAAGCCATAGTGACCACGGAAGTGTCCCAGATGGGGTGCATTATCTGGGAAAGACAGTCCAAGGCACTTGGCCCTGGATAGAGGCCAACTTGCATATCATTGTTCTAGAGATGAGGGCAGTGCTCTTAGCATTGCAAGCATTTCAAAATACTCTCCCCTTTGGAACAGCTGCAGTTCAAACAGACAACATGTCAGTAGTCTGGTATATAAACAAACAAGGGGGAACCAGGTTGTACCCTCTTTGTCAAGAATGGCAGTGCACATTCTGGGAGGCTCCAGCATGATTGCTGATAAGTTGAGCAGAACCAGCCTCATGACTGGTCTCTCAATCCAGTGGTGGCGAGAAAAATATTCTGCCACTGGGGCCTACCTTGCTGCAGTCTCTTTGTGTCCCCTCTGAACAACAAATGCAGTAATTACTTTGCCCTAATCCCCCTCCCCCTGAGGGAGTCATCCACAGACACTCTCCTTTACGATTGGCCCCCTGGTCTTCTGTATGCCTTTCCTGCGACTCCTCTAATATGTCATTTTCTAAAGAAAGCCAACAGGTCGAAGTACAGAATAATCCTCATTGCCCCATTCTGGCCTCAGCAAGTCTGGTTTTCCTTTCTTTGGACTCATCTACTTCAGAAACCCTGGAAACTGGACCCAGCTCCAGACCTATTGCCCCGTCACAAGCTCATGCATCATTCTGGCCCAACACAAGCCTTCAACTAGAAAATTGTAACATAACAAAAGGATAAAATTTGCTAAATGGTCACTTGACTGTAATATTGAACCTTATGCAGCACCTGTAGACAACGTTTTAGAGTTTGTAGCCTTACTCTATCAGACTGGTTCATCAGCTTCTACCATTTGGGTGCATCTTGTTGTCATATATCTAAGTTCCATATTGGTTTCAACGGTTCATCACTTATGTCTCATATACTTTGTAAAACCTTTTTGAAAGGAACCATAATGCTCAAGTCTCCAATTAAAGAACCCTCTGCTCCATGGGATTTGTACTTGGTACTGCATCTCTCACCCCCCCCCCTTTGAACCTTCAGCAACTTGCGACTTAAAGTTCTTGTCCTGGAAAACCTTATTTTTGATAGCTATAACTTCAGCCAGGAGAATATTGGAAATTTGAGCCTTGTCCTGCAAACCCCCCAATCTGATATTTCATAAGAACAGGATCTCCCTCAGGACAAATCCTTCCTTTTTGCCAAAGGTTGTTTCAAAGTCAAATATCAATCAAACCTTTCATCTCCCAGGCTTTTTTCCTAATTATTCCAACAAGGGAGATTACTGTCTGCACTTACTAGATGTACACAGGCAATTATGTTTTTTACCTTCACAGAACAAAGGACATTATAAAATCCGACCAACTGTTCATTGCCTTTTCTACACTCTCTTTAGATAATCCAGTGTCTAAGGTTACCTTGGCGAAATGACTGAAGGACTGTATCACCTTTGCTTACAACAAAAAGGAACATCATCTACCACATCCTGCGAAAGCTCATTCAACAAGAACTGTAGCAGCTTCTGCAGTTTTTCATGCCAGAGCTGGAATAACGGCTGAGTTGGTTCTGAAGGCACGGAACCGAGCCCGTAGTCAGGAATTAGTGAAGATCGACAGCACAGATGGAATGTTATGGTAGGACATAACTTATTTTTTTCTTTACTTACAGTTAACATTCTCTCCTCTCATCCCCTCTCCAAAGCATTTTTGTGAACATTAAAGACATGAAGTAGGATATATACTTTAGAGCCCCCAGAAGTCCAACAGATTCTTAAAAAGTTCAACATTTCCATATTTTGTTGTTCTGTCATATTTCACAAGTATAATTATTGCATTGTAATCCCACATTGTTACTGGTTTTATTACTTTTCATCTCCATCTCCCAAATCTCTGCTTCATTTCCAATGTACTCTCGATTCTTCTAGTCAACTCTCATGCTCCCTTCCTTCTCTCCAACATCTTCCATTAAAACAGTGGAAAAGGTTTCACAATACTTTCTCTCTGTGGTGTTTTTTATCAGAAGAACAAGAAGTAGGAATCTCGTGCTGTTTCACAGCTCACTTTTTGTTGGACAAGCTTTTGTATTTACTCCTTAGCATGTTTTTTTGTCCCTCCAGGGAAGAATATCTTAAAGACAGCTGGGTACAGCAGTTTGAATTTCACACTTGCGTCTCGACATTCCCTGAATAATGGAAAGAATTTACGCCTCTTCTGCCTAATGTTCAATGAGTAATCATTCTGTACAAACACTCTGCTGTCTCCCACTTTTAGTATTTTATCCTTCTGCCACAACTCTGTTAGAATCAACTACTTATGCTAATAGGACTGCAACTTTACTATTAAAGGTCTAAGTTGCTTTCTCTTAGCCAGGTTTGGAGCATGCACAAAATGTGCCCTTTCAACTAACAACACATGCTGTGGAATAACAGTCCAGGTGCTTTTTTGCACTTTCATAAAATGAATGCAGCCTGTTCCTTCCAGTTTCTCTGGTATACCTGAAAATCTCATGTTTTTGCTATGTGCTCCATCCTCTAATTCTATTTTTTTTAAACATATCTTCCTGAGCAGTCTCATATTCAGCCAGCCTTTTCTTCATTTCATCCTCTGATTGTTGCAGCGTTATCATCTCATCTGAATATATGTTTAAAGCTTCTTCCATTTTTCCAGCCTTTTGTTGTTCGTGTTAATATCCTCCATCAGTGTTTTGTTTATCTTGTGCGCAGTTGTCTTGTATCTTCCTCTAGGTTACTGGAAGTCATGTCTGGAGGTTGTACTGCTTTTTGCTGAATAGCTGCATAACTTTTCAAGTAAGTGCTTCTTCCTCACTTTTGGAGTTAAGCTGTTACTCAATGTACAGTCATCTTGGAAGTCCTATATATACCAACTCTGAGATTGACATACCTCAGAGAAAAGGGAATATTCTGAAAAATGACATCTTAGACTTAGTTTATGTAAGCCCATTTGTTTGGCAATTCAGTGTCTGCATTTCGGGCCTCACTGTAGCAGGTCCCTACATTTCAAATAGTTACCAACTCTGAGTGATGTGCATCTTGACTATTTAATGGTATACAGAAGCGATGTGAGAAGCATGAAGCAAAAATCATGAAATGCAGAAAGAAAGAATTGTAAATATAGCAGGACTATGAAAACTGGCTGCTTCTATAAGAGTGATGTAGTAAACAAGCAACGTGAACAGGTGAAATGATTCATTGTTATGGTAAATACATAACTTTATTTATTTATTTATTTATTTTTTGAGGGAAAGACTACTGAACTAGCATGGTTATCCTCCTACTATACCTCTGTCTGGGATTGAATTTACATGCTTACTCAAAATATGTTGACTAGTTTATATAGCTATGGTGTGTTTAGATGTAACAATTTTGCTTTATGTGAATACCACATATTTTAATATTTTGAAAGATAATGCTGTTTTTATATGGGCAGATGCTAGCTGCTGCCAGAGAAGAAATAGAGTGAGACAAATCTTACCTTTCTGTAGGGATCAATAAGTAGATATAAAAATTATTTGGATGATGACTGTTGGGAATTGTGGTAGAAGGATGTGTTCTCAAAGATCTGCTGTTACTGTGAGTAACTTGCAAAACTGTATTTCCTTGACTGTTTAAGGGCAACTAGTTATCATTCAAGCAGCAGTATTAGTTGGAATTAGCTACAACAGTATAACCCCAGTATAGTTTGGGTGATAGTAGAAAAACAGGTCAAATCATGTTATTGAAATTTTCATTACTTAACAGTATTATGTTTCATTTTGTAGTTTTGCACATTATTTACATTAACTGCTGAGCAGTGTTTGAAGTCTTCAGTAGAGAAGTTGGAAAACGATGCAAAAATTAAGCGCCAACAATTTGGAAGTCATTCAGAAAAATCCCCAGAAAGGTTTTCATCACCAGCTTCAAAAATGTTTTCAGGAACTCGTTGGAACTCAGAAGAAGAGATAACACCAAGAGAGATAACACCAAGGAAAGGTAATTTTGTTATCACATTTTTTTTCTTACTGTAGTCCAAAAATTCCTTCACCTGCCCTTTACTCTAATTGGCAGTTTGCATCTAGTTCCACGTTACTGTAAATTAGGTATGAAACTAGTTGCTGATGGTATTATCTATAGTATGAAATTGGTTGCTGATAACATTGTCCATAAATAGCAACATGGAAAATACTATAACAAACAGGTAGCAGTATTACACATTTTGACAACTTTTATCAGTTGAGAGTTTTAACTTCATCTGCAAAGGAAACTGTCAGAATGATAATTTAATCATTAATGTTGTGGTGAAACAAGAAGGCTGTATATTCTTCAGTCACATTCAGGATGACAATTTAATCATTAATGTTGTGAAACAAGAAGGCTGTATATTCTGGAGTCATAATCTGCTTAAATTGTGGATTGCTTTATCTTTTGCTGCAATAAAATTGGATGCTTTTGTTTTGAAGGGTCAGGGTGTTTTTCTACAGCAGTACCTGACAATTAGAACAAATAGTTAAGGCTGTGACCTGCTATTGAGCATCATCCTGTAATCCTGGGATCGATTCCTTTAATTTCAGATTTTTGGCAGTCCATTGATTCCATTTGTCATTTGTGTGACTGGAAGCAAGTCACTTGGACATGGCTCCAGGTCACCTTTGAGAAGTGGCATTTGTGCCTAGGTGGTTTAACCAGTCAGCAAAAAGAAGAGTGATAAGTCAAACACTCGCCTCATTGTACCTAAAGGGACTACTTCACTGAGTAGTGGTAGTTAGCATGCTGTATTTATAATTGTTTTGGTCATTAATATTAATGAGGAGGCATGTCTTGTAACATGAATCTGAAACCAAAGTTGCAGCTATTTTCTTTCAAGGAAGCAGTGTGTGTGTGTGTGTGTGTGTGTGTGTGTGTGTGTGTGTGTGTGTGTGTGTGTGTGTGTGTGTGTGTGCGTGTGTGTATTTATTCAGAACTACAGTGGTATTTTTTCTGGAATTATTTTAAAAATCCTGTCTTAATTCTTCATCAGCATAAAGTGCAAAGCAGAATGATAAATTTCTACTTGGAAAAAATGTTTCCTGTCCCTCACATGTATTAATGTGCTGTGTGCAAATAAGTGCTACTTTCAGTGTATGCTGCAGAAACACAGGAATAGAGATAAAAATTACAGAATAGGTGTTAGTGCTATACCTTTAGGTATAGTCTCTACACGCTGCTTTATGCACCCCTCAGGTACTACAGCGTAATACTTACTGCAAATCATCTCTGTGTTACTTTCCCATTTTATATTGCACCAAATATTTCTAGTGCTCCCCGACTGTGCTTTCACATCTGTTGCACCAAATGAAAGAAATGAACATTATTTTGCAGCTTTCCGTTATATTGCATTCCTTATCATACACCTCTACATTTTGTTCTATACAATCTCCCAATCAAGTATTCAGAACATTGGCTGTTAACACAGAATAGGGCTGTATTGCTAATAATGTCTACCTTAATTTTTCTGTATATAGCACTAAACTGTCAACTGCTTTCTGGTGTTATTTTGAAATGCTACATATTGCTTCCCTATCATCAACAAATGCAAAGCAACAAGTCACAACTCTATACTTAGTAAAATCTGCCCCCCTCCCTGCACTAGTATGTATTACACACAACAATGATTTTATTGCTGTCTTGTACAAACTCAAGAAAGGAAATTAACATTGTAGCATGGGCTTCTATTAATACAGTACATCTCATACAGCCTGTGCATGTTGTTTTATATACAGCTTCCCAATCAATATCCCAAAATAGTGCTGATTATCACAAAATAAGTGTTTTTATTATCTTTTTTAACTTGGTACTAAAATGTCAGATGTTTCTTTCTTCAGTCATTATAAAGTGCAGCATCTTGTCTTAATGAACTGAGGGCTGTGGGCTTATTCATAAAGGTCCATATTCACTCATCTGAGATTGCTGCAGAGCATTGTGCTGTGCATGCTGATGTTCTACTCTACACTTTTAAATGAACAGTATAATAGGAATGGTAGTAGAATTAATACTGATCTTTCAGCTGTGTAAAGTAGAAGACTGAATTTAGGATGAGTATTAGTTTTAACTTCAGTGACTACAGTCAAACAGAAACATAGTGAACATTAAATAGCTTAAACATTAGTAATTAAATAATTATTAATTAATAATAATTAAAAAGTTAATTTTAATGAAGCTCTGAACAAAACTTCCTCTAGATCTATAAACCCAAAAGCGAAATGGGGCAAAACCTATACAGCTACACCACTGCTCAAGCTTGGAATGAAATTCCTCTAGATATCAGGAATATTAAGCACCCACAAAAATTCAAGACACCTAAAAAAAACTTTCTAAATAGTATGTGGATCTGTCACTGTAATTATCCTCCATGACTCTTCCAACTGCAACTCTCACCTTCATCAGCACCCTCCCCCCCTTAGTCCTATCATGGCTAATTTCTGGCTGTACTTCAACATTTCTGATACTACCTCTTTGTTGAAACTTACAACTTGCTTCAAGTCTGAGTTCAACTTAAGTAAACCTCATATCTATCATCCCTATTCTTGTAAAGGTATTATTCCTCATACATGTAATTGGCCCACAATTACAGAGGTTGCAATGCTTGATTCAGTGGGTTAAATTTGTATACAATTTCTATATGCAAATAATGAACATCATGATGTGCTTTTAGATTTTTATATCTTAATGCTTTTCATATCTTAATGTATCACTATGTTTAATACTGTGCTTTTTGATTTTTAATATCTTAATGTATAACAGTTTTTACTGTTGTATATGTTGTTGCTGTCTTTCGGCTTTTCCCGGTTAGGGGTCGCCACAGTGGAACTCCGGTGCGCTAATGATTGGCAGTAGATTTTCATGAACGCCGAGGTGCCAGCTCGACGTTCAACCTTCAACGAAGGCATGCCCATTTACGCATGTCTTTCAAACGCCCACCCAAATAGTAGTAGTATATTTGCTATTGTATATGTTTGTAATTATTTGTGGAGCTTTTTTCCCCAGGTCTCTGCTGAAAAAGGGTCGTGACCCAGTCAGACTAACCCGGTCAACAAATGTCAAATAAATGATAAATAAAATTATTATTATTATTATTATCATTATTTTCTTTCTGGTAGCTGGCTTGGTCAGATTTAAAAAGCTTACATAGTGAGTGCAGAGGTACTGGCCGTGTGGCATTATTTTAGTATGTTGGTTGTAAGTGCTTACCAGTATGAAGTACTTCTCTCAAGAAACTGGTATTCAGGATCTTGTATGTGAAGTCTTCCTTAAAAAAAGAGGACAGTCCCAATCACAGCATCCTGAAGAGGCACATACCTGAACGCCTGCAGCCTTAGGTAAAGAATCATTACATTCAGAGTTATGGTGGGATACATAGCACCTCACTGTAGAAGCTGTACGTGGAGTTTTATGGAGGCCCTTTTTGAGGTCAGACTCAGGAATGTTATCAAGCATATTAAGCAGCTTCTTTGCATTGGTCTAGAACTGAATCATGTGAGATAAACAGTTAAGGGCATCAAGTTCTAACATGGCAAATGTGTAAACTGTTTTTGCCAGTCCACTCCAGAGTTCCAGACTGCTGCTCTGGTGGCAAAATGTTTTTGGCCTCCAGATCCTTGTATGGAATGAACAGATTACATTGGAGTTAGCATGGGAATAATGCTGTGCCTACTCAGGTGGCAGCTTGTAAAGAGCATTACATCATCTTGAATCACTTTCTGCAAGTGTAGGTAACCCAAAGCTTTTCAGGCTTCTTTCCCAGAATCTCTACTTGTTGCTTCTAGTAGAAGGGAATATGACTTGAGGACATTCCAAGGCGCTATTCAGAAGTCTAAAGATATCTCTGAAGTGGAAGGGAGAGTCAGCTAATGGTAATGCATCAGGTGGGATGGCAGAATCATTTTCCTTGTTCATGTCCAGGACAGTGATTTGAGATCCTCTGAATTTCCATGTGATCCAGAGAGTTGGCATGAACTCACACAAGGGTGACCACTTGCTAGACTGGTTCCTAGGAATTAGGAACTGGCATTGAATTATGAGCTAACTGAAGACAGCATGAGTGGAGCAATGACTGTCACTGGGCATAAATATCTGCTTGATGTTTAGGTTCTGAGATGTGAGCCACAGTATAGGATGACTAAATAAACCTTCCTTTATTGGGACATAGGTTCTGGTCTAAGGAAGGGAGAGTTTGCAACCCTAAGTAACTGTGATACATGATTTGGTGACTGTAGAAACACTTTGTGATCAAGTAGGTCATTCAGTAGCTCTAGCTGTCCTTCTAAAACTGGGTTAGTCCGTAAACCTTCCAGTACATTCCCCAGCTTGAGCTTAGAGTACACTTCCTCTGATCCTGGTGTCCTTAACAAACACCATGGACTAGGTAGGGCTTTGCTCTCACTAGTTTAGAGTAAGCTTGTAACCCAAGGTTTTAAGGGATGGTTTGGCACTGGATTTACATCTTGGAAGGTTAGGTTTAGACCTGTCTCCAAGTGTTTGCCTCTATGGTAGTGTTATGAATTAAGCCTGGGCTGGAAGGAGGACCTTCCTTCCAGGCTTCATGGAAACAGCTTTTGATCATCTTCCTTCCTTTGACATTAAGTAGCCAAGTTGAACTTCTGGCTCTCTTGGTATTTGCTTGAGACAGTAACAAGTAATGTTAGCATGGCTCCTTGCTAGTAATTTGATAGCTAAATGAACACTTAAACTGTGACATTTAGGGATGCCAATGCAAAACCTCACCATTGAAAGCAAGGACTGAAATCCTAACTTTGTGAGCAAAAAGAAAGCTGGTTGTAGGAACGCACACACTTAAGCAGCAAGTGTGTTAAATCATGTAGTGTGGTCATTAACTGTGGTTATTTTTAACAATACCTTGAACGGTTATTTCAGAAATGTTGTCTGTAGTACTAAGTCTTTTGGCAAGTAATACAGATTTATACAGGAGAGTTGATATGGGGTAAAGGATTTAAGTGCTGGTAAGACATCTTGCACAATTAGAGCACTGCATAGCAAAATATGCAATGTAGTGGCCATAGGGAATATAGCTTCATAAGGTTAGTAACGACTCAGAATACTGAAGAATTATAGAAGTTAACTTAGGAGAAACATTAATTGGATTAAAGTTGTAGAGTATACTGGTATATATAATAAAAGGGTGATCATTAGTGGGATGAAAGTTCTTATGTCTTTGTCTAAGTAACTTGTAAGCCACAATTAGTGGTAGTACATTCAGTTCTAGAACTGTCATCTGGGTAAGATTATAGAAGGAACAGAGATAATAAGCAAAGAAGTTATAATGATAACTCAGTAAATTCAGCATGTTATGTAACGATGCACAATCTAAGTTTTAAAAAGGGGGGGCCATGAGAGACATTTCAGATATTGTAAGTCATTTGACAAAGTGTGCATAGATGAAAAAAAGAGATGCACTTGATGGTAACACGGTACAAGACTGATGGGATGTTATTCATGGGTATATCACTTTTCTTACAGAAAAGGTGGGTAGTAAGGGGAATTCAAGAATACATGGGAAGAGGTGAAGTGTTTAAAGCTACTGCAAATACTCAAGAGAAAGAAATACATTTCAAAATAGTAGCTGTTAATATCTAACCGATAAATGTTAGACTACATGAGCAATAGATTTTTTCTGCAGCCTCTTGGTCCTATTCAACTTCATGTTGTTGTTGGAGTGTTTTGGCAATGAACTTTCAGTAGAAGTGCAAAGTAATTGCACTAGTAGCACTGTCAGCCATTTCTTATATGTTCTTTTTATTGACCATTTCACCAACATACAGTTCCATCATCTCATATGTCATCAAAACATTTTTCTTTTTATCCCTTAGTAATACTAACATTACACACGCATGCACACACACACATATATATATATATATATATATATATTATATATATATATATATATATATATATATATATATATATATATATGCACTTTAAATAACAATACCAAACATGGCATTATTACTAAATGCAATTGTTTCGTTTTCAAAATAAGACTATAGTCCCAATGCTGTGGACAGTAGAACTGAAATGTCCAACAACATTTGACTGAATATTTCACTCTTTTATTCATTCATTTATTTATTTTCAGTATCCAGTTATCAGTACATTATCCCAGCAAGCTTTGGGTGTCAAGCTAGAAGTTAGTCTGGATGAAACACCAATCTAGTGGATTCACTTATTTGTGTGTGTGTCTTTATATGTACGTACGTATACATATATATATATATATATATATATATATATATATATATATATATATATATATATATATACACACACACGGTGTATCATTGTAGTAACATTTGTTTGGATAAAATCTTAGTCCTCTGAGACGAACATGCTCAATTTTCTATTAAACCATTTGCTAGATCACACCCCAAATGTGGTTTATGGTATTTTGTTTGATAAAATTCACACTTCACACAGGTGACACCCCAACTAGAAACTGAACTGGACAACAAAGCTTTGTGAGGTTGGCAATGCCAACTACTTCACCATTTTTTGCCCAACTGCAAAGTTACACAAGTAAAACACATTTAAATAATTTGGACAGTTTTCTCACATAGTTCCATTGTGTGCTGAAGATTTTTTCATTTCTTTTAAATAATAGGGGAAAACAAATCATCTTCTAGACCATCATCTTCTCGATCTCGCAGAGCATCAATTTCTTCCACAATAAGTATGGGGGCAAGCAGTACCAAAAATTCAAAATCTCTAGAGCCCAAAAATTTAAAGGTAATGTATTCATTTTTATTTTTGATATCCACCTATGACCTGTACAGATTACTGTCTTACTATCAGGGGTGACTCAAGCAAACTTAGGCACAAAGTAACAAACCAGTACAACCTTGATAAGAATGTAGAGGCAGTTAACAAACAGGCTGTATTCATTTAGTTACAAAGAGTGCTGAGTCATTATGAACTATAAAATTGTTCTGCAAAAATGTTTTTATCTGCATTGATTTTATAACACGTTTCATAGGGATACCACAAAGAAAGTTGACTGGAATTCAAAATGGCAACTTATGGATATAAACTGTGGTAAGACTAATTTAGTTAGGAAAGATAGATGAGAAGCTTATTTATATCTCACATTCTGCTGTTATAGTTCAGTATCTTTCATAGTTGTTATCTCCTATCAGTTCCATCAGCTCATGTTTTCCTTTCTAATTCTGCTGCTCATGCATTCTGCTGTGTCTTTCACTCCTTTAACCTACTGGTCCTGATCTCCTCTATGTGACAGACTTACTTAGGTATGTCATGTACACAGTGATGGATGTCTTATTTCTCATGCCTGAACTGCATTGTTCTTAAATGTGTTGATACTGTCCTTTGCATGTTGTATAAATGTATATTCCTTTTAGAATAAGATAGTAGGTTTATAGGTTTTGCATATTTTCCAGAGTGGTTCGAGTTAATTATTATGTAGTATTTTTGTACAGTTTATAAAAATTAATCATTTTCTAATATGTTTGACTTAATTTAGTATTAAAATTGTCTTTTATTGTGTGCATTTGTGTATATTCCTTGTTGTTACCCAAAACTGTTACTTTGCTGAGGCATTGGTTTTGCACAGATTTTGCATAAGAGTTGTTTGCTTAATTTTCAAGTCTGTATACACTATTGCAAATAGCATATTTTGGGTATTAAACATTTAGCATGTCTGTAGATACTGATATAAATAGTATGCTTTGGGTTTTGGACATCTCGGATATTTATTGTCAGTGACACATTTTTTGTGCTATGGTTATATTTTTGTATTACAGCCTGTTTAGGTACAGAGATACTTGTCAAGAATGCATGATGTTTTATCAGTATTTGAATAAAAAAATTCTGCTCATTTCAAAGGATGGCTTAGATGCTTACCATAAGGATCGCTGATGTAGGAGTCATAAGTATGAATGAGTTAACTGTAGGATGATAACCAAAACCTCACTTGATTGTTTTAGAAGTGGGCTGTCTTTAGAGCATCCTGCTTGTGGTCTTATGCCTTGGTCATAAGAGAAAACCTGACTATAAAATAGGAAATATTCATAGCCATCACATTTTTCTACTGAAGTTAATGGTCAGTTATGCGTGCCTTGCAGGTCAGGTGATTTCTCCTGACTATGATATTTTGACAGTAATAAGTGTGGTTTCTTATTTAGTCTGATTATTTTCTGAAACACATTGGCTGCATTGTAATAATATTTTACTTGATTTGTTTAAATATCAACTACTTTATTAAACTACAACAACAATAACCATAGAACTTCATACACAAGTTATCCACCACATTGTAACAGAATAAAAACAAAATAATAATAAAACTACATCTGCATGTCTGTTTCATCTGAATTATTTTCACCACCAACCTGTTACATAAACGTGTGTAAGCCCACATGTGGAGGAAATCATTCTAATTTATTTCTAATTAGCTGTGATATATTTCTAATATCAAGCTATTGTGCCATAGTTTCTTGCCACTGAAGTCAAAGTAACCATTTGTCAGTATACTACTGCCCTCTGCCCTACACTACAAAATGTGAATCTATGTTCACCAACTCTGTTATAGGGGCAACCTCCTACTTCCATTTCTTAAAGCAAAGCACAGATGCTGCAGCTGTTTCCCTGTCTCTGGAATTTCCAGTAGAAATACCAGTGAGAATAATTCTACCCTACCAAGGCCATAAGCCATACAAAAGTTTTTACGTTTAGTCTTTATCACTAACCCTGCATAGTCCCAAAAGATATGTACCCCTGTCCCATGCAAACCTTTATCGTATCTTCCGAATTAGCCTTTTAAACCTGGCAACATACACTCAAGTTTACTTGTGTTATAAAAGTATTTCTGTAAACACTTCCTGCCATAAAACCTAGATATGCAAGAGTGGTTTGCATGTCTTGGGCCAAGGTAGACCATTTTCTACAAGTTTGGACTCGGAAGTATAATCAACCTTCTTCTCCACTCTGAAAATTTATTATATCTCTGA
Source organism: Protopterus annectens (assembly GCF_019279795.1). Lineage (NCBI taxonomy): Eukaryota > Metazoa > Chordata > Ceratodontiformes > Protopteridae > Protopterus > Protopterus annectens. The sequence continues at coordinate 730,876,928 of NC_056744.1, forward strand.
TCACACTTGATTGTCTGTGCAACCTGTTTACCAAGTTATCTGATTATCATCCCTGCCATCTTAGCTCTTATAGATAGTTACCACACCAAGACATTTCCCACCCACTAGGAATCTCTTGGACCACCAATTTGGGTATTTCCCCTCGACCCCCCCCCCTTAGACTAAACAGTCCTGTCTCCTCGATACAAATTGCAGTTGAAATCATGTCCATTACATAAATTAAGGTGCTTCCTGCAGTAGACTCCAGAACTTAACCTCTGGTTGACTTCTTACCCAGCCTGAAAATGGTATTTGTCCATTGTTAATCTTCTTCTTTCGGCTTTTCCTGTTTAGGGGTCGCCCCAGGGGATCACCTGTCCGCTCATGATTGGCAGTGGAGTTTTTGCAGTGTTGAGTTGCCAGCCCGGTGCCCAACCTTCCACAGAAGGCACACACATGCACACACTCATGCCTAGGCCAATTTATAGTGTCCAATCCACTTACAGCATGTCTTTGGGATGTGGGAGGAAACAGGAGCACTGGGAGGAAACCCATGCTACCACAGGGAGGACATGCAGACTCAGCACAGAAGGCACCACCAGCCAAGGATCGAACCAGAGAACCTCTTGCTGTGAGGTGGCAATGCTAACCTCTGCACAGCCGCGGCCACCCTATCTGTCCATTGTTAATAATCCACTGATAACTGGTACTAGAAGATCTTTCCAAGACTTAATTCTCAGAATCTCCTTAATCCAATTCTGAGACTCTGTGATGAGGAACTATGGGGATTTTGACCCACTAGGATATGCGTTGTCCAGCCTAACATTTTCCCCTAGGCTGTGGCTTCCAGGCATGCCATGTGTAGAAAATTCTCATTTCTGCAATTTCTACAACACAAATGTAAGTCAGGTAGACCTAAACACCTAGACTCATTGGACATTGTTTTACCCATGTGACTGTGTTTATGTCAGCCCTACAGAAATGTAAGCAGAGAATGTTTCAGATCCAAAAAGGAAACATTTGCCTGATGAAAGTAGATCAGCTTGATCTGTGTACAGTACCAGTGGTATATAAGATCCTCTGGTCCATATCTAGTGCAAGTTGCTTCCATTTGCAAATTATATTCTTGTACTTCTCTTTCAACCAACAGTAAGAAATCCTCACCATCTTAGTCAAGGAAGATGCAGTGTATACCCTTTTGTTATTTAGGGGAACTGTACACACCACACCAATTGATGGAACTTCTCCCTCAGACGCTGAGTTAAAAAAATTTCCAGTTACTATTTGAGTCTTTGTTATGTTAAATTTATACCCAGAGGATGGTACCAAATTGTTTTAGCAGGTCAGCTAATGAAATGATGTGACTGGTCCACCAAATACACATGAATGGTCCACCAAGTACACCAAAAGATCATCACCAGTTTTATTTCCTCCCTTACCCATTTGCACCTTCTCATTGTGGGCCTTCAAAGGGCTTCTGCAAGCAGAAGTGAAGAGTGGACAACATTGTCTTTTTTTCTGGTACCTCTGAATAGTTGAATGGGATGCTGTGAGCTCTGTATTCACCTCTGCTTGAGCCTGAGCTCTTTCAGAAATGTTTTTAAAAATGCCATGAAGGTACCCAAAAATACAAATAAATGTAACACAGCAAATATGAAATAGGAATTTTCAGTTTACCTTGTTAGATGTTTTCAGTGCATTCAGGTATTCTCAGTCTACCTTGTTAGATGCCTTCAACGTTATCATGCTGACCACCAATAGCATACATTTATAACTGTCTGTTTCCTGTATCAGAAGCAGTGTTACAAATTCACACTGGTCTGGGTGAATCAAGTAAAAAAGAAAGGGATCCAGCCTGGATGCCACAAAGGGACATCATTATTTTGTAGTCCTGGTTAAGCAATGAAATAGGCCTGTATGAATCTGGGCAGAAAAAGATCTTCCCCTTCTTTTTGTATGATAGATATCACCTCTTTACACGAAGAGAGTATTTGATATGTTTGAAAAACTTCCTTAATTATTCTCAGCAAATTTAAGAACATCCACAGTACCCCTTCAAATACAGCTTCACTGACAGCTCATCTGTATCAGAGGTTTTACATCTAGGGAGCTGTCAACAAACATCTGCAGCATCTCCTTCTCATCTGGTGCTAGGAATGTCTCCACTTACTCTGATGTTAATTTAAGTAGGGTAAAAGTTTGCATAAACTTTTCAAATTGATTCCCTGAGGTCCATAACGGTCTATAAAGCATAAAATTGTGAATTGTAGCCTTGAAAAACATCCATATTTGATCTGGCTTACATAAAATATTACTTTCTTGTTGAATCATATGATTCACCCTAAACTGTTTGAGATAAACAACTAAAGTCCTCTGGGCCCTTGGACAATTCTCTAAACATTATTTCTCCAAAGCTCATTTCCTAAAATCCCTAAGAAAGTCCAACTCCTCTTTCTTATTGTTTCTGCAACATTTGCCATTCTACTAATACTTAACTATTACATTTCTACATTATTAATTTACAATTTTAGTTGATTCTTTATTTTCAGTTTAAATGCTCCTCAGCAAGCTAGCTTTTTGGCTTCTACTTTTCTTATGTTCTGTTGCTGGATCTTCACATCAAGTCATTTCTGAAAATAGGGTAAACCAAAGAAGGCATTACTGAAATACTACTGGGTCATTTTCTACATAGCTTCCAGGGCCAACACTGCTTGTAGTGATGCATGATTTGAGAACATTTTTAGTAATGCGTCCATCAATTACACTTTGTAATAAGCCTCCAGGGATATCATAACCCTGTCGGATCTAAAAAACTTAGAAATCACTGTTATATAAAGTGTGAGCTAAGAACTTGTATGATTTTTGTGAGAAGCTGGGCCTACTAGACCTATCTTTGTAAATAATTTTGTAAAATGTTGTCTAGTTTAAATTCAAAAAAGACCTTGGACCATCTTCTACATCTCATAATCAATGTTATAATGTTTCAGACCCCTGCAGATAATATTAGTCCTTCACGAACAATGACAAGCTGCATCATCAGTTCTTTTCATGCCAGTAAAGATGGTGTCTGGTGGGTGGTACATAATGTTCATAACAAGAGACTTACCTTCCCACCTTCCCTGTACTGCAACAAACCTACACCGTCATTCTGATAAATAGTCTAAAACGTGAAACATCACCCAAAATAAAATTAAGAGAAACAACTTTTTCTCTCCCTTGAATGAAGTTGAAGTTGATAGTTTTTGCTATCCATATTTCCATAGCATTGCATGCCCACTAGTAGACAATGTATCTCCTGCAGTAAGACTGGCCGGGGATGAAGTTTTCTTAGAATGTAAAGACACTTTCTCTTTTAATGGTTTTCCAAGCCTTTTGACATTTCATCCATAAGTAGAATTATGGAGTTTACTTCAGATAGCCATGTATCTCCTGGTGCTGTCTTCATATTTATATTGTAAATTCCAGAAGCCACCTTGGTAAGGTATATCTGCCGACATCTGCAGACACAACGCCTCAACTGGTACATTTTTTCAAACTACCAGAGAAGCTCTGAGTGTCACATGCAGAGTCCCTACAAAAGAAAGAACTTAACTAGGGCTCATTCACCAGTGTACCCTGTCATACCTATTAACTTCAGTTTAAATTTCTCTATTTGGTTGTTTGTGGATGTGAAAGCCACAGACTCATTGTCTGTCATCCATTTCCCAAACATTACACATCTTTAATGATATACTGCCTGTGACTCCCCTGCACTGGACCAGTAATCAAAGAGCCTCAGTCCTCACCACTGGCAACAAAGGGGGACGTACACAATGGGAGGATAACAAGTACATACACAGTAAAGTACAATTTCCTGTAAGAACACACACAGATCACAGTCAGTCTGGGTCTGGTTTCTCCCTCTTTCTCCAGATCCCCAATAAGACTCCCCACTGGCACAGCTATACAGTTGAGATCTCTGCTGAGTGGTCAAGCTAAGACCTCCAGCACCCTCTGTATCCAACCAGTGCTTTGTGTCCCTGCCCAAGTTGCTGACACACACACACACACACACACACACACACACACACACACACACACACACACTTTGAGATTTGATTTATATACAAACACACACACACACACACACACACACACACACACACACACCTGGGAAAGGCTGGTGCAGGTTTACTAGCTATGCCACATCTATGTCATAACATCGACAGCTTAGGTTGCCGAATGCAAAATCATCTACACCTAAGCATCAAAAGCTTACAATAGCGAACGGCCACATAATCAAATTCTTTACTTGGGGAAAGAATTAGAGTGGCTGTCCATAAACAAAATAAACACACCTAAACATAGTGGGGGGCTTCACCCCCCCACACCCCCCTAACTAAATATACAACTCTGAGATTGCTGTACATTGGGGAAAGGACAAATCCACAATAATGGCCATGCAAATTCTTTCCCAAGGAAAGAATTCAATTATGTGGCCGTTCGCTATTGTAAGCTTTCAATGCTTGGGTGTTGATGCTTAAGCATTCGAAAACCTAAGCTGTCAGCAATACAGTAGGAACCTGCTATGCCCCCTTCTGCTCAGACCGTAAGGTAGTTCCAGCTTCCACCAGCCACTACTTATTAGCTACTTAAGGCCCTTTAGAAAGGGTGTCCAATCCTACTGTGTAATGCTGCTATTAATCCAAATGGTAGTCTTACCAAGAGAAAGGGTATTTAGGAGTGGCCTGTACATTGTCACCAAATACATATGCAAGTACTGTCAGAGCTTAAATGTCTCATCAATATCAGTCACAACAATGGGTTTAAAAACATTTAATAATAAATAATAAAAGAAAAAGACAAAACTCAGTAAGTAATCAGTTACATCAGAGTTCAAAATCACAGGAAATATTTAAAATATCATTGCAGGACAGTCTCAAATAAATGCAGAAAACATCAAAACTATCTTTACTATATTCCTAACTATATCTAAAAGAGTTGCTATGCCCTAAAAAATGTACTTACAGCAAGGCAAGTGCAGATGTGATGATGAGTGGATGTTCTTGTTAGGTCAAAGACAAAATACAAAATGCCCTGTCTCTCTCTGAGAGAATTCCCAAATTAATATCAAACATTACTGCTGGGTTAGCTTGGATGACATCAGTTTTTGTTACCTGACTTCAGTTTCCAAGCTAAACTCCTTTTGTTAGGAACTAACAGAATTTAACTTCTCACTGTGAAAAGTATATATCTCTCAGGTGTTTTCTCAAACCTGTGCAGCTGTTAGGAAGTCATAAAACAATAAAACACTTCTGCATCTCAAACCTAGTAATTACTTCTCTTCCAAGGCAATGCAAAAACTTCTAGCTCTAGACATTGTATCTGCTACATTGAAACTGAGAGAACCTTTATAGCACAATTGTAAAATAATTTAGTTTCAACTTTTTTTCTTGAAGCCTTGCAAGATAACCCTCTATGTCCCAGCCTCCACTATTAAAACATATACAGTTGCACAATTACAGTAGTTTATATACACATATATTCTAAGCCTGCAGGGCATGCTGCAGTTACATTTAACTCAGTACATAACATAAAGTTCTGTATAAATCATATAAATATTCACAAATGACATAGAATTATATACAATATTCCAGATAGCTGGGCTGGCAATATTTCCTTTTGTGACACTGCCTTTCATCAAAATGCTAAACATCTGACCATACGCATGTACTTTAACTAAGTGCACTTGAAAATTGTGCCATCTCCCCAGAGCATTTACAAAACCAAGAATCAGTAATTCTGAACCATTTCCTAAAACAGAAGAAAAAACTTGATGTTATATAAAGCAAACTCAAACTTATTTTTGTCAGTAGTTTTACAAGTTTAGAAATCTTTTCAGTTTGTCCATATAGTATATAAAAACAAGTTATTTTCTGAGGTTACCTGAGTTTAAGAGTGTAAAGGCTGTAGGGTGTATGAACCACCTCCGCAGTGATAATGTAAATTCAGAAATTAGTCTTTGTTTCTAATGCTATAACACCATTCTTAGCTAGATGTAAACAGTCTGTCCATGTAACGAGTGTTGAAAGCATTCCACATAACCAGTGGTGAAAGCATTCCCACATAGCAACAGTGAACCTTGAAATTACCCATTATTAAACCAGATGAACTTAAACCACTACAGAGACAGAAAATTCACACCATAAATTACTCTAAAGTTTACTTCATGAACATGAACAAACTAAATATAATATATATCTATCTTTGCCTTTTTCAAAGTAAAGAAAAAAAAAGAGGAAAACCCACCCATTATTTGCCAGCAGCACACAATTAACTTTGATGAATGTTAGATTTCTTAAATCGCGTGCTGCCTTTTGTTTCTCAGGCTTTCTCTGCTTAAATAAATAAAATTCATTGTCTGTTTCTTTCAGAGTTGCCTTGTGTGGCAGATGAGTAGAATTCATCAGCGTGTCAGTGCCTTCCCTATTTCTAGATAAGTAACTGTGCCCACTGGGATAAAAAGTTTGGAAAATAGGGATATTTAAATTATCTGCATGGTGGGAACAAATCTCTCATCCTTTACACACCAGCTTCTTTCTTGGTTTCAAACAAGGATATTTGTTTCTTTTTAGAATAAACATAGTCCTTGCTGTTATAATCTTCTCAGGTAATTATTTTCTATAAAGATTTAATACAAAGGAATTCATCCCACCACCCTGTTCATTCTTCTCCAGTACTTTTAGTCACCAATTCTTCTCCTTGTTCAGTCTTCTAGGTCAGATGTTTTATTTCCAGCTCTTTATTTCTGGCATGCCTGTCTTTTCATAGCTTCATAACTGTTTGTCAAGGTTATGGCTAGAGGCTTTGCGATGCTTAGCCACATCTCCTGGGTAGTGATAAGGCTTGCTAATGTCAGGCATGAATTTTCATTTTCCCATCCAATTTTTGAAGCTGGCTTTAAAGGTAGTTAGGAAGGTGCTTTGTTTGATGTCTGTAGAGGGAGTCTGTTTTAAAGGTGGGGAAATACATTCCATAAGAAACCTATTGGAACTACTGGTTTCATTAATCTTACAGTGGAGGTGTAAGTCTTTAGATTGGATGTTTCTTATATTGCTCCGTAAAGGTAAAGATGGTCAAAAAGTGTGGGGTTTTCCATTGTGTAATACAGTAAGTATAAATCAGCTTTTAAGAGCCTGCATAAGATGGAGTAGAGGGATTGAGTTTTTAATCTGTTAGCACTGCTTTAACCAGTTTAAATCAGAAATAATTTTTAGTTAGGACTGTTGAGGGAATTTCATTTATTCAAAGTACAATGGTATATTGCAAAGGGGACATTGTATTTGATAATGGACCTAATAAGGGAAGAGTGTAGAGGGACAAAGTTATCTTTTCATGGGATATCCTGACAGATAACCACAACAGAAACTTGGTGGTTAATAGAGAGCTGTTTGTCTTTGTAGGTACCTGGGTCTGTAAATGCATAGTTTGTTTACTGGAAGGAGGAGGGAGTCCAGAAGTTTGATAAGAGGAAGTTGTTTGGACCTAACCAAATGTAGTTGTGCTGCAGTTCTTGGTATGTAGGGTGAGCCCTTGGCTATTACACCAAGTATTAGGCCTATCCAGTCCCTTTTGGAGAATGTATTGATCATGGTGGAGCTAACAATGGGTTGTAATATGTAGGGCTTGATATTTGTAGGCAGACAGCCTAAAATCAGGCTCCATGGAGCTAGTGATTTGGTTTTTGTAGAGTGCTTTCACTTGATATAGGATTATTTTAGGCAGGATGGTAAGGGCAAGAGTTTAGGGTTGTGTCTAAAATGTCAGTGCCGGTCTGGTCAAGGACCAGATATTCAAAAAATACATTGTCATAACTAGTCCTTATCTTGTCTGCACAACAACATCACTAATCATTGCACACAAGCAAACAAGCATATGCATGTATAAATGCACATACTCCACACATTCACTCACAAACCACCAAACATTCATGCATGTCAACACAAATAAATATACTTCATGAATGGTGGGGGAGGTCCCCCCAAAATTGATATAACCAACTTAGAGCTTGCTCTAGCAATGGAATAAGTGCTACTTTCATCACAGATTTGCAGAGACACATGTCTACCACAGCACTCACTTTTTTTCCCTTTGCCCTTTTCACATAGCTCCCACCAAAAATATCTGTCATGCCCTCTAAGAAACACTTTAAAGGATATCCCACATCTCCTACATCATACATGCATTTCATGCCATCCCTTACTGAGCACACACTGAAACCCATATTTGCATACATACTGCATGCAACCAGACATTCTCACCAACACACAAAATTCTGGCATAACAATCTCCCTGATGACCTCCCACCCAACAGATGTACCTCTGCTAGACCACACACACACACACACACACACACACACACACGCACACACACACTTCTTTGAACTAACTGCAAAACTAGCCTCCAGTTACTTTGTACCACACTTTCAGCCACTCACAACTAACAAGCTACATGCATAACACATTCAACCACTCAGTCCATTTCCTACCTGATCTAACCAGACACACTTATCTGCAAACACAAACTCATTTAACACCCCTTTATGTCCTAATATATCACTCTGGTATACTTTTTTTTATATGGTAACAACTGAAATTAACATGCAACAAAAACAGACCTACCTCAAACGCACATTGTGTGTGTGTGTGTGTGTGTGTGTGTGTGTGTGTGTGTGTGTATACACACACACAATCACATAAATGTATATATTTATAAATGGTACTGTTAATTTATTTAGTAGTAGTGTTACTTCAAGCTGGACCTAATAAACCAGTGCTCAATAGTGATAATAGCAGTTAGAAGGATTACAGCCAGATGTTAGCTATGATTCCTAGGTTGTTGTGTTGTTTCTTTCGGCTTTTCCCAGTTAGAGGTCGCCACAGTGGAACTCCGGTCCGCTAATGATTGGCAGTAGATTTTTACGTGCCGAGTTGCCAGCCCTGACGCACAACCTTCAACGAAGGTACGCCCATTCATGCATATCTCCACACAGAAGACGCTCTAGCTGAGAATCGAACAGAACAACGTCTTACTGTGAGGTGACAATACTACCGCAGCACCACCATCGCAGTCCCATGATTTCTAGGTAATAGCAGGATATGCCATTGGAGAGACGTTCAGAGCAGAACTGGGTATTACTTCAGAGTTTCCCAGTGTAACAGAAGAAGCATTTGTAGTAGTTCCCTTTGGTATTTGTGGCTATTCTAACTTCATAACAGGCTTTGTACTCCTTAACGGTGAAAAGAAAACTAAAAAAGAAAGAAAACACTTAAAAATGTAGTAGAAGGCAAAAAAAGGCCAGGGTCTTTAGCATATCACTAAATTTTATTCTTCACTTCCGTCTTAAAGCCAACAGACTTTTTCAGAATGAATAATTCACTTTAAAATCACAATTATATAACCAACCAAATTCCATAAGTACAGTCATATGATCGAAAACATCCTCTAAAATCTATAATATGCTCTAAACAAAAGGTGTAGTGATATGCTCAAGACCTGGTCCTTTTGTTACCTTCTACTACTGTTTTAAGTATTTTTTTTTTCTTTTTTAGTTTTTTATTACCATTTTTGGGTGTTATTTTATTTTTACAGTGTTTGTTCACTACACCCTGATGGCTAGAGGAGGGTCTCATGATCTTTTGGACTTAACATTGCACCCTACTCCAGACATTTGCAACAAAAATATTTTGCAAATACTTTTGGAAACAGTTGTACAAATGTAGAAATCCATTAACCAACTAAAAGAAGCTCATAGCTTGACAAGAGAAGGATAATTTTTGGTAGGAGAACAACAGCTCTGAAGGATGGGAGGACTGTTATTGAAAATTCCTCCTTAAATGAGTCTCACAATCACCTCCAAACTTTTTCATTAAAAGGTATTAATGCTATACTAAACCTTCAGGATGGCCCTTTTCTACGGACTGGAAAAATGTCTAAGATAAATTCCCCTAAGGTTGATTTAAATGATTGTTATTAAATTTAGAAAAGAGCCTGAAGAAGTTTAAGACTCTTTCTATTGAAAATAACTATTTTGAAAAGTGCAGTGAACTTAAACTTGTGCCGAAAGGACTTTATTTTTTAAAATGTCTGAATATCACTTCGCATTCTGATTCATTTTTTTCCCACACTCATCGATATTTATTATCAGGCCAGAATTGATTTTTTGAGGCTGCTAATTAAGAGGAACTCGAGTGTGTTAAGTGAGATTAGAGACAAAATATTCAAAATAGACTGTGAGGTTCGGCAGGTGTTGTTTGAGTTTCCAGATCTGCAACTCGAATATGATAATGTTATAGACAAATTTGCACAGTTTGAAAAGGCTGTTATTGTGAGGAACACTAAGAAATTGCATAGGGATATGGTAGCCTATGAAAGTAATACTACTTATTTGTACTTTGATTCTTTGAATAAAAAGATTCAGAAGTCAGCTGTTAATAATGTCTTTAGATAATTTAAAAGTCCTGCTTGATCACATGAAGGTAACTTGGTAACAGCCAGCGATAAGCAGCAGCCTCCCACAGGAAGCATAGATGATGATGTCATCGTACAGGCGCAGGTTTTTCCTCGTGTTAAGAACAGAACAATATGTAGGTTGTGAGATGAGGCTACTCAAGACACTGTGGAGTTATCTTATAGTTTGTCCAATACTGAAGAGCAAATTGAAAAACTTGGAGCTAAACCAAAGACTTCTTTTTGCATTTGTACCAACAGAATGCATACACAGTAGAGGACCAGAAATTGAGAGAGACTGAAAACTGACTCCTCTACGCACACTCAGTGAGTGCTTTAACTAAGATTTTTTACTTGTCACAGTTTAATCTAAGTGAGAATCACGTAGCTGTGTTAGGACTAGGATTGAATTTTATTCTGTCTCACAGAGCGGATATTACCAAGATTTTGTTAAACTTGAAATATTTCACTAGGAAAATTAATTCAAGTTTTATTTTATAAGACATTATTTAAATAGTTGTAATTTTATGAAACCTTTTTTCCTTTAACCCTTTATTAAATCACACCTTAAAAGCTTTTGAGAAAACATGTGAAAATACAATTAGGAGTTTGTTAAAGCAGAGGACAATTAGGAGTTTGTTAAAGCAGAGGAAAAGAACAGGTTTTTATAATTTGAACAACAAATAGAAGAGTGCATTAAATGATTTAATTGGTAATAAAAGTTTAAGATTTATGAAAGCTGATACAGGTGGGGGCCTCTTGGTCATGGATCAAGACACCTATGTATCTAAAATGAAAAATATGTTAGAAGATAACAATGAATATCTTTTAGTAAACAGAGCTGAGGTTAACAGATGTTTTAAGAAGAAAGTTTTCTTTATGACAGTTTCATGGAAGGCTTGTTAAATTTAGACCTTTATAATTTTTTGTTAGTTTAGGAATTCATTTTAGGTACATTATTTGGTATTCCTAAGATCCATAAAGACCCAAAGAACCCACATTTTAGACCTATTGTGTCAGCCCCCAGCTAAGCCACTGAAGGGATTTCTGTTTACTTACATGCTATTCTTAACCCCTTTATACAACAATGTAGTTTCTTTATACAAGATTCTTGGCACTTTTTAGATAAGTTTAGAACTTTTTACTGAGACTTACAGTTTTTCACTTAAGAAAAATTCATTATTGACTGTTGATATTAGTTCATTATTTACTTCTGTTCCTCATGAAGAAGGTATAGAATATATGAGGTCTTATTTGAATTGTTTTTTGAAGTTTAGTAATTAAGATATTAATTCTTATTGTACTTTTTGAATTGCTGTTAGTAATTATTTTTTGTTTAATAATAAAATTTATAATCAAGTAAGAGGGGTAGCGATGGACTCACCTGCTGCCCCTGCTTTTGCCAATAGTGTACTTGGATGGTGGGAACGTGTTATTTTTTCGGCCCATGAAGGAAAATTACAGACTTGTTTACTATGATAGGCTTGTGGACAATATATTTTTTAATTATTCAAGGTACTACAGAAGATTATTAGAAACTGGTTGATCAGATATACACAGACTCCAGTTTCCTGAAGTTTGTTACTGGCGAAGTGGGGACTGAAGTTAATTGTTTAGATATTTACTTGTTTTGGAATATAGTTACTAATGAATTTGAAAGTAAGATCTATAGGAAAAGTATTTTTGTAGCAATTATTTACATTTCTCAAGTTGTGACCCTAGATTTATGGAGAATAACATTCCAAGAGGAGAACTTATAAGAGCATCTATGATGACCACTTGTGACATGACTTTTGAGAATGAAATGAAGTTATAATTTCATTATTCATGGAAAGGGGCTATGATAGGGAAATGTTGGAATGTATCAGTAAAGAAATTTCTGTTAAAAGAGCTAGTACATTTCCTCCTATTTTAAAAGCTCCATTTACTTCTTTTAAAATGGTCATTCCCACTTCTTTTATGTATAATCAACACAAAAACAACAATAGTTTAGTTTGCAATTTGGATATTCCTGCAGATAGTTTGGATCTCAGGAGTATTTTTAAGAAAAACTGGAGTATAATTGAAGACATCCAAGAGTTGTTTAAGGTTGTCGGAAATTGTCCTAGATTTACATACAAGAGTAGTACCAACATTAAGACTTTATTACAAAAGGATACAACAGTTCTTATTCCTACTAATCCTATTTTGGGTTTACCGTAGGGTATGTATAAGTGTCATAATTGCAGTATTTGCAGATACATTTTAGAAGGACCCTTTACCAACTTAGAACATTTAAATTACACCATTCCAGTAACTGGGGTCTTTAATTGTAATTCTGAGGGTTTGTTTTATATTTTTGTTTGTTCTAAATGCAGTGCCTCTTGTGTAGGGATGACTAGTTGAAGTTTAAAGGAAAGAATAAGCGAGCATGTTTATGCTATTAAGAAAAAAAGATGGAAAAAAATCTCTTTACAAACACACTTGAGAATGTAGGTCTTTTAAGACATTTCCTTCCGTTTTAGAACCTGTTTTTAAAGATCTGTGTGGTGGAAGTTATAAAAGTAAATTGAGCAAAGAGAAACCATGTGTCAAATTAAGTTGGGGGCTGACAAGGCTCCTGGATTAAATGAACTAATTAATATTAAAAGTTTTCTTAGAAATAGAAGGAGAAAGATTCTTAATTTATGAATATATTATTTTAATTGTTTAGAGTATATTATTATAGATTTTTAGTGGGTTTGTTCAGTCATGTGACTGTTCTTATGTAATTTGGTTGGTTATATGGGTTCATATAATTGTGATTTTGAAGTGAATTAGTTGTTCTGAGGAAGTCTGTTGGCTTTAAGACAAAAGCAAAGAATAAAGTTTAGTGATGCACTAAAGACCTCCTCCTTTTGTTTCCTTCTACTGCCGTTTTAAGTGGTTTTTTCTTTTTTTGTTTTTTATTACCACTTTTGGGTGTTATTTTAATTTTACTCCTTAGTGGTGTGCCTAGAGTCTTCCTTAATGATTTTGCATTGATTCTATATTGATGAAGCAAGTTTTTTTTTTTTTTTAAAGAATCAAGAGCATTTTTTCCTGTACAGTCGATTTATATGACGTTCCAACACAGAGGCTTAAGTCAGAGCCTATCAAAATGCTTTTGCTGATTGGGAGCATCCTCATCAGTATATCTTTTTATGAATGAGTAAAATTCCAAGGAGTATGCATAATGAAAGGTGGCATCTTCATTTGGTTTGTTTGGAGGAGTATGCCAGTTGTTTTTGTCCAGGATGTCTTTAAGTAGCAGTGAGTTGGGTTTATGAGTGGGAAAGCTTACATTAATGGTGAAGGTTGCAGCCAGCTCATCTGAGGTAACCAGGGAGGAGTGACATATAGCATGGGAGAGGGGGAGGAGTTGCAGTTAATAAGGACAAGATCAAGGACCAAAACAACGGATGAGGGTAAAATGGTTCACACTGCCTTCCTTGACTTGGCCAAGACATCTGACACAATACAAGAGGCCAGTCATAAGTAGAGTCCCTCAGGGATCAGTTCTGGGACAAGTCCTTTTTAGCGTTTACTTCTCTGAAGTCAAGGCCAATTTCAGTGGCCTCTGGCTAACTAAATTTGAAGATGATTGCTGATTAGGAGCAGTCATAGAATCCCCCACCGACGCAAATGTTCTCCATGAAGGGCTGACACAGACAAATAATTGGTTTCAGAGCCATGGACTAAAAATAAATGCCAATGAATGCATAATAGTATCCTTCATGAAGTCATCCACCCCCAATAACTATTGTATTTACAGCACACCCCTAAGAATTGACCCAGTAGTCAGGAATTTGAGGACACACATGGACAGTAATCTAGCCTGTGACCATTACGTGTCTACAGTAGTGAGGACATTATTCTATGTTGTGCAACTTATAAACAAAGGTATAGCATCTAGATTCATGGAGGTCATTGTTCCACTGTATTTGGTATGTACCTAACCAGAAACATCATCAATTGGAATGTCCACAGAGGTTCCTCACTAAAAGAATAAAATAAAAATAAGCAACATTTCCTATGCAAACCGCCTCAATGCCTTATCCTTGTATTCTGTTTCCTACAGGCTGTTAAGGGGAGATCTATGCCTGGCATAAAAGGCATTGTCAAACCCCAACCTGGTGGACCTCCTGCATATCCGCAAATCAGACAACACTAGAATTACCCATTCTAAAGACTTAAACCTTTCCTGTGATATAAATAGAACCTGCTGGAGAGACAGGTATGTATCCTAGAGACTACCCTTTCTGTGGTACAGGTTCACCATCAATATGAAACAGAGTTCCTCCCTAACCCAATTCAAGTGTAACTTGGAAAATTGGATGGGGAACAGGAAATTCATCGCTGGTTTGGCACCCATGTCTATAATGGACACAGGCAGCCTGTAAATGGTTCATCTCCCAGGACCCTACTTATAAATGTTTCATCTCCCAAGCCCCTGCTTACACTTATCAAAACTTTTCCGAGATTTGGGATGCATGGCTCAGCTTAAAAGGCCCTTGTGGTCTTTAGCCTACTAAATACTTATGAGCTATGAAGAAGGTGATCTTTTTCTTGGCATAATTTAAGACTGGAGTAGAGGAATGAAGAAAATGAAAAACTCTAAATCCTTTTACAAAACTGTACCACTCCTGTTTTAGCCGCTTAACACTGGCTGGAGTGGAAGGGGGAAAGGATGCTTGGTTTTATGAGATTTCTTATTGAGAGTGTCAAGTTTAGTTTTGGATGTATCAGAGGTCCAGACCTCCATGACAAAGCCTGCTACCTCCTCACTAAGACCTGAAATATGCTAGCTGACCCTTCAGACAAATGAAAACAGTGTTCTCCCTTTTTAACAGCTGCCTGACATCCAGACATAGTGGACATGACCAACTCCAGACTTATAGCAGTTTCATGTGAAGCAATACCAGCAGGGTCAGGAAGACCATACTGATGGTCCAAGGGCTCCATGATTGCCATAGTGAATTCATATGTCCTAGACCTGGAAACCAAAGGAAAAGGCCAGGTTCCTTTCAGATCCTCTCAAGCAGTTCTGTTCTTTTTCTCTTCCTGAAGGGTATTGTCTGATTAGTAGCCATGGAGGACCAAAAGAGGGCTTTAAGTTGCTGATTTTTAGCAGAGATTAAAGCTGTTAAACCAGATATGAATAGTCTTAAGGGGAAAGAATGGCACATATCACATAAATGGACACTGTAAGGCTCCCCTAAAAAAAAAAAAAAGATTGTGGGAATTCTTTTATGGGATTTGTCTACTGCAAGCATAATTTCCACTTCTGCTAGACATAAGACACTCTACAATTTTTAGTCAAAAATATTAAGGAAGGACCCCAGAAGTTACATATTTGCCCAAAAAGCTGAAGAACAAGCCTACAGCTGAAACTGAAATTGCACTGCAGATGAAAAGTTCAGTTGAACTCTATAACAGCCGGTGAAAAAATGGGGAAAGGGAAGGGAGGATAATATTTGGGAGGGGCAGAAGTTTCATTACTTCATTTAATTTACACTCCTGTGTGCTTTTATAGCTCTTACTTGGTCCCTTACTTGTGCAACTTGCATTGTATTTTTAATTTGGTGAGTTTTTAACAGGAGTGTTGCTTTTTACTTTTGAGGAAAAACATTAAAACTAACTCAAAATTGTTTTTCCTTAATAAACGTTGTTTTATTATTTTTTTGTAGCTGAGGTAACTGTGTGTAAAGTACTTTTCACAGCGTCTTTTTGTGGAAAATCAACTTTTTTAATACTTAACCTGTTTCACTAAATACTGTTACCAGGCTTCACAAGATTCAGATGTCTTTATCGGCTTTACCATGAAACATCCCTCTTGTTTCTCAGTTCTTCCTTTTTCCAGCCTTTAAAAGAAAAAGATTTCTAAGCAACCTTTGCCACTTCAGCAGGCTTCTCAGTTGCCACAGCTGCAGATGGGTGACTCTGCTGTGGCCATTTCTCTTTCCTCAGGTCATACGTCTTTTTTTCATGGCTCTTCCTGGTGTAGTCCCTACTGCCACCATGGACCAGGGGTTAGCCACGTCCTTTGAGGCTTTTGGAGTGCCCTTGGCAGGCAAAGTAGGACCATTCCTGTCGACCTTGTAAGAAAGAGCAGAGAATACATCTGTCCCTTGGCAGACTGGAATGCCTGTCCATAGGGAGGTTTTTCCCGTCAATGGATGGTCTGCTTCTTCAAAATTCCCTGTCAAAAAGAAGCAAACCATTTTTATCTTCTAACCCCATTTCTGAACTGCAATGATTTCCTTGGTAAATCCTGCTGTTTCTAAACATCTAGTAAATGATAATTCTTCTCTCTCTGATAAGGATTAGAAAGTGTTTGAAAAAATTGGGAAAAGGTGTATTCTTCTGCAACACTTATTTTTAGTATTCTTAATTGCCGAACTCACTTCTTCAAATTTATGTTTGATTTTTTTGAAAATATGAGAAACATTATAACTTCTTTTCTCTTTTCTGTGAAAAAAGCATCTATGTATAATCTTATTGCTTCTCTGTGTGAAGCGACTAAACAGTCTTAGAAGTGTGCTTACAATTCAGCTGACAGCACTTTCAGAGCTGCTTCTGCTGGAACTGTTATGAGAAAGTTTTTTTGGGTGCATACACAAAGCCTTCCTGAAGATGTTAAAGCTGAAAATGTCAGTCTTTCCTTAGACAGAGAGGCTATATTTGGACAATCTGCTTCTGAAGTCCTTAAAAAGTGAGATGAGAGAGACAGGGAAGTTATTTTAGGGAGTTTCTCTTATTTTTCAACTTTTCTTCTCCATATTTGTCAAGGTTTTAGCAGCTACTTTTGCTACATTTAACAAAAAAGCAAAATAAGCAGACACAACAAGCAGCTGGTACAGGGTCTGACACATATGTCTTTGATAGAGGCAAGACAGTAACTATGCACAAACTAACACACCCAACAACATAACCTTTAGAAACTTGCTACCTTAGCCCCTCTTAATAAATGTGCATGATACATAGAGACCCAAATGGGTTGGGTTATGCTGGTAGGCCTATAAAGGCCCTGGTGTTCATTTTAGACTTTTGGCTTTTCCTGGTTAGGATTCGCCACAGCGGAACTCCGGTCCACTCTTGATTGGCAGTGGATTTTTACGGTGCCGAGTTGCCAGCCCAACTTCCAAACTTCAACAAAGGCACGCCCTTTCATGCCCGCACCTACCTGCATGTCTTTAACATCACTCAACCACTGGGAGGACGTGCAGACACCACACAGAAGGCGCTCCAGCTGAGAATCGAACAGGAGAACTTCTTGCTGTGAAGCGACAACGCTAACCACTGAACCACCGCGGCTATAGATTAATGTAGTATATACCTATGAACCTATGAAAGTTCCAAAAAGTAAGGAGGAGCCTCCCAGAAACAGGGACAGTCTAATAAGCCTGAATAACAATCCCATGAATTCTGTCCTCTTCCCACACTGGCAGGCCCCTAATTCCTAATTCTTCCCCCCAAATCTTCTCCTTTGTTTTGTCTTTTTGACAACAGATGGTCTCAGACAAATGGGTTCAGAGAGTGATTCATTAGGGATGCAGATGACAGTGGAAATATCTCCATCCCTTTTCAGGGGATTTGTCCTCATCCACCAGAACAAATCCCCATCCCCCATCTCACCCCCATCGTTCAGCATCTGCTAAATCAAGAGATGATAGAAACTCTCCCTCCTCAAGCAGGACAAGGTTTTTATTCAAGAATGTTTCTGTTACCAAAGAAAGAAGCATCATGAAGAACAGTCTCGACTCTTTCTTTTCTTAACCAGTTGTTGGAAATTCCAAAGTTCAAAATGTCATCACTGCACAATCTTTTACAACTCATTCCCCATTCCAGTTTTTAGTGACCCTAGATTTAAGAGGTGTTTGTCATCACATTCTTATAACACCAGATTTCAAATGTTTCTTAAGGTTTTCTTTGTCTGGATCTCATTATCAGTTATCTGCATTACCCTTTGTGGTATCCACTGCTCCAAGAGTATTCACAGTGTCTAGCTCCAATGATAGCCTATGGCAAACTGCAAGGTGTTCACATTTTTCCTTATTTAGATGATGTGCTTATCTTTGCAGAGTATTTTTCTTCAGAATATCAGAAATCTGTCACCTGGGGGAGATGTATTGTGGTTTCAGGAGAACATCCAAAAGTCTTGTTGACTCCTTGTTACAGGATTGCTTTCCTGGGGTGTCTCCTAGATACCTCAGTTCAAAAGGTGGTTCTTCCACAGGAAAAAGTTGAAATGCATCTAGATCTATTCCTGCGTTTTTCCATTTAAACCATGGCCTCTCCACCTGAGAAAAATTCAGTAGTGCCTAAAATCAGTATGATCCCAACATCAACATCCCCTGACATTCCAGATACCTGTTTTGGGATCTGTGAACAAGGAACTAATTAGGTGGAGAGACTAGTTTTACCTAAATTCAGGTCTCCCATTTCCCTTGCAGCCCCTGCACAGTCTGTAACACGTGGCTCAGACTTTGCTTGGGGTGTAATGTATATAGGAGTTAAAGTGCAGGGTCTGTATCTCTCACCTGTCCTGATTTTCACGGACTGTTCTGGTTTTGGACTCATATTTTAGTCTACTCCTCGTAAATTCTGTAGTTTTCTGGCAAATCAGTAAGGATTGAATTCACTAAATAATAACATGGATTTGAATTTCTGACTTCATATCCTTCAAAAAATGCATAGTAACCCAAAAACTTTTATTCTTGTAATTTTCTAAGTTTATAACAGCAGTACTTAAAATGTGCCCCTATTTTTGGGCCTCCCCCCCCCCCCCATTATCTCCAGATTTTTTGTCCTAAATGACTGAGAGGTATGGCAGGGTCTTTTTGAATAAAGTATGGACCAAAACACATAAACATGAAAGAGATGTGGCAGTAATAAATGCTGTCAACTCTCTCAATCATTTATGGATTCCAGGGCCATTACAAGTGGTTACAGACAACACCACAGTAATGTGGCACATTAATTCTGGATCCCCCCATTTTCCCCTCTGTGCAGAATAGCCATGGTAGCCTGGGATATCACTTTTCCAGCACAGTCTCATTCTACTGGCATCTTACATGCTGTCAGAACAAATGTGGCAGACAAGCTGAGCAGGACAAAGACATCACTCACAAATATAAACTAAATTAGGGAGTCTTCCAGGAATTTTATCCAACTATGGGGAACACCTTATGTAGTTCTATTTGCCTCCATTTCTGACAGTCAGTTTGCATAAGTTTTCTTCAAGAAGACCTGAAAAAGAAGTGTATTATTTTTTTGCTTGGACAGGAATGTTCTGTGTGCTTTTTTCACCCTTTCCAGTGATATCCAGGGTCATTTTGAAGATTTTCAGAATAGCTGTCCATTGTGGTGACTTTCTTCTGGCTCCGGCAACAATGACTGACCAAGGGCCATTGCCACAAACTTCCTCCCAGACAGACTCTACTCCTGCAGTGCAAGGGAGTGTTTGATACATTCCAGCTTGAAATAACTGCAGCTAACTGCCTGGATGATAGAACATTAACACCTTTTAGGTACTTATTTTCTGTGAATGTGCAGCAGGTATTAAAGGAGGCAGAAAAACCTGCACCAAGGAACTTGTATATTAGCAAATAGAAAATATGTCACATTTGGTGCCAAAACAAGAACCAGCACCATTTTGAGTCTAGTGTTTCTCTGGTCCTGAAATATCTGTGTAATTTATTATCCTCTGGTCTTTCTTACTCCTCTATTAAGGTTCATTTGTTGGCCATTTCAGCATGCCTACCCATGAATCCTGTCTTTTCAATGCATTCCTGTGTTAAAATGTTTTGAAAGGGGTGTTGCAATGCCAGTCTTCACAGTCTGCTCCTCTTTAGAGTCTTAACTTTGTTTTAGGAAAAATTAAATTTTGCTGTTTTTTAAACACCTTTATTGAATTATCACTTGTGACATAGGGAAATATATATTTATACATAAGTAATCAATCTGTATTAAATTAACATTAAAGATTATACTTCACATATATTGCTATATATCATATAACCTAAACAACATTACATAAATCATTCAATTTCTGCCCCTTTTTTAAAACAAGAAACTTCTTTATGACATAAACAATCATACATTTAGGTAAATGAAAATAAACTACACCGATACAATCCTAGTTGCAAGCATTTTACATCACAAACCATACTGACACACTCCCAGTTGCAAACATTATACGTCTCTTATAATCTACCCAATCATTTTCAGTCAGACATTATATAGCTCATTTAAGTTCTGCCTTCTTTTAAACCTCATTCATCCCCTGTGTGTATTATTCCCACAATTCCCATTTTTCCTATGTAGTTTGCTCCTACCCTTTTCTAAAGATCTCAGTTCCACTTGTTTTCTTTCTATTACATATTCACTATTACTAACATAGTTGGTTTAGATTTTGATTTCCATTTTCTAGTAATTGCTTTTTTGGCATCCATCATAATTAGACACAGCAAGGCATTACCATGTCTTGGCAATTCTGATTCTGTATCATAGCTCAGAAAAAATCATCTCCCTGTCTCACCAATCTGCCCACCCAGCATCTCCAACAGTCCATCCTGCAGCCAATCCTTAAAGTCCATCAGCTCATCATACTCCCAGAAAACATGTTTCCAAGTACCTCTTTCTTCCCTGTCACATATCCAACATTTGCTGTCTACCTGAGGAAAATTCTGTGTAGTCTACATGGGGTATATAAATATCTGTGTAAAACATTTCCAAGCAAA
This sequence comes from Protopterus annectens, assembly GCF_019279795.1. Classification (NCBI taxonomy): domain Eukaryota; kingdom Metazoa; phylum Chordata; order Ceratodontiformes; family Protopteridae; genus Protopterus; species Protopterus annectens. Next base: position 730,898,138 of record NC_056744.1, read on the forward strand.
AATCCTAAATCTTCTAGATTTTGTTGCAAATTTGGGAAACATAGTTATGTCCCCCATTGTTTATTTGTGAATTGCTTATCCAGTGTCTCTTCCCAATCCTTTCTAACCTTCTCTGATCAAGTCTTATAGCTATCATGCAATATTTTATATGCTCTACTAATTATTCCTTTTTAATGGCAGCTTATGTTCTAGATTCTACCAAAAACTGTACCAGTGCTAGTCTTTCATTTAGGACCCCCCTATTTCTTTCTCTTTGCCTATACTCTGATATAAATCCTTGATAGGGAAGGCAATCTCTAACCTGCAGTCCAAATCAATTCTTGGCCTCTTCCCATTCTATTACTTTTCCATCTCTAGTTATTTGCTCTCAATACATTGTTTCCTTTGCCAGTTTTCTCAAAAAAATGCAAGCCCTCTCTTGCCTATTGTCTATATCCCTAATTGCAGTCATCCCTATCGGCAGAATCTTCTTTCTTCATTCCCATGTTGGCTTAGTTCTTAGAATACTTTCTGCTACTTTATAGCTATAATATTCTGTATGATTATTGTTATTCTCCTTAAAGGCTTGCATCCAAAATCCCAGTCTCTCCTTGTGTCTTCAGGTTCCCCACTGTTTCAACATCATCCCTTTCCACTTTGAATTATAGTTTTCTGCTTGTGCTATGTATAGGAGCCTTACCCTTTCAAATTGGGTAATCCCAATCCGCTCTGTTCTACTGGAAGAATCAGCTTATCCCACTTGACTCTTGATGTCTTCCCTTCCCAGATAAAGTCCTTCAGATCTGTATTGATTGCTATCAACAACTTTTCCTATGGTTGATAAAAATATGCCTGACCTTTGTATAAGACTAAAGGGGATAAAATCAATTTGACTGCTTGTATCTTACTATCCATATCCATATAATAAAGCTTCCATTTTCTCAATTTTTGTATTATCATTTGTTTAGTCTCTTCCCACATATCCTTAGCTGCCACACCAGAATCATTTTTAATCCATACTCTTAAATATTTAATTTTATCATGTCCCCGTAAATATGGATATTGCTGATCTAATTTGTGTGTGGGTACATAATTTCCCACATTGCCTTTGTTTTAGCTTCATTAATTTTGTGTCCCAAAAAGATTTGAAACTGTGTCAAAATGTTCCACGACACTGTAATGTCTCTTTCTGGGTTGTCAGGTATAAAATAATATCATCTGCAAATACAGCCAGCTTTTCTTGACTACCAAACCAATTATATCCTTGAATTTCTGAGTCCCTTATTTCTTTATCAGTGGTTCTAAATATAACGCAAATAACAAAGGGAAAAGAGGACCCCCCCCCCAACCTGGTTCCTCTGCACAAACAGAAATGATCAGCGAGGACCCCACCCACTTTAGTTTTTGCCTCTAATCCTTCTTATATCCTCCTAATTGACCTTATAAATCTTTTCAGGAAATGCAAATGCTTCCATTGCCATATTCATAAAGTCTTAGCTTACTTTGTCAAATGCTTTTTCTCCATCAAGATCCACCAACAGCAATGGTATCTTCCTACATTCTGCTTCTCTGTGAATCATCAGTGTTCTGTTAATGTTGTCAAATGTTTGCCTCCCCTCCACAAAACCACATTGATCCATATGTATCAATTTTGACATTACTTTTGTCATTCTTTAGAAATTATACACATGAACACTTTATAATCATGGTTTAGCATTGAAATGGGCCTGTATGAAGCTGGGTGTAGTGGATCTTTACCCTCTTTAGGTATTACAGCTACCACTGCTTTCTTCCAGGATGTTGGTACTGCTCCTTCTCTTAAAATACTGTTAAACAAAACCTTCCACATCTTTATCAGTCTTTTCCCTCCTGGCTTCCTTCCACAAGAATACCAAAACTTAACTTTTGCTCTGTTTGAAACAGTTCATCAGGCTGATTTGAAGATCTTAACATAGAAAACAGTCTTGCTCATTGCTTTGACTTCTGGAAGAATAGTGTCTGACTTAGTCTTATGGTGGGTCAGTCTTATTTCATTTTCTGGAAAGGTAAGTTTCCTTATGAACTACTCCTTTATGCTTAAAGTGGTATCTGAGTTTACATTGAGCCTAGCTCTTCATCTCCCTGTCTTCTTTCCAGAACCTAAAAATGAGAATAGAAGTAGCAACTGAAAAAACTATGGACCCAGGAGAACTGAAATAAAGGTACTGGAAAAACAAGACTGGTATTTTTCTTCAAGTTATTTTTCAAGTACCTTCAGCAGAATTTTTGGCAGTACATTAAAGCTTTTATGTGGATTGTCTTTAATGTGAAATATCTCTGGAACTACTAGGTGCTTTAGTTTGCAGTTTAATCTTTTCAAAGTATTGTTATTGTGTTTTTTCCTATCAACTGAACTCCCAGCTGGGTCCATAGTTTTTTCAGTTGCTACTTCTATTTTCTGCCGAGTGGGTTCTGCCCTCAGATCTACTGGAAAAGCTGACAACTCCTTCAGCTTCACCACCAGCCTGGTGCTAGACTAAACAACTGAGAACCTAAAAATGAGGGAGAAGGGTTTCTGCATACACTGGATGTCCACAGACAATTCAGACATCATGACAAAATTAAAACATCTGATGTTGTCAGTCTTCATTCTTGACTGATTGGTACGGTTTATACCTCTCGGAACCGATTCAGCTGTTATACATAGCACGTGCCAGCTAAAAACTTTTGAGCTAAGGTTCTACCCACTTTGCCTCTCTTCCCATTACTTCAGATCTCGTTTGCCACATAGAGAATTGGACGCGTCTGCCAAAGCTCTCAGCTAAGTGCTTTAAAAAATATATATTTATCATTATTGTTTTTTGGGTAATATTGGTTTAAGACTTTCTATTTACTTATTACATAGTCTCGCTAACTATTTTTTTGCATGAGTGATTGTTTTCGACCTTTATAACCACACCCTTTTACCTTGCGGTAACTCTCATTACCATAGTTGGTCTTCTCTTCTTCCCTCTCCTCTTACCATTGGTAGTCTTTAATACCATTGTCAGTATTCTTCTTGGTCTTTCATCCCCGTTTTTCATCCCTTTACCCATTAGGTAATTTTCTATACCATTGTTGGTATATCCAAAAAAAAAATCTTTTGACACTTTTTTCCCTCTCTGAGTGAGTGTCATGTGTGTGTGACTGATTAGGCTATTCTTTGACGTGGCGGAGAAACAAAAAGAGAACATCTTGATTTAAACGGTGTCAAAACTGTGACAGGAAGATGCCCAATTCTGATGGGCATCTTTCTTGCGTGTACTGTCTGGGTGCCCCTCACTTGGACATAACATGTTAATACTTTCCATGGCTTTAGTGCCCGGACTCTAGCAGAGGGGTGCAATAAGTTTATATTGAAAGGTTTGTTAAAGTGTCCTTTTGGTGAAGCCCTTTCTAAGGCAGAGACTTCAAAACTCCAAAGCCTGAAAATAAGAGAAGGAGCCACTCAGTTCTGACTTCCCCTATGTCACATGAAGCGGGATCTCTGAAAACCTAGGTTCTGACAATTTTTTCGGAACAGAAGGCCAAGTTGCCAAAAGTGACAATACCATCACCTCAGGCACCTAAGACAACACAATCCACATTGGTACCTTCAAGTACTGAACTTGACACAAATCACTTCAGTACCAACCATAGCTTCGGCACCGATGACCTCTTTGGCACCAACAATAGTTTCATCCTCTTATTCGATTCCACCTTCCCCTTCCATACAGCAGCCCATGGTGCCAAAGGTCAATCCCTTCAATTTACCCAGGACTAGATATTCCCCTTCATTAAACCCCTTTTTAGGTAAGCAACTGTGTCCATTTTTGGGCAGACCTGAGATCCCTTTGGGAATCTCAATCCGTTCCTCCAGGAGTCTCTCAGAATTGGATGTAGTCAAATTGGTGGACCAGCTTTTAGCAGCCAGAGGCCTTCCTGCACCTTCACAAACCTCTATCCCACCCAGAGCCAAGGCTTATTCTCCAAGGACTCCTCCAGTTTATCCACCTTCACCCTCCTTTCAGGGTTTGGAGCCTCCTGCTTCAATGGTCCCAGTGCCAGCTACCTCTGTGCTGATGGTGGACCTCACCTTGGCACCAGAGTTAACTGTGCGGTCTTTGGCTCCTTTGGATCCATTGCACACCTGGGACTGAGGCTTGGCTGTTGGTTCTGAGATCCTTGGACTGGTTTTGGTTGTTTTTCACAGTGCTGTCTGGGGCTCTCAGGGCCACAGCAGTTTCAAGCCCTCTCTTGGCTCCTACTCCGGGTGGTGGCTCACTGGAGCAAGGTGTAACCCCCGGTTCTGAGGTTGTCTTACTTGGTTCGGGGCTCCCATCCCTCTTCAGGCAGGCCTGCCATCCAGATTATGGACAGAACTTTAGCCTCAGCATCCTCCCAGCTGGTTCCATCCCTGTTGGAGTGCCATATTTTGTCTCCTGTGGTTCGCAGCTATCACAAACTGCTACGTCTGGACAGTGGGCAAAAGATCTGCAAGATACCCCCGTTCAGGGTTCCCCCTCTACAGAGTCCTCCTCAGAACTTTGCCCTGAGGAGCCACCCTGTAAGAGGACATGCAGGAGGAAGCACTTAAATTCTCCAGAAGAATCGTTCACTGAAGACACAGATTATGATGAAGAGGAGAGGTCCCCATGGTCACCCCTGAAGATGTCTCCTTTGGAGACATCCTGGAAATTTTAAAATATAGGGTGATTGGAAACCCTCAAACCCATCCTCCAAGGATTCTGTGTTCCTGCAAGCTTTTCGTGCCTGCCCATCTACTTATTGGGTGACCCCGCCTGTTGACCTGGTTAAGGTGATCGTTCAGTGAGCGTAGAAGGCTCCTGACTTCATGGAGCCTATTCCACAGAGACTTGGTAAGATTCTTTCACCCCTGGAAGATCAGCCCCATCGGTCTAAGGGTCTAGCAGTGGATGCCATGGTGGTGGCAGCAGCCACCAAAAAGGAACTCGCTGAGGAGAGTTCAACTGTCCATCCTCCTAACCAAGAGTCCCGGATGCTGGATAGATTTGGGAAGCTGGTATTTGCTTCAATGATCTTTGTTATTCAGTCCTTGAACTTCTTGGCACATTTTACCAGACACCAAAGGGATCTGATAACTGAGCTTTCAGATAACCCTCGCAGGAGCAGTATCTGATGGGGTTCAAGATAAGGTAGCCTCTCAGCTTGCCACCCTGGAGTCAATCTCAAATTCATCCATGTGGCTTATCACTCATACGGCCGAAGGGATATCTGGAGCAGCGGGTAAGGCGTTGCTGTTAGGCGTCATGCCTGGATATGTTTGTGTGATTTCACAGAAGCCTTTAAGTTTTCCTTTATCAATGTTCTTGTTGATGATCCTTCCTTGTTTGGCCCAAAAGTCAGAGACACACTAGCCAAGTATGAAAAAAGATGGAAAGACCCTTTCTGCTGTGGGTGTTCATTTTTCCGCTCCTCAACGATCTTACTCTTGGAATCAGAGGAGTGGAAGAATGTGGTTCAAGAAGACCCAAGGGTCTTTTTGGGACACACATGGTGACTATTTTTCCAGGGGCAGAGGAGGGAATTCTTCTAGAAGACTCACCTCCCATGGCAGAGGGCGGTCCATTTAACCAGGGCTCTAGAGATACTTTTTCTGTACAAATCCTATCAGTATTCCTGAATGGAGGCCCAATTGCTTACCTCTGGAGGCAGTCAGGGGAAGGTTCTCTCTGCACCATTCAGCATGTCTTACAATAACCTTGGATACATGGGTGCAGAAAGTAATTACCAGTGGTTACTGTATTTCCTTCTATTTTACCAGACCAAACTGGATCTGGATTCTACTCAAGATTCTTTTTAGTGCCAAAAAAGACAGGGGACTGGAGACCAATCTTAGATCTCGGACTATTGAACAAATTTGTATAACAGAAAAACTGCCTTATAGTCATGGTTCAGTCAATCCTTCCCTTTCTAGAGAAGGACAATTGGATGTGCTCTATAGACCTTCAGGATGTGTATTACCACACAAAAATGGGCAAACACCCCAGAAGGTATCTGCTTCTTGCTAGGAGCCAGTCATTACCAATTTCGAGCACTGCCCTTCGGTCTCACCACAGCCCCCAGGGTGTTCACCAAATGTATGGCAGTCATAGCAGCTCATCTGAGACTACTTGGGATTCCACTTGTTTCCATATCTAGATGACTGGTTCCTCAGCACCCCTTCCAGGCATCTATTGCTCTATGCCATAGACTTCTTTCTACATCTTGCCAAAACACTAGGCATCTCAGTCAACAAAGAAAAGTCACAACTGACTCCCATGCAGCATCTCGAGTTCGTCAGAGCAAGATTAAATACATTATCCTGTGTGGCCTCCCTTCCTTTTCACAGGTTGTTAAAGCTAAGATTGCAAATTCAGATAATCATTTCCTGAAACAGAATTCCTGCTCATCTGGTACTACAAGCTCAGGGAAATATGGCAGCAACAATAACATTAGTTCCCCTAGAGAGGTATCACATGAGGCTGCTTCAGTGGGTCTTGGTGTCACAATGGTCAGTTCTAACACATCCCATGTTCCATCGAGTCTTGATAAGAAATTGCTGCAAGAAGGATTTATCTTGGTAGATGAAGCCAGAGGAGAATCTATGGAGTTGTTTCTTTTCCCCCTCTCAGCCCAAGGCTGTAGTGACCACGGACGCCTCCCAGGTAGGATGGGGGGTCATTTTCTGGGAAAGACTGTTCAAGGCACTTGGTCCCCGCAGGAGGCCAATTTGTACATCAACATCCTAGAATTGAGGGCAGTGCTTTTAGAGTTGCAACTATGTTAGGATGTTCTTCCTTTGGGGACAATCGCAGTCCAATCAGACAACATGTCCGTAGTCTGGTATAGCAACAAACAGGGGAACCAAGTCTTACCCTCTATGTAGGAAAGCTCTAATGATTTGGCAATGGGCAATTGCATCCAACTACTTTGTGATAGCAATGCATATCCCGGAAAGCTCCAACGTGATTGCAGACAAACTGAACAGATGTATCCTCCTGCTGCATGAGTGGTCTCGCAGTCCCAATGTAGCAACAAAGATCTTTCGTTGATGGAGTCAGCCTTGCTGTGACCTTTTCACTTCTTCCAAAAAACACAAATGTAGCAGCTACTTTGCCCTAATTCCCCCTCACAGGGAGTCCTCGAGAGATGTACTTCTTCTTGATTGGCCCTTGGGACTTCTGTATGCCTTTCCCCCAGTTCCACTGATTCCTCAGTTCCTGAGGAAAGCCCAACGGTTGAGAAGCAAACTGATTCTCATTGCACCTCACTGGCCTCGCCAAGTCTAGTTTTCTTTTCTTTGGCCTCACTTGGTTCACCGCCTGTAGACTCTGGATCCAGCTCCGGACCTTCTGTCTCATCCTCAGGGCCTGGTGCATCTCAATCTTCAAAATCTCAAGCTGATGGCTTGGTTTCTCCAATTCCAGTAATCGTCAGGCAGAATAACTTGTCCTATCCAGTGCAAAAGATATTTCTGGCTTCCCATAAACCCTCCACCAGGAAGCTTTACCTAAGCAAATGGAAAATAATTTCAATTTGGGAGTCTACAAATGGCACTGACCCTTTCTCTGCATCAGTTGATAAGGTCCTGGAATATTTAGCAACCTTATTTCAGATGGGGACCTCTATGTCTACAATTAAGGTTCATCTAGCTGCCACCTTAAATTTTCCTAACTGTTTTGGTGACTATTCATTGATGTCCCATCATCTATGCAAAATTTTTTTAAAGGCGCTTTGCATTTAAAACTTCCTTTCAAAGATCTGTTAGCTCCATGGGATTTGACCTTGGTATTGCAATGTCTAGTTCGAAAACTCTTCAAACAGCCACTTGTGACCTCAAGTTTTTATCTTGGAAGACACTGTTCCTAGTAGTTATCACATTTGCTAGAGAATTTCAGAGTTACAGGCTTTGTGTGTGAATCATCCACATATCATCTTCCACAAAGAAAGAGTATCACTTTGAACCAATCCCACCTTTCTTCCCAAAGTCATATCAGAGTCCAGTATCAACCAGACCATAGACTTACCAGTCTTTCTTCCAAATTTCAGTAACAAAGGAGAGTACTGTCTGCACTTGTTGGACATCCATAGACAATTACATTTTTACTTGGACAGAAAGAAATCAACTATTCCTATCCTTTTCAGGTACCATATTGGGCAAACCTGTATCAAAGGTCATCTTGTCAAAATGGATAAGAGACTGCATTACCTTTATTTATAACCAAAATAAACTCAAACTGTCAATAACAATCAGAGCTCACTCTACAAGATCTGTTTCCACTTCAGCGGTCTTCCATTCCAGAGCTTCTATTGAAGACATATGTGCAGCTGCATCATGGGCTACCCCACATAGATTTATCACTCATTACAAATTAGACTTGGTCTCCAGGGGAAGAGCATCCTTTGGCTCTATAGTGCTCAGGAATATCCTTCCTTAGGGCCACCCGGGATCTAAAGTAGCTGGGGACTCTGTCCCATCAGTCAGGAATGAATGAAGATTGACAACATCAGATAAAGAAGTTATGTTCTTACCAACGTTCCATCTGTGTTGTCGTTCTTAATTCATTCTTGACATCCCACCCTCCTGCCCCCTCCTAAAGGCTCCTGGAGGTTTGGATCTAGTCCTGGGATATTATAGGTATACACCTTAGATGGGGCTTCTCTATTTTCTTAACTATAAGGCAAACTTGATCTGAGGTAATGGGAAGAGAGGCATTTTGGGTAGAGCCTTAGCACGAGAGTTTTTAGTGGCACAAGCTATATATAACAGCCGAGTCGGTTCCAAGAAAAGAGAACCAAACCCATCAGACAAGAATGAATGAAGATCGACAGCACAGATGGAACATTATGGTAAGAAGGGGTCTATATTAAAAGACCGAAGAGGTGTTTCATCGAACACCTCTTGGTCGACACATAAAGAGCGAACGTACTAAAGCGCAAACACTCAAAACAGTGATTTCTTTCCCTGGGAAAGAAGTCGCTAGCACAAACACACACACATGGGCACACACACACACACACACACACACACACACACACACACACACACACACACACACACACACACACACACACACACACTTTCAAACATAATGTGGGGGGCTTCGTCCCCACATCCTCCCAACTAAATATACCAACTCCGAGATCGCATACAGTGAAGAAAGGGGCAAACACACGGGGATGGCCAAGGGATTTCTTTCCCAAGGAAAGAAATTGCTGTTTTGAGCATTCATGCTTTATGTGTCGACCAAGAGGTGTTCGATGAAACACCTCTTCGGTCTTTTAATATAGACGCAGTAAAAACATAACTTGTTTTTTATAGAAACTCTGATTGGTTATTTGTTTCTTATAAAGGTAACAGAAAAAAAAAAGCATCTGATGTCAAAGCAGACTATCTGCAAATGGTTGTCTCATACTTTTACCTTTAGATACACCCACCATAGTAATTTATTTATTTATTTTACATTTGTTAACCAGGTAGTGTCTGGCTGGACAAGTAGCCTGTTTTCAGTGAAAACCCAGGCAGAAAAGCTCCATAACAATAGTACAAAAACAATTACAAAACATTTACAAAGATTTACAAATAATATACAAGTTTAACAGTTGCCTGCAATCACAATTTACAAAAAGAGAATGTAAACAGAAAACATTACATTTCCTAAGCATTACAACAGACAGTAATTTGAAACTCATTAGATACACAAGTAAAATAAACCATTGTGGTATATAAGACAATTGCAGGCAGAGTCAAGGCTTACTCTACCTAGGCCTTGGATTCATCTGTAGCATTTTGGAAAGCGGTGAATCCTAGAAGCAGCAACTTGGCCGTCTGCACATACCTTTACAAAGCACTACAATTATTTTTCAGGTATAGAACAGACTTTGCCAAGACCATTCTCTAGGAATTCCTGAACCCTCGTTCTTTCTCCTTCCATTTGGTGTAAGCTGTGGTAGTCTGACTATATAGCTAAGGCTACAGCAGCAGTGATCAAATGATGAACATACTAGGGACTTCCAAGATGGCTGTACACTGCTATGTTAGCTCTCCCAACATGAAAACAAAAACTGGGAGAAAGGAGTGCCATTGAAACTGTTTTTTGGGTAAAATTCAGTTACTGGCAAGTAAGTACACTGCTTGGATGCCAGCAAAGAAGAAATTTGGGAAACCCTGAAAGAAAATCAACCAGGAAAGATAAAGAGAAAACTCTGTCTGGGAAGGATTTTGGAGCTGTTTGGCAAAAAGTAGTTCAAGCTTCAGCTTTGGTTCAAGAAATGGCTTCCAGTAATTTATAGGAAGAGGTAAATCAACGTACTCATTGGTGAATAAAATAAATGAAACATTAATGGAATACAACAACAAATATAATAAAAGGCTGGGAAAATAGAAGAAGCTTTAACTAACTGTTCAGATGAACTAATAAAACTGCAAAAATCAGAGTCTAAAATGAAGAAAAAAGCTGGCTGAGTATGAGGCTTCTCAAGAAGAGATGTTTCAAAAAATAGTACATATAGAACAGCATGCAAAGTAAACCTGAGATTTTTGGCTATACCAGAGAAGTTGGAAGGAACAGACTGCATTTATTTTATGAAAGCACAACTAAGCAACTGAACTAGTATTCCACAGTAGTATAAGTTAACAAAAAGGGCACGTCAAGTGTATGCTCCAAGACTGGCCATGAGAAAGCAGCCAAGATGTATATTAGTAAAGATCAAGTCATACCAGAGAAAGAGTTGATCCTGATCAAACTTTGGCAAAAGGACAAATTATAAAAATTGGAGACAGAAGAGTGTTTGTAGAAAATGATTATTCACTGTACTTCAGGCAAAAGAGAAGTACATTTATCATAGCAATCAGGAAATATCAAGTGGTGGGTGTGATATTAAAGCTGCTATATCTAGCTGCCTTCAGAGTGTTTTTTTCCTGGAAGTTCAAAGCCATTTTTATGCAGAGCAGGCTAAGGAAATACAAAAGTCAAACAAAACGTGAGGCAGCAAACAGAGGGGAACTTCTAATAGTAAGGTTCACAGAGAGACTTTGCCAATGAAACCTTTTTCAGTGTTCCAAAAGAAAATGCTTGAGAGACAGAAAAAAGTGCAGGAGTTGACTAGAAGGATCATGGTACCTTGGACTTTAACCAGAATTTGGTGTTGGGAGGTGGAAGTGAAAAGGAAGAAGACCAGCAGCCCTGAAATTAGTGAATAAATGGGAGACTATAAAGCATTAGTCATATTTGTGAAATTTGGCTTTGTAAGAAAAAGTGACTGAAAAAAGAATGGACCTTTGTTGACTTTGATAACTTGAGGATGGACTTTAGAGCATATACCCTGCTTTGTGTTATTGTTGAGAAGAAAACTAAAAGTAATGGAAAGTAAGTGTAAGAATTTTTTTTCTTATTAGTATTTGTATAAAACATTTCATGGTATAAACTGCATATTATGTATTTTAATGTAGTTTTATGTAGTTGGTTGGTAGGGATATTTTAAATGTGGGTGGAGTATTTTCAGTGACTTTTGTATGTGTTAAAGATATTAAAGTAAACAAGTACATTTTTAAGTTGTAATATAGGCTTTACAGTATAACAAGAGACGAAAGGCTAGAAAAAAAGCAAGTTTAATTTTACTAGGTTGCTAGGGTGGGGGGTGGGGTGTAAAAGTGCACTGATTAAAATATATGTAAAATTAAAATGTTCTCTCTTGTTTTTACATGGGTTAATATCTAGATTAATCCCTTTAGATAAAGCTATAAACAAGTGGTGTTTTAAGCAAGTAGGGTTTAAAAATAAGATAAAATAATTAAAGAAAAATGCTAAGTTTCATACAACTGCAAATATACTAGCTTTATTTCCATTAGCAAATGTTCAGTGGGAGTCAAGAAGTCTGCAGCTGAAGGCAGCTGTACATTCTGTTCTGAGTGAAATGTACAACGATTAATTACCAAGTACTTTTTTAAGGAGACAAACTGCCTGCAGGTGCAACCAATTAATCTTGAGAGTTCTGAGAAAATTTAGATATGACGACAAGCAGTTCAGTGAAAAATAATGTTTGAAATTATGGGAACTGAGTAAGAGATAGCAGCCTTAATACTTTAATGCATTTAACAGAACATTATACAGTTTAGTTTTATTTAAAGATAACCAGTGCATTTTTTTCTTAGGAAAAAAGTTAATGTTTTCTGAAAGCATACAAGCTTTTTCCCCTCATATGGGAGGGGAACAGAAATAAGAAAAGACAGCAATCAGTGTAAGTGGGAACATAGGCTATAATATATACTTAACCTTAATTTTAGATTAGCTAGTGCCTGTGGGAGCCACAGTCAATGTGGGGCAGTTGTCCCTGTTTGGAGGGCTAAACTTCATTTTTTGAAGTTGAGCATATGTTGTGTGTATTTGTTCTAATTTAAGAGTGGATGGGGATGTTTTGAAAATGTATTTAGTATATTGTTTGAGGGTTTTCATTTCAGTAAAAAAAAATCTTGAAAATTTGACATAGGTTCAAATGGAGATGAGAAAAAAACAGTTGTATGTGTATGATAGAACAACTTGCCAAGTATTAGTTTCTGTATGTAACGGAATAGTTGGAAATATGCTTTCCAAAAAAACTCCTGTATATTAGATGGAAACAGTAGCTTTTTTATCATAATGATTATGCTATCAATATTATTTTGGAACATAAATGGCCTTACAGGTATACAGTGGATATAAAAGGTTTACACACACCTGTTAAAATGCTAGGTTGTTGTGATATTAAAAAATGAGACCACAATAAATAATTTCAAAACTTTTCCCTCCTTTAATGTGACCTATAACCTGTACAATTCAGTTGAAAAACATATCTGTTAGGGGAGAAAATATAAAAAATAAAAAACATCTAATACACTGGTTGCATAAATGTGCATTCCCTTAAACTAATATTTTGTTGTGTGTGTACACCCTTAAAGTAATACTTTGTTGAAGCACCTTTTGATTTAATTACAGCATTCAGTATTCGTGGTTTCACACCTGCCATCAATTAAAGAGACTCTGATTAACCCCAAATAAAGTTCTGCTGTCCTAGTAAGATTTTCCTGACATTTACTCAGTTGCCTGCAACAGCAAATGCCATGGATCGCAGAGAACTTGCAAAGCATCAAAGGGATCTCATTGTTGAAAGGTATCAGTCAGGAGAAGGGTACAAAAAATTTCCACAGCATTGGATATACCATGGAACACAGTGAAGACAGTTATAAAAAAAGTGAAGAAAATATGGGACAACAGTGATATTGCAAAGAACTGGACATCCCTCCAAAATTGATGAAAAGACGAGATGAAAACTGGTCAGGGAGGCTGCCAAGAGACCTACAGCAACACTGAAGGAGCTGCAGGAATTTCTGGCAAGTATTGATTGTGTACTACATGTGACAACAATCTCCCATATTCTCCATATGTTTAGACTATGGGGTAGGGTTGCAAAATTTGCAAAACAATACATCAAGTCTCCCAAAAGCATGTGGGAAAATGTGTTATGGTCTGATGAGACCAAGGTTGAACTTTCTGGCCACAATTCCAAAAGGTATGTTTGGTGCAAAAACAGCACTTTGCATCACCAAAAGAACACCAGCCCCACAGTGAAGCATGGTGGTGGCAGTATCATGCTTTGGGGTTGCTTTTCTTCAGCTGGAACTGGTGATTTTAGTTAAGGTGGAGGGAATTATGAACTGTTACAAATACCAGTCACTTTAGGAAAAACCTTCAGGTGACTGCTAGAAAGCTGAAGAGGAATTTCAACTTTCAACACGACAATGACCCCAAGCATACATCCAAATCAACAAAAGAATGGCTTCACCAGAAGAAAATTAAAGTAGTGGAATGGCCCATCCAAAGCCCAGACCTAAATCCAATAGAAAATTTGTTGGGTGACCTGAAGAGGATTGTGCACAAGAGTTGCCCTCGCAATCTGACAGATTTGGAGTGCTTTTGCAAGGAAGAGTGGGCAAATATTGCCAAGTCAAGATGAGCCATGTTGATAGATTCCTACCCAAGAAGACTGAATGTTGTAATTAAATCAAAAGGTGCTTTAACAAAGTATTAGTTTAAGGGCGTGCACACACAACAAAGTATTAGTTTAAGGGTGTGCACACTTATGCAACCAGTGTATTGTACGTTTTTTATTTTTTATATTTTTTCCATAACAGATTTGATTGTTTTTCAATTGAATTGTACAGGTTATAGGTCACATTAAAGGTGGGAAAAGTTTTGAAATGATTTATTATGGTCTCATTTTTTTATATTACAAAATCCTGGCATTTTAACAGGGGTGTGTAAACTTTTTATAAACACTGTAGATAAGAGTGTTGCCAAAATAGGTATGGCTCAAGCAGGGAATGGAATCATTTGCATTCCTTGATAAAATAACAAGGTCAGTTAGGAGGTATATATGAAGGATCTGATGCAAGAACTAAAGTGGGAGGGTTCCTCTCTGATAATTTGTTTGAACAGAAGAACCATTGGCAAAGAAAATAAGGGGCTCAGAAATGTAATATGATTGGTATGATTAATCCAGAAAATGACATCTCATTGTTGTGGAATGTTTTGAGACAGTTTTGAGTCTTTTTGGGATATAAAAGTAATGAAGATAAAACAAAGGCTATAGCTGTAAGTTCTGTACCCATACAAAAATTTGTTCAGGATTACCCATACATTGGCAGACACTATAAGATGAAGTATTTAAGTATATGGCCTAAAAGGCTTCTGTTATGGCAGCTAAGGATATGTGGGAAGACACTGAGCAAATGATAATACAAACACTGAGAAACTGGAAGCTCTTGTTTATGGATATGAATAGTAAAATACAAGCAGTGAAAATGTTTTTAGCCCCTTTAATTTTATGTACCGGTCAGGCTTATTTTTATCAGCCAGAGAAGAAGTTGTGAACAATAATTAAAGAGTTGAAGGAATTTATCTGGGAGGAGAAGTGGGCAAGAGTTAAATGGGATCAATTGATTCTTCCTGTAGAACAAGGTGATTTAGGATTACCTGATTTGAAGGGATATTATAGAGTTATACAGTTAATGCTCATATATATAACAGAGGCAGAAGGTTATAATTTAAAATGGAAAGGGATAATGATGAAGCATTGGGGAAGTTCAAGAAATACGGAGAAAGTGGGATTTAGTGATGCAGATCCTTATGGAGAACAGTAACAACCATACAGAACATTATATTCATAATCTAGCAGATAACATCAGAATGGAGAAAGGAGATTTTAGCAATAGAGATGACTGTAAGTTAGGGGTGCAGAAAATATCCAAGAGGGGGATCGAATTTACTGCAGAGAACTGGCAGGAGAACCAAAGTATTGGGAGCAAATAACTAGCGAGAGAAAGATAATAGAGTGAGAGGAGGCCAAGAAAATGTTTGTACTGCAGTTTAGAGACTTCCTTCCCTACCAGGGATTGATATCAGAATATAGGCAAAGGAGAAAGTAATAGGAGAATCTTAAGTGAAAGGCCTGCTCTAGTGGTGTTTTTAGTTGAATCTAGATCAGAAACTGCTGTTAAAAGCGATAGTAGGATATTTAAAAAATTCCATGATAACTATTAAGTATCAATCAGAGGAGGTTAGGAAAGATTGGAAAGAGAGACTGGAAAAGCAATTTACAAGAGAACAATGGGAGGACACATGTGTGGCTTTCAAGTATGTAGCAAAGTCCAGAGGGTTTAGGATCTTTGCTTGCAAGTGTTTGCATATGTATTTTTATACCCCAAGCAGACTTCATAGAATTTTTCCTCAGGTAGCTGGCAAATGTTGAAGGTGTGATGAGGAAGAAAGAGATAACTGGGAACATGTGTTTTGGTTGAGTAATGAATTTGCAGATTTTAAATATTCTGTAGAGTACTCTGTCAGAAATATTGGGTGAGCAAATAGCTGTAACTAAGGATATGTGTTTTTTTTTTTTTTTAAGTCGGGGAAACAGAGTGTGAACTCTCTAGACATATTTTGGCCTTATTAAGTTTAATTCTGTTAGCTGCCAAAAAAGCAATTACTAGAAAATGGAAATCAGAGTCTAAGCCAACTATATTTGAAGTACTGAATATTATAAAAGAAATAAAAGAACTGGAAATGGGATGCTTAGAAAAGGGTTAAGGGCAATTTACATAGAAGCAAATTATTATGGGAACAATACATGCAGAATAATGTTCAGGAAGAGAGAGGTTTAAGGTATGGCAGGAATTCAGCAATTTATGTATTGGGCTGATGCTAATTACAAAAAAAGAAAGAAAGAAATGTGTGATACATGTAATGTTGGACTGATGATAATTACAAAAACAGAAAGAAAAGGTGTAATGCATGTAATGTTGGACTGATAATTACGAAAAAGAAGAAAAGATGTGTGATGTATAATGTGTTTAAAAGGAAAATGTTAATAGTGTTTGTTTTCTTGTCTGTTAATGTATGTTTGCTTATATCTTAATTGATAATTTAATAAACGTATTTAAAAAACTGTTGAACATTGTACAGTTGTGCAGGCAAAGTTATGGTAACAGCGGAAGTTCAATTGATTTGATCAAATCAAGTTTCAATTGTAGTGGCTGCTCGTTCCCTCCCTCTACCACCTTATTTTGATATGTTTTTGTTGTCAGGATGAAGATGCTTGTTTAGTCTCCTAGCACTGACTTTTCAGAACTCTAGCCTCCCTCTCTCAGTTGGCATGAAAGCCTTGATGCACCTTCCACTCTTTTTCTTCATCTCTGCATGATCTGATTAAAATTTTGGGCATATGGAGGGTGTCTTTAACCTTTGGAAGCTGTCCAACTAGTATTTCCTCTGGGTCAACTCACATTTTTCTGAGTAGCCCATACATTGACTGCAAAAGTTCAACAAACCAAACATCAAGACTTTCACATGCATGTGCTGAAAACAAAGCTCAGCATGTGCGATTTTCAAGTAAACAAAAAAACAAATAACATTGTTTTTTGCAAGAAGGGCAAGCCTCCTTGTATCCCCCACACCCCCTCCTAATTATATAGCCTAACTCTGAGATTACGAAGTTCCCAGGCAAAGGGAATATTCCCCTACCTGGAGATTGCCAAATCTCACATACCTGTCGACTAACTGCATATATCGACCAAATGTGGTTGATTATACAGATATCAACAAACCTGCATGTAGACCAAATGCAGTGCACCCAACACCATATAGCTGAGGTTACTGCAGTAGTGATCATCTGAACATCAACTGTTGTGTTAAGTTTACTTACTGAACTGTTTTTTTCCCATGTATTATATCTGTCCATTATTCAAGTATGAAGGCATAGTTCTTCTCACCCTTCCTTAATCTGTCTTCTAACCCAGGTACTAGGATGTCGAGTACTGAGAACCAGGACTACAAACCTCTTCTCTGATGCAGCATTTCTCCTCCCATGTCTTCCTGTTGAAGGAAGAAGTCCAAACCTTCTTGTACTTCAGACACTGCTATTGCCAGATTATGTCACTTTACGAGTAAGTACCACTTACCCCTTATCTTTTTCACTTTTGTCCCATTTGTTCTTTGTTAAAATATTTGTCTATACTTCCCTTTTTTGCATAACTCTTGCCCGTCTATTTTCCTTCTCTCCCCTGCAATCTTTCCTGTCTAATACCAGCTACTGTGAGCTTCTAGTGATTGTTTTTTTTCTCCCTTAACAGTTATGTCTTCAGTTTTATAGGTGTGCTTAATCTCTCCGACCCCCCCCCCCCAAACCACTGTACATCAAACATCCAGAATAACCAGTTATGGAAACCTTAAGGTTCCCTGTTTACCTGCTCTGACATACTCTCCAAAGCCTAGCACATACCACTTACTTACATTTTTATTGTTTTATAGAGTTAGTTGTAGAAGTGAAACCAATTGTTATATTGATAAGATGATGTAAAAGATACAATACTCTCTCTCTCTCTCTCTCTATATATATATATATATATATATATATTTTTTTTTTTTTGTGTTTTGTTTTACATTTTTGTATATATATTTTTTAATATTTATGGATTGTTGTAATGTAGATGGATTTAGTGGGAGAAATAAATGAGTATACAGTATACTTTAATATAATATATGTGATTTATTATTATTATTTTAAAAATTGAAAGGCTTTTGTGTAATTTAGAAATTCCTTACATTACATGAAGTTAAATGAGTATCTTTCCATACTCCTTTGTAGGAAGACTTCAGTTAGTAAAGAAATTACTTTAGGCTAGAGTTTAAGTTTCAGCAGCTAGAAAGTGTATTCCGCATTTCTTTACCACATGTTTTATGTAATTCTTTATTTCTAGTCTGTATTTGGTTGGGTACCATGTGAAAGAAAATATTTTATTAATTTGGGATAGATATTGCTGTTGAGCAGGTAAAGATATAGTTTGAGAATCTTGTAATAGCTTTGGTAATAAAAAATGTCTAAGTGAGAAATCTATCTGTAAAAGAGAAATAGATTTTATTATGATTAAAAATTATATTTTTAAATTTCATAATTAGTTTTGATAATAGATTCTAGAGCAGGTTTAGTAATAATAACTAAATATTTTATGTGATTACAATCTTAGTTGCAGGAGAATGTATTTATTTTTGAATGCAGATTAATCTTTTAAATTAATAACAGGACATTATTATGTTTTAATTGTGTTATTATTATTATTAAGTTTTACATTATTTTGTTCAGTAAATTGTAATAAACTGCTTATATGTTGTGGTTTTATTATTATTATTATTTTAAATTAGTAGTTCATCAAACTTCAGTAATAGGTTGTTTGCATGTTAGATAGAATTATTATTATTGCTGGAAATGAAAAAAGAAACAAACCCATGTACAAATTAAACAAACAATCTACAGATTTCTTTACAAGTTTCCCATAATTCAAAACCATCCTGAATATTTGGATTTGTTTTAATACTGTTAGTTAACAGTTTTAGTACTAAAGAGAATAGTAAAGGGGACAGGGAACAACTATGTTTAGTGTCTTTTTAATTATGTCTCATAAGTATGAACCAATTCCAAAACAAATTAGTGTAGTATAGTATAGTATTGTATAGTATAATTATTTAAAATATATAATACATGTATGTAATTTGTTTGGGAAGTTATATTTTAATAAATTAATCCAGTCAAGAGAATAAACCACTTTCCCAAAATCTAGACTAGTTGATATGAGACTTTTTTCTTAATGGAGTAGTCTATTTGTGTTCCCTTTTTAAGATTAGCACATGTTTGCATGCATTTTTAGAGTAAAATCTGATAGATTATTAAGATTTACAGTGGGAAGTTTTGATTAGATTTTATCAAGTATGATTAGCATAAATGTTTTATCTTCTTTTGGCTGCTCCCATTAGGGGTCGCCACAGCGGATCAACTGTTTCCATTTCTTCCTGTTCTCTGCATCTTGCTCTGTCACACCAACCACCTACATGTCCTCTCTCACCACATCCATAAACCATATCTTAGGCCTTCTTCTTTTCCTGTTACCTGGCAGCTTCATCCTTAGCATCTTTTTCCAATATACTCTGCATCCCTCCTCAGCACATGTCCAAACCAACGTAATCTTGCCTTTCTGGCTTTGTCTCCAAACCTTCCAACCTGGGCTGAACGTTTAATATACTTATTCCTAATCCTGTCCATCCTCGTCACACCCACTGCAAATCTTAACATCTTCAACTCTGCCACGTCAAGCTCTGACTCCTGCCTTTTTGTCAATGCCACTGTCTCCAACCCATATAACATAGCTGGTCTCACTACCCTCTTGTAGACCTTCCTTTTCACTCTTACTGGTACTCGTCTGTCACAAATCACTCCTGCCACTCTTCTCCACCCACTCCATCCTGCCTTTACTCTCTTCTTCACCCCTCTTCCACACTCACCATTACTCTGAACTGTTGATCCCAAGTATTTAAACTCATCCACCTTCGCCACCTCTACTCCCTGCATCTTGACCATTCTTCTATCCTCCCTCTCATTCACATACATGTGTTCTGTCTTAGTCCTGCTGACCTTCATTCCTCTTCTCTTTAGAGCATATCTCCACCTCTACAGGGTCTCCTCCACCTGTTCCCAACTCTCGCTACAGATCACAATGTCATCTGAAAACATCATAGTCCACGGGGACTCCTGTCTGATCTCGTCTGTCAACCTGTTTATTTATGAGCATAAATGTTTTATGATGAGTATTTAATAGTGATATTAGACATATGATGAACTACAATTGGGGTTGTGACAGAGTGTTTCCAAAAAATGGAATAATTTGCTTCTTAATAATATTACTGCAATGCCTTCACACACAAATGTAAGGACTCCAACCTGCTCCAGAAACAATACACAGTGTCGTACTGCCTCTAAAGGACCTTCATTAGTAAAGTATATACCAATCTTGTCTTAAAGTCCGTTGTGAGTCTTTGTCTTCCTCACATCATTTCCCTACACTAATATGTGACATCTCTTCCACATTGCAGATATTGTATATAGTAAATTTCTGTGCACCCTTACCTTCTTTTACTGTCTTTTTACACTTTGTGTTCTATCTCTTCACTATTTCACTGACTTCTACTTCTTCCCTTCTTATTCTAATCACCCTTTCCTATTGTCCCTTGTGCTGTGTACATTATATTATTATTATTATTATTATTATTATTATTATTACAGTTACTAATTCATTACTATCTATCACAGCATTGTGTTTTTAGTTATAATATGTCTTGTTAACATGCTTGTCTACTGACATTTATGTTTGTCTGGGCTGAGACTGAAGTAAGTCCATTTGGATTATTACTCTACCCCAGTTACCAAACTGAATAAATAAATCAACACCTCCAAAGGTCATATGCTTCCAGTCCAGCCATTTGTGGCCGTGACGGCTTTTCTCCTTGTCATTGCTATATAAGGAGAGTTGTACAGTGCAGTAGTACCTCTTAAGAACCCTTTTAAGTAAGGTGCATCTCCATTTCTATCTTGTACAAGGTGCTGTGCAATTCAGGGTGCATCCCCAAAGTCCACCAATCTCATATGCTGCCCTTTGGAGTTACAACTGCTGTCCTCTTTGTTTTTTGTTATATTGGAACACTACAGTGCACTATCCCCTCTTAAAGGCCCTCATAAATGAGGCTTATCCCCACCTCTGTCTTGGAAAAAGTACTATGTGAATTAGTGAACGCAAACCCCCAAAGGTCTCATGTCCCCAGTGCTACTCTTTTTGATACAGCTGCTGTCCTCCTTGTTTTGTTGTGTTAGGATCCATATACAGTCCTCTAAGGGATCCTTGCAAGTGAGGTATATCCCTGCCTTTGTCTTGAACAAAGTGCTGTGTGAGCCTGTGAACATGCCTTAGAATATCGCTGGCCTCCAGTACTGCCATATGTGGTTGCAGCAACTATCCTTCTCGTTTTTTTTTTTTTTTGTTTGAACATGTACATAGTGCAATACTGCCTCAAATGGAGCCCTATAAGCTTGTAAGATAGTTGTATTCCCACCTCTGTCTTTAACAGAGTGGTAGGCAAGTCAGTGAACATTACCCTGCAATAGCTGCAGACCTACAATACTGCCCTTTGTGGTTGAGGCTGCTGTCCTACTTTTTATTATATGCGGAGAGGTGCATAGTGTAACACTGCCTCTAAAGGACCTTTGTAAGTGAGATTTATCCCTGCCTCACAAAAATGCCATGCAAGTCAGTGAAGACCACTTCCCCAAAGGTCATAAGTCTCCAATACTGTCCTTTGTGGTTGCAGCAGCTGTACTCGTTTTAGTTATATTAGGTATTGGTCCCTTTTAGTTTGGCTCCTGTTTCACTCTCTGTAATTTTGATAGATTCCTGGAGCCTGCAGATACAGTTGGGAGTATTTCTGCTGGTTGTGGGACTTCTGGTTTGCTGTTTTATTGATCGGGTTTGTTACCAGCTGCTATGTCCTTACATTTATTCCTTTAAGGCAGTAGTATCGCTTACTGTTTTACCACAGAGCTCTGCCACAGTACACACCGTCTACAAGCTACTTGGAGAAATTCTTGCTTAGTGGTATGGTTAAAAATGTACTAAAATATTAAAATAATTCCTTACCATTCTCTCTGCCATGCAGCAGCAAGCTGGATCTACACATGCACAGATAGATTGTCTGCTACAGACTTGATTGGTGAATGTTTTGAGGCTGCTTTCATCTTGTGTTGCAACTTGCATAACTGGCTAGTCAAAGTTGTTGGCTCTTGCATATTGTATTGTA
The DNA here is from genome assembly GCF_019279795.1 of Protopterus annectens. Classification (NCBI taxonomy): domain Eukaryota; kingdom Metazoa; phylum Chordata; order Ceratodontiformes; family Protopteridae; genus Protopterus; species Protopterus annectens. The sequence goes on from NC_056744.1 coordinate 730,920,346, forward strand.
GTTGTAGCACTTTGGTGCTGTGTATAACCCCTGCCCCCACTCCTCCGTTAACACATTAACCATTATTATTAGAACATCTGTTGTAATCTTAGTACATTTTTCTTCTCTCAAGCAAATGTAAGGACCTTGAGTAGCATGCATACTTACTACACAGTTTATCTATTTATTTCCTTTGTTAACAAGGTAAGTGAACTGGTCCTAACAATTAACAGTTTTCAGTCATTATCCATACCAAATGTTGGCAATAAATGCACAGCAGTGTATATATGAACACAGATAAATGATATATAGGGACACATAAGTGAATTAGATGCGTATATGGTTGTTACTTCAGTACTTAATTCACCCTAAGCAAGTCTAAATTGCCTATTATACCATGACCCCCCTCCCCCAAAAAACGCGCACGCTGATTGGCCAGCGTGCACATTGTAAATCGAGTTATACTAATGGAAAAAGGTCCGGTCGCCCGGACTTTTTTCCATTAGTATAACTCTACTTTTAAAACACTGTCTCGCTATGTTAAATGGGTTTAACATAGCGAGACAGCTTTAAAATAAGCAACGGAGATCTCTGTTGCTTATTTTAAAGCTGTCTCGCTATGCTAAACCCATTTAACATAGCGAGACAGGTTTTAAAAAAAAGCAACGGAGAAAGCAAGATCTCCGTTGCTTTTTTTACTGTTTCGCTATGTTAAATGGGTTTAACATAGCGAGACAGTTTTAAAATAAGCAACGGACATCTCCGTTGCTTATTTTAAAACTGTCTCGCTATGTTAAACTCATTTAACATAGCGAAAACAGTAAAAAAAAAAAGCAACAGAGATTTTGCTTTCTCCGTTGCTTTTGCCCACAGCTCTGATGTACTGCGCAGGCGCGCAGTACATCAGAACTGCCGTGGATGCCAGACATCTGCGGAAGGGCAGTAAACAGGCATTATACTATGCCATTATTTAAGAAAAGTAATAGTTTCATTTCTTAAATAATGTCATGGTATAATAGCAATAACCCACTTCTGGGTGTGGGTAATGCTATATTTACCCACACCCAGGCGTGGGTTATTGCTATAATAAATTTGAACAATAAGAAAAACATTCACTCAGAAATAGAGCAAAAAGAAAGCAATTATGATGATTACAACGGTCTGCAATTCATGCCCTAATAAAACCTGTTTACAGTTTCAAAATTTAAAAGACATTGTCTAATATCTTAGTTGAATTTTTGACTACTAACAGTGCTTCACATAGTTATTTTTGTTTTTCTTAACCCATTTCACATTAGTGTTTTCTAGACCAATATATAACCCCGGGCATTATTTATCTTTGTTTAACATGCTCTATTGGTGTGTGTAGACTGTAGTTCCTTGTCTTGTGGCATTAGCCTGAATTGTTGGTATGTGTTGTAGGTGCACATTGTTGACCTGCTCCTGTTACCTGCAGCTGTAATGTAGATATCTCTGTTGTTATATTTCATTAGCATTGTTATTTTGATTATAAATGCAACACACACTGTTATAATCATATTTTGTATTGACCCTGCTATGGGTATTGCTGTGTAATTGTAAAGCGGTTTACATTGTTTTGCTAGCTAAGTAACAGTGTTTACCAATGCATCTAAGTCTTTGCTTTTTTTTCTATTTGTGTTATTTTTTTTCCTTTTTGTCTCTGTTTCAGCCTAAGAATGACTTTTATTTTCATTTTAAAGTTTCAGTCATCTACATTAATTGATTAGAAATAAGAACATCCAATACAGCTAGAAATTTTCCTGTCTTCTGTTGGTATGAAGCATTTTTTTAATTTTCCTTTTGCAACTGCAGTACAGCCTTGTGTGTATAGTTATCTCATTTTAAAAATGGTGGTGCCGATTCAGTAAACCCTACATGGGCTGCTAAAACCATGTGAGCATAGTGGCTCAACGTGCACATGACAGTGTACAGTTTTGTATTCAGTAAGCGGCTCTACACTACCGTGAATTCCTGGGTGCCATAGACTGTAGACCAAAGGCTGATGTAGTGATAAACCAGAAGTTAGAAAATAAAAGCTGAATAACAAAAAAAATCCAACTCCAAGAACGTCAATACTTTATTACAGCAAAGCTTTCAGATATAAATCCTTCTTCAGTGCGTTATACAGTCTGTAACGTTCTTTCAGTTTTTGTAAAACAAGACTAAACTCATGTGAGCACAGCCAGCAAATCACATCATCTCTACAGTAATTCAATTAACATTTTAGCTTAGAGATATAGCAGTTCCTTAAAAAGCTTCCTTAAAAAGTACTGAGACATACTTTCAACTCAAATTATAAATAAATATATACCAGAACCATATACTTAATAAATCTATCAGTCTAATAAAATATTTATTACAAAAATGTTTTACATGTTCAAATTATTTGCACACACACAAAAAATACATATATATGTATATACACACATTTAAATACCTAGTGCAGTTGCATTTGTCTAGTTGCTAAAACTGGCTTAATACTAACCATGTTATTCAACCCTGGTAATACATCTGCTTGCAGTTTTAAGATCCATGCATATTCGTTATTCTCTAGAAGGTTATTAACATCACCCCCTCTTACTTGCTTATGCATGGTTTCCATCACCCTAAATTTGAAGGTGTGCTCGGTACCTTTCTCCAAAATATGCTTACTTAACGCATTCTGCTGTATTTGTCTATGTAGCTCTGACTTATGTTCTGTTAATCTTTCCTTTAGTTTCCTTGTACTTTTCCCAACATAAAATGAAGGGCATTTTAGGCAGGTAGCAAGATATATTACATATGTAGTATTGCATGTTTCTGTAAATTTAAAAAAAATATTTTTTATTTGAAACTGGATTGATGTACATATTGTTGTCCTTCATAAAAATAGCAGTACAGCAGCTGCAGTTCAAACATGGGTGTTTGCCTGTTGTATATATTTTCTGAGCTCTCTTCTGATGCCTAAGGTATACCTGCACATTGGAAACACAACAGCAAATGCTACACTTTGCACACTGATCAGTGTGGTAACATGCAGATCGTTAATGTCTTGACAGTTGTACATGGCTATCTATCCATTTTAGACAGGCCTCCCAACAACTTATTTCAAACATCCAATGATGATGATGTCACCTATAATAAATTGTACTGAAGCCTTGTAAAAATCAGACTTGTGCTGTGGAGCTTGCATTAAGTACTGAGTTCTCTAGTCTGTGTGCTTAGGTAAGGGTTCTAATCTCACTGCACTCAACTGGTGTGTGTGTTTAAGTACTGAGTTCTCTAGTCTGTGTGCTTAGGTAAGGGTTCTAATCTCACTGCACTCAACTGGTGTGTGTGTGTGTGTGTGTGTGTGTGTGTGTGTGTGTGTGTGTGTGTGTGTGTGTGTGTGTCTCTGTCTATCTGTCTAGTCTGAAGAGCAAGATTGTCTATCCTGTAGTTATCAGTACAATCCCATGGAGTACCAATATTTTGCTAGTTGTAAATGCCTACACATCCATTTCATTCAGGCCTCCCATTTTCTCTCAAACACCCAATGATGATGCCGTCTACTGTAATAAGTTGTCCTGCAGCCTTTTAAAAGTCAGACTTGTGATGTGGTGCTTGTGTTAAATATTTAGCTCTCTAGTCAGTGTACTTAGGTAGGGGTTATGCTCTCACTGCAGTGTGTGTGTGTGTGTGTGTGTGTGTGTGTGTGTGTGTGTGTGTGTGTGTGTGTGTGTGTGTGTGTGTGTGTCTGTGTGTGTGTGTTCACTTGGTTGACATTAGAGAGAGCATTTTACACCAGCATGTGGGACAATGCTATTACCATTATCCTCACCAGACACTGCTGATTTTACTTATAAAGGGCTATCCAACACTATCCAAGTCAGACTTGTGCTGTGGCATCTGCATTAAATATGGAGGTTTCTGATTGGTATACTTAGGTTAGGGGTTCTGTTCTCACTGCTGTCAAGTGGTATGTGTGTGTGTGTGTGTGTGTGTGTGTTTCTTCATTCGTTTGACATTAGAGAGAGCATTTTACACCAGTGTGTTGGAATACTGCTATTACCATCTTGCTCTTAAAAGAGTCTGCTGGAGTTAAAATCTATAGGTGTCTGTCATGCATCTTCAGTTAATGTCATAGGCTAGGTTAAGTGCCCTAGAGCGAGTGACTGTTGTGCCATTTGATTGTGGATTTGCAGCATTTTGATCATGACAGAGTCACAGACTGGCCTGTAGGCCAGGTACAAGTCACCATTCAGCAGCCTATATGATACAGAGTGCAATGACAATGCAGTCTGTCAGTGTACATGATGGCATGGTTTGTGGACCTGTATTTTCTTGTTGAGAATCTCCCGTAGTCTCTCCAGCTACTGCAGGTGTTGGGTGGGGTAGAAGCAAAAGTGAGCATTGTACTCTATTAGTAGTCTGATGAGTGTTGAGTACAGTGGTGTTATAACATCCTCAGACCTGGATGTAATGCCCTGACTTATGAGGTACATGATGTAGAAGCTTTCCTTACTACTGTTGAAACATGGTGGTCAAAGTTAAGATTGGGATCTACCTTTGTTCCCAGGTCTTACACCACTGGGTTTGAGTTTAGGAGGGTGTTGTCAGCACTGTAAATAGTGGGGAATTCCACTTTGCAAAAGGCAATAACAATGGTACCTTTTTGCGTATAGTTTTAGACTGTTTTGCTTGGGGCTCCAATCATTTGTCTGTGTTAGCCCCTCCTGTAATATGTTAACATCATAGGGAGACTCATTGATTGCACCCAGGTTGCAATCATCAGTAAACTTGGTAAGTCAAAGGCCATCTAATTTAGCATGGACTTCTGAGAAATAGATTCCAAACAGTAAAGAACCCAGCACTGATCCTTGTGGTACACCACTGGTGACAGCTCTGTTGGTAGATGTTGAGTCACCAACTTTGACAGTATGTATTGTGTTGGTGAGCCAATTGACTAACTGTCTAATGACATAAGGGTTAATCCCCAGGTGAGAGAGTTTATTAATGATACCTGAGTGGGGGATTGTGTTAGAACCCTTGGCCAGCTCGAGTTAGGCAGTATGCACTGTCTTACCTTCGTCCAGGGCTTTGGTGACTCTCTCAAAGACGTCTACTAGGTTTAATAAGCATGATCTACCATTAACAAAGCCAAATTGAGTTGCATCTAGAGTTTGAAGGTCACCTATGTCCTTGTTAATAAGATTCATTATGATTCTTCCCATGGCCTTGCAGATGAGACTGGTTAGACTTATAGGTCTGTAGTTCACAGGGTCGGTTGATGACACCCTTTGTGCAAGGGCATTACTGCAGCTGTTGTCCACTCTGCTGGAACAAAGCAGTTCTCAGGCTATGGTTAAAGACAACAATAATTAGGTCCAGTAGGTCCTATTTTAGATTACTTAGTAAGCACCCTGGGATGTTATCTGGTACCACTGAGGCCGTGTTTTTAGCCTTGGAGAGTGCAGATATGACCTGATGTCTAGAGATACTAGGCAGAGGACTTGTGTCAGGTATGCTTTGCGGTATGGGTGGTGGGGCCAGGGGCTTGACGTTTGTGCCAAATCTGTCTGCTAGCAGATAGGCAATATACTCTAGTGCAGCTTTATGTTTACACTCTTAGCATAAAGCAGCATAACTTTGTGTTTGCTTAAAGCAGATGTTGTTACACTGGAACTTTTGTTGCTTTGACGTTGCCTAAAAAGACCCTATGGGAGAAGCAAATGCCTTTGCCAGTATCCGACAGGGTAGAGGACACAGGTGCAAACCATCTCTGGCAAAGCAGCATGGCTTGTCGACCATGTCATCCCAGGCTGACAGATACTGGATCCCCCAGGATTGACACCAGAAGCTAATCCAATTGTTAAAGTCCATCATTGGTTGTTTACATTGTGGCATCATCCTGGGTGAAGATAGAATGCTGTTTAGGGCCAGGGTCATACCTGCCTTTAACACATAACACTAGAGTTCAGTCATGTGTCTCTTCATATAGTCCAGAGAGGTACACCTCAAGTAATTCACCCCATCATGAACTATGACAGAGTCATAATAGTACTTGTTGTTCTGTGACATGAGTTACATGGTATGATACACCTGTATGTATATTGTTGGCATATGAGGACATATGTTGTACTGGAGCAGATCAACCGTCGACACAGTTCACATTTTACCATCACAGTGACAATTGCAGTATGGCACAGGTGTGCATGTGTCTACATACCATCATTAAATGTTCTGTGACTGACATCAATATCAATTTATGTTGATTACATGGTCACATAAGTCTTGTCTTATACACATGGTTGTTATGCTGTGATATATACAACCAGTGTATCACATGTTTTGATGCAATTGCAACCTTGTGGAATTCATTGTATGTGCTGTTGTGTTGCTACACCCAAGGATGATCTAGGTGGTTAACAGCACCATTGTGTGACTATTAACATTTGTGTCAGTAATTTTTCTGCATGAGCCACAAACAACTGATCTGTAATGTATCCTGATATGGGATCAGGCTGCTCAAACACGCCTTGCGAATGAAACATATATAGGCATATGTTGTGCAATTGATGTAAACGCATGACATTGCTACAGCTGTATGACTGGGTGCATGTTCCCAGTGTATGGAAAGTGATGAATAACCATGGTAAAATCCCTTGTTGGAGAAAACCTAATTTTATTTTTCTGAGGCAAATTTTTTTCTGTCTGGAATTTGAGCATTTTGTTAGAGTTTTTTTTTTTTATTTTGGACTGTCATTGCATTTCTTATGTGTAACACATGATTATGTGAGCATTTTGTGAAAAAAAATGTTGACAGTTTATTTTCAAGTTTTCTGTATTTGTGTACTGGGGACAAGTAACTGTGCTTGTTGGGGACTATCAGTGGTTTATTTACCTCAGGTCTACTTATTTAGCACTGTACACTGTACCACCTTGTTCAGGCTCTACTGTGTACTTTTGAGGTCACTTTCTTGGCTACCCTATGGGGGCAATTCCTGGTTTCTGTGTTTTCACATTCCCCTGTACCAAAGAAGAAGAAGAAAAAAGCTTTCACTGAATCTTAAGGTGTTTGTTTGGTTCCTGCTGCAGCTCATCTCTTAGTAGATGGCTCTGCTGTGGTTGCTTGTTGTTCCTCAAACCATGAGTCTTATGAGTCTTATTACCCTGGTCCTTTTACTGTAGCATATGCAGCCACCAAAGACATGCAATTATCAATTTCCTCTGGGGCTGTAAGAATGCCTTTGGCAGGCAAAGGAAAACTGCTCTTGTTGGTCTCAGGGAAAGGGGCCGGTGAAGTTTTTTTTTTACTTAGCTAGGATAGGGGTCATATTTTTCAGACTAGTATGCCTATGAGAGTTTTTTATTTTCCAAGGAGTTGCCCAGGAAAGGAGACCATGCTGCAAAAACTTTCCACTCTCCAAATACTGTTTCTGTGGACAGATAGCATTTACAGGGATTTGCTAAGGAACTTATGCCTGCTTTTTCCTTGCCTTCTGTTTTCTCACGCAAGAAAATGAAAGAGTTCACTCTCTTTTTGATATAGGTTTTCAGTCAGAAGAGCAGGCATTCCTTCAAAATCTGAACATTCTGATTCTGAGGAAAGTATGATTTCAGATTTCCCTCCTGAAGATATATACTTTTTTAGAAACTTTATCTAAGCATTCTTAGGTTCTGTACATTCAATGCCCAAGCCAGTAATCAAACTCAAGTTGCCTAGGTAGTAGCCCTACACATCACCAACAGTGGAAAAAGGTTTTAGTGAGAGAAGAATTAAATTCCTATAGCACAGAAAATGTAAATGTGAAGTTGTTCTATCTCACCGTTCATTCTTACTGATGGGTTTGGAGCTGATCTTCGGCTCTGACTCGGCCAACTGCAAAAGTTCCAGGTCTTCAACCAGCTCAAGGGCAACTCCCTATCCCATGATGCACCTTGATCTTCCCTCAGATCTTGTTTCCCACTGCAACTTGATCCGACGTTCACCAGCTATGGCCAGTGAACATTATTGTTTTTTTTCTGTCATAAAACTTGTTTAAAAAGCTTAACTTAGATATTTAGATAGATAGTTAAATATTTAGATATTCAAAGTTAGATGCTTAGATAGTTTAGTAGTTATAAGTGGTCGTGTTGTCTTTAGGCCTTTAGTTTCTCCCTATCTGTTATTCTTCAGTGTGTGTTCTGAGTTAGAGCCCTTTTATTTGCAGGGCAAGTATTTTGATCTTTAGATAGTAAGAGTTCGTGTCCTGTTGATATACATATATATTCTATATTTAGATAATTAGATATTTTTCACTTTATCTTAGAAATCTCATTAAGAGTAATATATTCTACTCATAGCTTAGAGACTTTTATATTTTTGAATGTTTTTTCTTATACATATAGAAGTTTTTTCTCTGTTGATTACTGTTAGGATGTCACATCAGGAGAAAGAAAAATCCAAGTCTGGGTTTAAAAAATGCCCAAGATGTGGGCAAAAGATGGCCATCACTGATGGACATACTGACTGTGTCTATTGTTTAGGTGAGGTGCACCTACAAGAAAGCTGTTCTATATGCCGCTCTTTTAGTGCTTGAGTGTTGTATGAGAGGAAGAGGAACCTCATGGATGGAGGTCTTTTGAAATCCTCCTTCCAAGCGTCACTGGATAAGTCTGACAAACACTCAAAGACATCTTCAGAGCCAAGAAAAAATCCACCGACTCCAAAAACTGGGTCAAGTAAAGCTTCAACATTGGCTCCACAGCCAATGGAGTCGACTGTTTTGGTTAGGAGCCAGTCCGCAACTTTGGAGTCGGTATCTCCTACATTGAAATCCCCTATCTTGCAGTTGGTGGCTTCATCCACACATTCTTCTTGGGCTTCAAGTAGACTTTCTGATTTGGATGTAGACCGTGTGGTGAAGAGGCTTTTCCAGATACCGGCGCTTGCAAAAAATTTTTTCTGCACCGACCCCTGGGTCTTCAGAGGCAACACAAGTTCCCCCACCATCTTCTGTTCCTTCTCTAATCTGCTTCAAAGTTTTGGAGCCAGAGAGCTCGGAACTGATGATTGTGGAGCTGTCAGGGCCAACACCTACCTTAGGTTTGTCATTCCCGACTGCCCTGATATCTTTGGTGCCAACAGTGGCATCTCGGAGCCAACACTCGCCAGTCGGGTCTGGGGAGCATAGCCGAACAGACTTGTCAGTTCTGACTTTTCCTCTCGGGACCTCGGGTTCAGAGCCCTCTATCCTGGTGCCGGGAGAGTCCTTTGAATCCTCAGATCCAGGGGATTCCTCGCATCGAGGCCAAGGGGTCTTCGAGGCCATGAGGAGGGCGTTGTCCACGCTGACAACCACTCCATCAGTACTAGCAGCGGTGTCTACCTCTACAACACATGCTCCATTAAAGCGTAGAGATCCTGAGCCACAGGAAGCCCCATTGAGTGAGCCATGCTCTTCCGAGACCTTTCCAGAAGCTCCCATTGAAGAGGTTCCCAGGGAGAGACTTTGCAAGAGGAAGCATCTGGACTCCCCACATGTCCATCACTTCGGATACTGACTTAGATGAGTCAAAAGGGTCCCCACGGTCCCCCTCAGAGGATATCTCATTCGCAGATATCCTAGAAATTCTTAAACAGAGGGGTAGCTGGAAATCCCTTAACCCTACTGATGATGAGTCAGTTCTTCTGAAGGCTTTTGGGTCTCAACCCTTCACCTCTTGGGTGTTTCCACCCTTCAATGAGTTAATTGAGTTACTCTCTCAGAAGGCATGGGAGTCCCCGGATACCATGGAGTCTGTTCTCAGGAGGCCTAATAAATGTATAACTTGCCCTCAAGACAAAACCTTTCTCTGTAAAGGAATGTCCGTTGATGCTATGGTGGTGGCAGCGGCCACCAATAAGGAATTATCTGAAACTTCTACATCTGTTCATCCTCCTAATAGAGAGTCCAGGATCATGGACAGGTATGGGAAATGTATGTTTAGTTCAGTTGCTTTTGCCCTTCGATCACTGAACTATCTCACACATTTCACTAGGTTACAAAGGGATCTCCTGGAGGAACTGGGAGATACCCTGCAGGGTTCAGTAGCTGCGAGAGTTTCTAACAAGATAACTTCCAAGCTATCTACTCTTAATTCTATTGTGAACTCTTCCATGCGTCTAGTGTCATACCCAGCTGATGTTACGAGCAGAGCAGCGGGTACAGGAATTGCCCTTAGGAGACATTCCTGGATGTGCCTATGTTCCTTTACAGACCCCTTTGTCTTTCTTTATTAACACCCCTTTTGACGGCTTATCCCTTTTTGGACCGAAAGTGAAGAAAACACTTACCAGGAGTGAGAAAGATGGAAGGACTTTGTCTGCCATCGGAGTATGTTTTTCTACCCCAAGTAGACCCTACCACAAAGGGAGAGGGGGTGGAAAGATGTGGTTCCGTAAATCTCAAGGATCTTTCCAGGACAGTCATAGTGAACCTCCCTCTCAAGGCAGAGGAGGGGGGAAATAATGGAAGATGCTGTCCAAGTGGCAGAGGGGGTCCGCAGAATCAGGGCAACAGAGATCAATTCTTTGGGAAGCCCTATCAGCACTCCTGAGAGGAGGCCCGACTGTCCATCTCTGGAGGCAGTCGGGGGAAGCCTTTCTTTGTACCCAGTTGCGTGAATAAAAATAACAAAAGACAGCTGGGTACAAACTGTCATATCCAGGGGATACTCTATTCCCTTTGCCATACCGCCCCCTCTTGTGAAAAAAATCCCAGACGTTCCACCCAGTCACAGGGAACAAGCAGCCATAGAGGTCCAAAGGTTGCTGGAAAAAACAGTCATCCAACCAGTCCCAGCAGACCAGACAAGATCTGGAACTTACTCAAGGTTCTTTTTAGTTCCAAAGAAAACAGGGGACTGGAGACCTATTCTAGACCTCAGCAGTCTAAACAAGTCGGTAAAAAAGACAAAGTTCCTGATGGTCACGCTACAGTCAATACTACCTTTTCTGGGGAAAGACAATTGGATGTGCTCGATAGATCTCCAGGATGCGTACTACCACATAAAAATGGACAGGCCATCCAGGGATCATCTGCGTTTCTGGCTGGGAGCCAATCAGTATCAATTTCGTGTTCTGCCCTTTGGTCTCACTAAAGCCGCCAGAGTTTTCACCAAATGCATGGCAGTAGTCACAGCTCACCTGAGACGTTTGGGATTCCAGGTGTTTCCATACTTAGGCGACTGGCTCCTCACTCCCACCACCAGGCATCAACTTATACATGCAAGGGACACAACTTTAAATCACTGCAATCAGTTGGGGATTACCATAAACTCAGAAAAATCTGCCTTATCGCCATTACAACAGACCGTTTTTATAGGAGCAGAACTAAATACAGTCACAATGACCTTGCGCCTTCCTCCAAAAAGAGTTTGTCTTTTACTAAAACAAATCCTAGACCTGCTTCCAAAGACAAAAGTCCCAGTCTCAGTGGTACTCAAATTGCTAGGAACAATGGCAGCAGCGATCATAGCCATTCCTCTGGGTCGGATGCACATGCGAGTACTACAATGGCTCCTGTTCTCTCAATGGTCCTTCCAGGAACTTCCAATGTCACATCAAATCATGATAACGAATATGTGCAAGAAGGACCTTCAGTGGTGGCTGACATCTCAACAAGTAACTCTAGGCCGTCCATTTGTTCTACCCACTCCTATAGCCACGATGACCATGGACGCTTCCTTGATGGGGGGCATTATCAGGGAAGAACAGCCCAAGGCACATGAAAGAAGCACGAGGCTCATCTGCATATAACTGTCCTGGAGATGAGAGCGGTATTCGTAGCATTGCAGTCCTTTCAAGACTCTCTCCCTCTGGGAACATTTGCAATTCAGATGGACAATATGTTAGTGGTCTGGTACATAAACAAACAAGGAGGAACCAAATCTTATCCCCTGTGTCGAGAGGCCCTGAGAATATGGCAGTGGACAACTTCCACCCAGCGCTTTTTGATAGCAACGCACATCCTGGGGAAATCCAGTGTGATAGCAGACAAGCTAAGCAGGGCAATTCTCTTGCCTCACGAGTAGTCCCTAAAGAAACAGGTAGTGGAAAGGATCTTCCTCAGGTGGGGCCAGCCTTGCTACGATCTCTTTGCAACCCCAACGAACACGAAATGCATCAGCTACTTCGCCCTAATCCCCCTGCTGGGGGATGCTCCAACGGATGCACTGGTGCACAATTGGCCCCTGGTTCTCCTTTATGCCTTTCCCTCGAATACCCAAAGTATTACAGAAAGCGAAGACTTTGGGAAGGACCATAATCTTAAAAACCCCTTACTGGCCTCGTCAAAATTGGTTTCCCCTTCCTTCAGCCTCATCTATTGGAAGAACCTTGGATAGTGGACCTGGTTCCGGATCTTCTGACCCATTCATCGGGGGCTCTTCATCCTTCTCTTTACTCCCTCAAACTGACAGCAGCTTGGCTGCTCCAATTCCAAACATAGCCAGGATTCACAACCTATTAGCCGAGGCTTAACATATTTTAACATCCTCTCATAAATCATCTTCCAGAAAATTATATCTTAGCAAATGGAAGAGATTTTCTATATGGGCATCTCAGAATGATATTGATCTATACCTAGCTTCAGTTTCATGGAATTTCTGACTAAACTTTTCAATGAAGGATCTGCTGCAGCTTACCATTAGAGTTCAATTAGCAGCAATCTCAAACTTTCATCTTGGTGTCCAAGGTTCTAATGTCATGTCACATCGACTCTCTAAAGCCTTTCTCAATGGTACTATTTATTTGAGACCTCCTGTCAAATCTCCACCCATGCCATGGAATCTGAATTTTGTTCTTTCCCGAATTACATTACCTCCTTTCGAACCAGCCTCATCCTGTGATTTGAAATCTCTCATAGAAGACCATATTTTTAATAGCTATCACTTCTGCTCAGAGGATTTCCGAGTTACAGGCCTTGACCATCAAACCTCCGTATCTGATTTTCCATAATGACAGAAATCCATCATTTTTACCCAAAGTTTGTTCAGAGGCAAATCTCAACCAATCTATTGAATTCCCCGTTTTCTTCATAAATACACAAATAAGATGGAACACATGCTGCACAAACTTGATGTTCATAGGCAACTACGATTTTATTTGGACAGGACCAAACAATTCAGGAAAACAGAACAGCTCTTTGTCTCTTTTTTGGAATCAAAAAAAGCTGCTCCAGTGACAAAAGTCACCTTGTTAAGATGGTTATCAGATTGTATTTCTTTCGCTTACAGTTCAGTGAATGCTCCATTACAACAAAAAATAAAGGCCCACTCTACTAGAGCTGTATCTACCTCATCAGCCTTTTCTGCTAAGTTACCATTAGATACTATTTGTGCAGCAGCTACCTGGTCAAAGCCTCATACCTTCATCACTCATTACAAAGTAGACAAGGCCTCCAGGGACAGGGCTTCCTTTGGTTCCACTGTTCTGAAGAACATTGTCCCGCGAGCCACTCGAGAAAGATGGTGTTTGGGACGCTACCCATCAATAAGAATGAACGGAGAGATAGAACTTCACATAAAGAAGTTATGTACTCACCATAATGTTTCATGTGAGTTGTTCATCTTGCCTTCATTCTTATGTCCCACCCTCCAACCCCCATCCAGTCTACTTGAGGTCCGTGACCTCTTTTATTTATGGAGTATTGTCTCTTATCCAGTTTTTAGAGCAGCATATTAATAGTAATAGGTAGCCAGTTGGCAGCAAACAAGATCTGAGGGAAGATCAAGGTGCATCATGGGTTAGGGAGTTGGCCTCGAGCTGGTTGAAGACCTCGAGCTTTTGCAGTTGGCCAAGTCAGAGCCGAGGATCAGCTCCGAACCCATCAGTAAGAATGAAGGCGAGATGAACAACTCACATGGAGCATTATGATGAGTACATAACTTCTTTCTTTCTTTGTTACAGTTGGATATGCCAAATTCTACAGCTATTTTTCCTATGTGACCTGTTTTAGAGAATGTTTTTAGCTTTCCCAATAGTCAGCCTCTTGCTCCTAGGAAGTCAGACTGGTTATATAGGTATCTCAGTCCTATTTCATTTGTTTTCAAATCCTAAAGCTGATTCAGCTGTGAGATTGTTATCCAAAACATCTGCAAAACAGATACTCATCATTCACATTTCCTCACTGGCATATTGGTTCTTTGACTGGACAAAACCAAACTAGCAGCTTTTCAAAGCTCAGATTCTCCTCCTCTGACTCTCTGTGACAAGGATTGGCCACTCCCCTCCCATCAGGGAAAGCCAGCCTCTGTAACAGAAACTCAAGTTATTCGGTATTTTACTCCTAGCTGATGCCGCGGTGGTACGGCGTTAGCATTGTTACCTCACAGCAAGAGGTTCTCCCATTCGATTCTTGGCTTGGCTTGGGAGTGTCTTCTGTGTGGAGTCTGCATGTCCTCCCCGTGGTTGGGTAGCATTCGAAAGACATGCGTGCGTAAATGGACGTACCTTCATTGAAGGTTGGGCGTTGAGCTGGCACCTCGGCGTTTCGTAAAAATCTACTGCCAATCATTAGGGACCGGAGTTCCGCTGTGGCGACCCCTTACTGGGAAAAAGCCAAAAGACAAACAACAACAACAACTGCTAGCTGAAGGACTAGCACAGTTGAATCTTCTCAGCAGCCTGCATTGGTGGATTTACTGTTTCCAGACTCAGATAAGATCCCTTTGAGAATGTCCTTTTCTCTTTTTATTATATATTTTTGATTTCTTTCTGTGTATGTATGTGTATGTATATGTATGTATATATATATATATATATATATATATATATATATATATATATATATATAGATTCACTTCATAACACTGAAACTTCAAAATCTTGAAAACTCAAAACACTGAAAACACATATACATATACTGAGTTTAAACAACATAAATCATAGCACTTTCCACCAAGTGTAAGCAGGGGGGGCAAGCCACCCTGCACCTCCCATGTGGGGGGCTGCGCTCCCCACACCCCCAACTCCAATATTGCACTTCACTACACTAAGTGCAATCTTGGAGTTGATATATTTAAGTAGCTAGGTGTATGAGGGGCGCAGGGGGGCTTGCCCCCCCTGCTTACACTTGGTGGAAAGTGCTATGATTTATGTTGTTTAAACTAAGTGTATGTATGATGTGTTTTCAGTGTTTTGAGTTTTCAGTGTTTTGAAGTAGTATAATTGTTTTTAATGTTAAATCAAAATTTTACCACAAATTATTTGCATTTTCTATGGAGATTTTTCAGTTTCTGACTTGGAGGTCTCTAACTGTTTATTTATGCTGCTTTAAATCTGTTTGATTTAAGGGCACATATTTGATTTTTTTGTCACTATTTGGACAAGTGAATTTTAATTGGTACTGTGAATTTGCGAACTGTTGTTACATTGTAGCTTGTAGAACAAGGTTTAGCACAATTTAAACTGTTTTTGCTGTGGCTAATGTAGTCTAGCTTTGTTTACTGTGTGGGGACATAGTTTATATTTTATTATTGCTGTCCTTAGTCAACCTTTGGTAGTGCCTGCATATTTGCTGGTGTTTTTTCCCCCTGACTTTGTGGATCCAGATGCAGCTTACCCCTCCATCAAATCCAGCTATATCTAAAAAAGAAAAAAAAAAAACTGGCAAAACGTGTCAGCCTATGGTATGTAAATCTGTTGTTGTCTTAAGCCATCCGATAGACTGCTTACCTTTTTCCCCATAACCCCCCCTGGTGTGAGCCCCCTATGGTATGGGGGACAGACATATCCTCTGGGACTGTAACAGTACATGGTTCCCATATGGGAGAATCTAACCCTTTAGGTTCAGGAAAGGTCCTGGGTAACAGACCCCTTGCCAAACATAATACTCTGGACCCAAATATTTTGTCTCCTACAGTAGTTCCTAGATGGGTTATTACCATTTGTAGGGCTGATGTGGTTCCCTTAGCTGAGAGTGTTTTACAGTCATTTAATCTTGGAGACTATGCCCATTCCTTTTCAGAATGACTATAGAGCTACCTTCTTTAGAGATTAAACTAGCACCTTATATTTTGATAGAGACTGTGATGCAGACGGTAGAGCACACTGTGAGTCCGTCAGCTTTGATTCTTCAAAAAGTGAACAGGTTCACAAACCTAAGCAAGTGTTCACCTTTCCACAAATGCTAGCTTGGTTTAGAGATGTATTTGACTGGAAGCAATCTGGAGCTATGCCAGAGTTTATGATTTTAAGGATGAGATTCCAAATATTTTGGCTTTTCCTTCTCTATTACTGGCCGTAGATGATATCGATAAAACTACATGTAAGCTCCCTTTAACTAGTGAACCAGTTACTAAAAATGCTTTGAGGAAATGCAAGGTCTTGTAGCTCTCTTTGCTCCATTGCCATCTGACCTAGTTGTGGTTTATCTAGCTGGCAGTTCTAACAAGAGAGCCTCAGTTCCTTCTAATCACTCACTACTAGATAAACTTTTAAAGTGGTTGGAATCTTGGGGCAAATACTTAGCTCGGTCTAATAATTCAGTCTTTAGAAATTTAAATTGCCAGGATCTTGTGGAAATTTATTTTGCAGTTTGCTTACAGTTAGATGTCTTAGCTTTATTTTTGTTTACTGAACAGAAGTGTTGTATAAATGAGAATCTTTGTAATGTGACTCAAGTTTCAAAACATGCTCTGAGAAGTGACTTAGTAGGTGAAGATATTATTTGTAGAAATGCAGCCACTTGTGTTGCATTGAGAAGGTATGCTTGGTTACATATTCAGAGGACTTAAAGGAGTATTCATAATCTTATTGTTTAAGTTATGTGTTTGTGTCTGGTCCTGCTGTTACCCAGATTATCAACAAAATAGCATAGTAGAGGTACATTAACAAGTGAGGTATCTAGAATGTTTCATATTCCCAGGTTCTGTCCTCACAAGGCATTCAACTTCAAAGAGCAGAACAAACAAAAATTCCTACCTAACAAGAGTTCAGGTACCAAGAGGAAATAACAGGATGTTAATACTTCCAAATTACATAAAAGGGTTCCTCTCCCAAAAACGATTATTCCCCTACTAAAAAAATGACAAAGCAAGGACGTGACTATCACAACATTTCCATTGGCAAGCAGTTCATATGTGAATACTAGGGTAACTGCCCTGAAGGCCATTTTAAGCTTAACCAATAATTTGAGGTTAGAGTCATACCTTGTATTTTGTGTTTATGATGGAAAGACCTTAACCATTATGCCAAACCCACACCACCTCCACAAGGCCAGAATCAAATCCTGTACCTTCTATCTACAAGGCAAAAACCTTAACTATTATGCCAAACCCGAAAATTCAGGCATTTTTTAAAATTTTTGTCTGTGTAACACTATCAGTTTTTTGCCTTACCCTTTGGACTTTCTGTACTACTAAAGGTATTCACAAGGTGTAATTCTACTTTCTACACTACTAAAGGTCTTCACAAAGTGTATTTCTGTACTCATTGCTTATTGCAGGCTTCGATGCATTAACATCTTTCTGTAGCGAGACAATTGCGGTATCTTTGCAGATTTTTTTCCAGTTGTCAAGAGTGTTAACAAACTTTCAAGCATCTTCTATTCAGTCTGTATTTTCAATTCAGCCTCCAAAAATCTTATCACTTTCCATGAAATTGTTTTTCTGGGATATCTTTTAGATTTTCCCACAGGAAGAGCCTTTCTTCCTCCAGAGAAAGTAGAGATGTTCCAGCAGGTGTTTCTGAATTTCTCTAAGCAAAGCCACACATCTGCAAGGCAATTTCTTAGTATTTTGGGATACATGGCATCTATGATTCTCATGCTTCCCTTAGCCGTATTCCACATGTAGAAAATATAGCAGTACCTCAGATCAGTTCAGATTCAGCATCTGTACTCTTTGTCCTTTTAGAACACATTTCTGGGATTTGTAAAATGGAGGTTCTTTGGTGGATCGATCAGATCTCTTGCAGTCCAGGTCTCCCACTCTCATTTCTAATACCCATGCAGACTGTAACCACAGATGCATCAAACTTGGCGTGGGGTGCGGTTTCCAAAGGGGTACAAGTGCAAGCTCTGTGGAACCCACCAGACAAACAGAAGCACATACATTTCAGAGAGATGTAGGCAGTGATCAATACTTTGAAAGCCATAACCAATCTCTGGTCCCTGTAGCTTGTGAAGTTTTACATACACAATGCCACAGTGATGTGGTACATAAACATACAAGGGGGTACCAGATCCTACCGTCTTTTCAGACCTGACTGCAACAGCCAGAGATATGGCAACTCAGACCAGTTTGATTCTGCAGACTTCATATATTCTGTTAGAAAAAAACCTAATTGCAGACAAATTCATTAGGACTAGGGAAAACCGTTATGAATGGAAACTTCATCCTAGAGTCTTTCAAGAATTAATCCTGCTGTGGGGAACACATCAGGTAGATCTGTTTGCCTCCTTTCAGAACAGATAGCTAGAGAAATTCTTCTCCAGGACTCCATGCAAACAGGCCTAGAAGACAGATGCTTTCTCATTCCAAAGGATGGAAATATTTTTATACGCTTTTCCATTGATATCTAGGGTTCTTCTGAAGATCCAGGAGGACTGTCCAAAAATTGTGGTGGTTTTGGCAACAGTGGTTCTTCCTTCTTTTCAGTCTGGCCAAGGGCAATTGCCTCAAACTTCCCCACAGACTAAATTTGCTCACACAAATCAGGGGCTGTTTGATACACCACAACTTGAAAAATCTTCAGTCAACTGCCTGGATTATAGAATTTTAATACCTTTTAAGCAAGTGTTATCTGAGGGCATGCAACAAGTACTAAAGGAGGTGAAAAAAACAGCTACTAGGAAATCATATATGTGCAAATTAAAAATATTTTCTAGTTGGTGCCATTCCAAGAATCAGGACCCCCTTCATGCCCAGCTGCTTGTAATTCTTGATTATTTGTGTGATTTACTGTCCTCCAGCCTTTCTTATTCCTGTATTGACATCTTAAAAAGTTTTGACAACTTGCAGTTGTGCTTTCAGTTCATCATCTGATGAGCTGTACAATTTTAACTTATTGACAAAGAGAAGCTGAGAACTCTTTACACTTTGCTGTTTTCTATGAGCCAAATTATAGCAATGGCATAAGCTGTTAAGTAGACAGCTTAATGGATTAAGGGAAAGACAGAATAACAGGGGTGACAGAAAGTCACCCTGGAATATCCCTCTTTGAATTTTTATCACTGGAATAATAATTTGCCCTTTATTGCTTAATTGCAAAGTGGTATGTCACTATTTCATGGTCATTGTAATGTAGTCGATCGGTGTAGGGTGTATCTTATACATTTTTAAGTACTCTTATCCATGAATGTGGGATACTATCAAATGTTTTTATATAGTCAATCCATGCCATATTTAGATTCCTCCCCTTTTTACAGTTCTCCGCTATGACTTTAACAACAGATGATCCTTTGCTCTGTATGACTTTCTTTTATTGCCCTTTTGTTCTACTGCCATAATTGAGTTTTGTAATAAAAGACTGTAAACTTTGTCGGCATCAATTCCAGTGCATAGTTTATACACTATCGGAAGGCAAGTTATTGGTCTATACTTTTTAGGGTAGTTTGCAGGTTCACTCTTAAGTAGGAGCCTTGTTTTTTCCTGTTGTTAGCCAGATTGGTGTCTGTTCAGGGTGCACATATAAATAATTCTTACTCATAGCTAAATCTTCATGCAAAAATGTTAATACTTTTAACCAGAAGTTAGTGCATCTGGGCTGGGGGTTTTCCAAATGGATGCTTTTCTTAACTTTGTTTGTCTGTCTGCCTGTTACTTCATCCCATTTCATATCCTGTACCATTAAACTTCATATTCTTTCTTTTACTTCTTCTATCCATTTAGCATCTTTGTATGTTCCACAGGATCTTCATAAATACGTCTCCAAAATGTATCTGTTTCTTTTTCTTTTTTTGGTGGTTTCTCAGTTCCTTTTACCTTGTTTCCCAATTCTCTTTAAATCTTTTTTAGGTCATCAATAAATAGCTTATTTTGTACTTTTCCTTTATATTTATATTTGTGTATCTTCTAAGTTTTTCTGCCTGTGCTGAGATTTTTAGCTTATTATTTGTGATAGTGCATGATAGTTCCTAATCTGTTCTAATACTGAACATTGCTTTTACGTTTCTTTCTTAGTATTTTTGTTGATCTGTTCCCTCTTCTGTATTCTTCTAACAGTGACACTTCTTGTCTTAATTGCTTTATAGTTTTCTCTATTTGATGCTTCCATGATGGTATTCGATGTTTCTCCTTTCTTTCCCTCAGTGCCCTGTGTTCTTGCAGTAGGACTTTATTAGTTATTAATTTAGCTGCACAGTAATATATCCTGTTAACTTCTGTTATATTGCATGGATCTATATGGACAGTCCTAATTACTGTGTTCATTTGTTTTATCAAACTTCTGACTTTTTGGGTGTTATTAACCTTCTGCAGTCTATTTCTTTCATTGATCTTAATATGTCTCTCCATCTCTATTAAATCAAGCATATTTTCTCTTAGCTCATTTTCTTCTAAACTGAGGGCACATTTTTTTTCCATTTCTTGCGGGCATTCTATAGAAAGTTCTATAGCATCTTCTTGTGGCACATTCTCGTCAATTTCATCCTGTGCCATCCGTTATTCTGTCATATGGGAACTTACTGGCCTATCACTCCTCAACATTGATTGCGTCAAGAGTTTCCACAGTTTCCTGTTCCTTCCCTTGCTGTCCAGCTTCAAGCAAACATTTATACTGGCTTCCTGTGGAAGGCTCCAAAATATTTTCATATGGCACCTGACCAATTGCTTCCTATTCCACTGGTTTTCCCTTAATTTGGATATCCATTCTCTTTCCTTTTGTGATGCTTTCTGAATTAGCCTCATGAATAGCCTGAAATATGTCCTCTCAGGACCAGTAGGGTCACAAGTTAACTATAGCTGAACAGGCTTTGTGCCATGAGAATGGAGGAACGCAGTGGCCATCCTTTTGCACAAGGGTGGCAATCATTAACAAATCTTGTGAACTACAGACCAGTTAGTCTGATCAGGATCATATGCACAGCCATAGAAAAAAATTATAATGGAAATGATTAACAGTGGTATAGGGAACTGGACCACACCCACACTGATTTCATCAAAGGCAGGTCTTGCCTACTAAACCTGGTGGACTTCTTTTACAAGATCACCAAGACACTAGATGAGGGCAAAACAGTGCATACTGCGTACCAGGTTGCTAGTGAAGTCCCTCAGGGCTGTCTGCTGGGTCTGCCCCGCTTTGGCATCTACTTCTCAGAAGTCAAGGCCAACATCAGGTGTCTCAGACTGACCAAGTTCACAGATGATTGCAAACTAGGAGCAGTCATAGAATCATCTGAAGATACTAACATCTTACAGGAATGTCTAGCACAAATAAATGACTGGTGCCAAAGCCACAGTTTAAATAAAAACTCTGTACCAAGAAATAGATTATAGTAACTTTTGGGAAATCTGCCACTTTGGGAAACTACCTCATTGGTAAAACACCCCTAAGAGAGTAGACCAAATAGTCTGGGACTTGGGGACACATGTAGATAGTAACCTGGCCTTCGACCAACGTGTGCCTAAGGTAGTAAGACAATCATTCCTTATCGTTCAGCTTCTAAGCAAGGACATGGCATCTAGGACCAGAGAGGTCATCATGCTTCTGTATTCAACCATCATCAAACCGATCATTGTGTACTAGGCACATTCAAAAACTGGAACGTACACAGAGGTTCCTCACCAAAAAAAAAAAAAAGCGTCTAAACACAGTGTCCTGTGTCCTGTACAGATCAACTCAAAGTCCTACCTCTGTATTCTGTTTCCTACAGACTTCTGAGAAATCTATGCCTGAAATACAAGGCATCCTTGTACTCTCTTTTGTATATCTGTAGAATGACAGTAGCAAAACTATGAGAGCCAAGCAACTAAACTTTGCTTATGATATAAATAGGACAAGTATGTATCTCAGTAAATTCTTATTCTCTGGAACAGACTTCCCATCCATGTAAGCAGAGCCCTTTACTAACCATATTCAGACATACCCTGGACCTGTGGATGGGAAATCAGAAATTCACCCCAGGGCTGGCACCTATGTCTCTAATGGGTAGAGGCACCTATTAAGTTATGCCTTAGCTCATATACACCCTTTAGAATAATCTCTAAGGCACAACAGCTTGTGCGATACATTAGGGTTGCATGGCTACGCTTATAAAGGCCCTAGTAGTAGTCTAATGTACATCTGTGAACCTATGAACTTATCCCTCTTAGTTCAATATTTATCCATCTTCTCTAATGACTCCTGTCTTTGTGTTACATAGCCAAAGGATGTGAGTTTTAGTTTTGTTACCAGAGCTTCCAGTGAACAGTCTGGGTTTATTTCCCCTAATTGTTGATTGATTTGATCTTGTTCCAGTCTACAGAATTGTGAAAAGTTTTCTTCAAAACGATGGCTAAACAACATTGATTTTTTGTAGAACCTTATTTATAGTCCAGCACTCATAGCCAATGTGTTATTGCTAAAAAAATACAGCTTTGACTATATGGCACTTTGCTAGCAATTTGACGTCTTTGCTCTTTAAAATCATAACCAGATATAACATAACTTTCCTTTCAAGAAGCAAGCGTCTTTTAATTTCTTGGTTGCAGTCACCATTTTAGTGCAAGAAGATAAAATCTCACTGCTTTCATTTTTTTCTCTGTGAATTTGCAGTTTAGTTTTTTATGGTTAAGCAGCAAGCCAGCTTTCTTTTCTCACTTTCAACAACAAGCTCTTCAATTTGTCCTCACGTTCATATATCAAAAGTGGTAACATTTTGCATGTCTATGTATTGTTTCCCCTGGCAGTTTTGATACCAGCCTAATTTGTGTAGCCCAACGTTATGCTTGATGTATTCAGAGTATAAATGAAATGATCATGGTGACAATACACAGCATAATGCTCCTTTCCCAAATCTTAAGCCAGCAATTCCATATTCAGTTTTAACTGTTGGTTCATGTGCATAGATTTCTCAGGGGGAAAATAAGATGACCACACAGTCAAACAGTAGTAAGTAAAGAAATACATTTTTTCTAGAACTCCATTGTTTTCTCTGTTTTCAGTGGATACTTTCAGTGTGATCTCTAGTACCCTCTGCCTTTCTAAAAACAGGTTGCACATCTGGCAGTTCTAAGTCCATACATTATTGGAGTCTAGCTTACAGTATCTAGAGCATAACCTTGCTAGATTGTGAAGCAAATGGAATTGTTTGATAAGACGAGCCCTGTTTATCATTGCCTTTTTTCATATTGGAATATCAATTTAACTTTTCAAATCCAGTGGCCACTGTTGTGTTCTCCAAATTTGCTGAAAATTTTTGAGTAGTACTTTGCATCAGTTTGTAGGATTTTAAACAGTTCATTTGGAGTTCCATCACTTCCTGCAAAGTTGTTTTTAACAAGGCTTTTGAGACCCCATTTAACTTCAGTCATTGATGTCTGGCTCTAGATAAGAGAAGAGAACGTGCCTTTGTATGCATTAGTGACATTAGTATCCCTTGGCATATAGTTCTGTATATTCTTGTCACATCTTAATGTCTTTTGGTTCTCTTATGGCCCTCCTGTCCCTGTCTTTTGTCATGCCCATTTTTTACATGGAAGTTTCCCTTAGTATCACCAATCTTCTTGAAGAGATTCCATCTTTCCCAATATGTTGTCTTCTTTCATTTGCTTTATCTATTTTTGCTGATTTATTTGTTCAGATGGCAGGTTTGGTTTAATTGGCTAAAAATGAATTTGCTTACTTGCATTTTGCCAGATTCCATAGTCTGAAACAGTAGTTTGCAAAATGTCTGTGGTATTTAACAAAAAAGGGATAGTGTTTTCACTGATAGTTGTTCTTTACTTTATGTAACCTCTCCTTTACATATCCCATAATGTTGTGATCTCAGAATTGTTAGATAAAGTTAAGGAGGTATGGTGGTATTGTTAGATAAAGTTAAGGAGGTATGGTGGTACAGTCGGTAAACTCATTTTGTTTATTGATAACTGGGTAAATAGAGTTCAGTCCAGAGTAGTAGACCCCATAGAAGCTGTTTTTGACAGACATTCAAAACACAAACCTAGTAGGAGATAAATAACATTTTGCTTGATATTTGATTAAATGATATATGTGTCTCAGGAAGTTAGACTTCTTGATTGCGAATGATTATTTGTTTTGTTTCATTTGCATGTTTAGTTATTATGGCACGTGACAGGATTTCAGGCCATTTTTTTTCTTCAATGTGTAGGTTTTCTGCCTTGTTCCCTTTCTCCAGAAGACCACTAATGCGTATGCATTACATTTATCTAATTCAACTAAAAATATTTTACTTGTTTGCAATCCATTTGACCAAGAATATATCTCTGATTCAGATGTGCAACATACAACACTGAGAAGATCAATCCAGACAAAAAGAGGTAGATGCTGTCAGATCATTTCTTTGACAACACTACACCTTGTGAAATGTCACCGTGCTTCCTCAAATGTGTCAATAGTAAAGTAATTCTAATAAGTGGGTACTTTCTAATACCTTTGAGGATGTATTGTGTATGTGTAGCCTTTATAGTCTGCAACATAATCACTCTTTCAATATATTTTCCTGTGGGGAAAGGATAACATCATACTCACTTTCCAAAGTCAATATTTGTAGAGTGTTAGTATTGATTCTTTTTGCTATGTTTTCCCTTTCTTTTCTCAGTGTCTGTTAGTTTTTATCTGAACAAAAGCTAAAAGCTGTAAATATCTGTAATATAGGTTAAAAAATATTAAGAGTTCATTACTAGAATGTGAGCCATGAGACCTGTGTAGAAAGTGAAGAAAAATATTTGGTCTGCTGCTTTACCACTACTTTTTAAACTGTAATTCTTAAGTCACATGCCCCAATTTTGTCTTGAAAAACAGAATGTAAACCATTCTGCACTCTCATTAATCTTTATATGTTGGCATTTGTTCTGTATTAAAATCTAAAAGCATCAGTTCCTTGGGAATCTATTTCAGATTCTATTTAGTAAACTACACCCTTCAGGCAATTTTCTTCACATTATCAGCCTTCTGCACAAATTGCTTTTGCAGTATGAAAAGACTAGTTTTACAATGTTCAAACCTTCAGATGTTTTAACAGTGATACATGCTGTCATAAATAACAGTTGTTAAATTGCTATAAAATATATGAAGTCATTGAAACATGGCAGCAGTATTTACTGTAGTGAATTTCAGTTTCATTTTACACTTTTACAAATTATTTTATGGAAATATGTTTACTCGGTTGTAATTATATGATAGAATTTAAATGACCATGTCTAGATGCCTTGTAAAATAATGTATCAAATATACATTAATGAATTTTACAGTGACTAAAATAACTTTAAATGTGAGCTAATTTTAAAGGAGGCAAATGGATGTAAAATGTATACCGTATCATTCCCCTCTGCAGAGGAGCCTGCAGGATTTTCTATAGGAGGGTGCAAATCCAGTGCCCCCTCCATTCCCCCTCCCCCCACACAGCCATTCCAGTGTCCCAATTACTTGGCTATTTCTCCCTAGTTGCCATAAACACTGTTCAAAACTCTGTGTGCATAGTGTTTTATGTGTTACTTCTACAATGATTACAGATATTTGGATTTAATTTACAACTTTTATTTCAAATTTTATAGCACAAACACTGATAAACATTTGCTGAACAATGTAATAATCTTACATTGAAAACAGACTTGGCATTAAAACTTCTCAACCTTTGAAACTCACATTCACTGAAGCAACATTGAAACCCACATTCAAAGAAAATGCATCTGGCCAGTGGAAGGTTGAGTTTACCTTTGCGCTGTTTTCAAATCATAGGTCCACACATTTTCGGGACCGTACAAATGTTATTTGATTTACCTTCCTTAAAATACAAATCTACATGCTGTGGGAGTAGAATCTACAGCCCTCTACATCAAGATGCAAGTATGCTACCTGCTTTGCAACTACCACTGCTTTAAATTTCTATACCAGAATATTGATACTATTTGCTAAACAAAACAGTTAGACATTTTAAGCAGACTTAGCAAGAGCAGCAGTAAACTTCTATTCCCTTGAGGCACACAATTCCTTGAAAATGCACTAGAAAACAAATTCCACATGCTCTCTCTAACTGGGTCATTTTTCTCTCTCTCTCTCTGTCACACACACACACACACACACACACACACACACACACACACACACACACACACACACACACACACACACACACAGCTCAACCTCTTAGTGCAAGAAATCTGGGCAAAGCCTAAAATAAATAGGGACAAACTATAAATGTTGCTCTCATAAACTTAGAAAATTGCTAGAATAACAGGATTTGTGCATTTTTCTAAAGGATATGACATCTAAAACTGAAATGTCTGTTATTATTTAGCAACTTCAATCCTTTTAAGAGGAATATGGGGCAAAAATCTGGACAGTCTGCAAAAACCTGGACACCTGAGGAGTATGCTACCTCCCTCTTGTACATAGACACACACACACACACCAATCCTCTCAATCTCTTAGCACAAGAAATCTGGACAAAGCCTGTTATAATGTTGCGGACAAAGGCCCAAACCTAGGGACACATTTAGAAAGTTGCTAGAATAACAGGATTTATGTTAGAATGCATTTTTGATGTGTTATGAAGTCTGAAACGCAAATACATGTCATACTTTAGCAACTTTAATCCTTAGCTCATCCCAGTGATTTGTCAAAAAAAAAAAAAAAAAAAAATTTTTTTATGAGGAACAGACCAAAAATATAAGGCAAAAATCTTCTAGACATTCTGCGAAAATCTGTACAGTTGAGAGATATCACACACACACACACACACACACACACACACACACACACACACACACACACACACACACTGTAATGTGCATACTGCTTTATGTTTTACTTCTACAATGATTATTAGGATTTCATTTAAAACTTTTATTTTAACTTTTATAACACAAACACTGATAGACATCTGCTAAAGAAAGCACTACAGTCTCACAGTGAAAACATACTTAGCATTAAAACTTCTCTGCCTTTGAAAGTCAACCTTCATTGACACAGCATTGAAACCCACATTCAAAGAAAGTGCATCTGGTCAGTGGCAGATAAAGTTTACCTATGGGCTATTTTCAAATGATAGGCTCCTTGCATGCATATTTAGGACCATGCATGCATACATGTGTTCTTTGATTCACCTTCCTGGTTGCATTAAATTATATTCCTTGTATAATACAGTGCACTTGTTAGAGTGTGTTTTAAATTTATTGATGTTAAGTTGTCTATCTCGCCTTCATTCTTGCTGGATGGGTTCGGAGCCGACCTCGGCTCCGACTCGGCCACTCTAAAAGCTCGAGAGTTGGTTCCACCGGCTCGAGGCTCCCCTTATATCCCACAATGCTAGGCGAGAGTTACCTCCGATCTCGTTTGCCGCTACAGCTATCGAGGTGTTGGTTTTCTACCGGTTCTTGGTAAGTGACTTTCTAGTGTACTTAGTCTATTAAAACCCCTTTAATTTTAATATTTTTACGTATTTCCCTTAGTTTAGAGAAATTCTTATCCCCTTTCTTTAAAATTCCTGTTTTTTTCCCTCAAGAACTTTAAGCTCTTCCCTTGGGCCTTCAGGCCTCTTTTCCTTCCCTAGTGGAGAGTGTGTGTTATTTTTCTCTTAAAGCTAGTTAGTGGTTTATTATATATTTTAATTAGACAGGGTGTAATTAGTGTGTTTGTGACTGTGTGTGTGATTACACCTGTAGTTATGTCTAAAGAAGCAAAGGTCTCCGGATTCAAGAAGTGTGATGCGTGCTGTCAGAAAATGTCTCTGACAGACGCTCACACTTCTTGTGTCTACTGTCTGGGACCTTTGCACCTGCAGGACTCCTGTGCTGTGTGCCATGGCTTCAGCCCCAGGGTCCTGCAGGAAAGAAAAAATAAATTGATTTTAAGGGGCTTACTCAAGCCAGAGGATTCCCTTTCTGTTTCAACAGGAAGCCCTCTAAGGCATCTAGGTCTTGGCTCCGACAACTGAGCCGAGACCTAAGGTTTCTAAACCTCTGCCTACATCGGCTCCGGCTGGAGCCGATGAGTCTCAATCCACAGTTTCTGTGGTTCCTCGCTCGGCTGGAGCCGAGGTATTAAGTTCCGTGTCGGCTCCGACCAGACCTTCGGAGCCGACAACTAGGAAGAGGTCCAGGTCACCATCTCTTGGCTCCGTTCATTCGGCTCCAGGATCTCCCCTGCTGTCTGAACGGAGCCAAAGATCTCACTCCTCTAGGTCATCGAGGCTGTCGGATCATGACCTTCAGAGGGTAGTGAGTCGACTTCTTAAGTCCGAGGCACTGGCCCAGATGCTTCAGAGCCCGACTCATCAGTCGATGCCTGCCCTGGTCCATCAATATATTCCTCCTTCGACTCTCTTGAGCTCGGAGCCGGGTCGCATCGGAACCGAGACTGTGATAGCGTCGGAGCCGATACATTTGTCTTCGGCTCCGTCGGCTCCGATTTCTTCCTTGGAAGAATCTCGGCGCCGGACTTCCCTCGTCGGCTCCGAGGGGGTGAGTGGCATCGGACCCTTGTCCGACCGCCCTCTCCCTCTCGGTGCTTCGGCGCTGGTGAGTTCGGCTCCGACATCGGCCTCAGAGCCATCACTGTCGGTGCCGAGGGAGGTTCTTAGCTTCTCGGAGCGGGGACCTCTGGCTTTGCCTGACAGGGGTGCATTCAAGGTCATGCGGAGTGTGTTAGAGCCTGGCTCTACTCCACAGTCGGCTCCGTCCGCCCCTCCCTCTACGGTGCCTCAGGTCAAGTCGGCTCACTCCCTCATCCCGGACCGCAGAGAGCCAGCTCCTCAGGAACCCCCTGTGGGGATTTCATCCTCTTCCGAGGCCTCTCCTGATTTGGCAGAAGAGCCCCCTCGGAAGAGGAAGTGTAAGAGGAAACACATTGACTCACCTGAGTCCATCACGTCTGACACAGATTTGGATGATTCTGAGGGTTCCCCCCGTTCCCCTTCTGAAGATGTCTCATTTGCAGACATACTAAAGATCCTGAAACAGAGGGGAAATTGGCCAGCCCTCAACCCTTCGGAGGATGAATCTGTGTACCTTGAGGCGTTTGGCTCTCGCCCTTCCACCTCCTGGGTGTCTCCCCCCTTTGACCCCCTCATGCAGGTGGTTGCTAAGAAGGCATGGACGGCTCCTGATTCAGTGGACCCCACTCCCAGGAGGCCCTCCAAGTTCATAACGGCACCAGCAGACAAACAGTTCTTAACAAAGGAGTTTCTGTGGATGCTATGGTGGTAGCTGCTGCCACTAAGAAGGAGCTAGCTGATCCTTCAATACCTGTCCATCCACCTAACAAGCAATCTAGGTCCATGGACAGGTACGGGAAGCGGATGTTCTCGTCAGCGACATTTACCATGCGTTCGCTGAACTACCTATGCCACTTTACTCGTCTTCAAAGGGACTTGATCAAGGAAGCGAGTGAAATGTTAAAGGACCCTACAGCTGCGGGTTTTCAAGATAAGATGAATACGCAGCTGGCTACCCTTAACTCCATAACCAACTCCTCCATGCGCCTTCTCTTACGCGGCTGATGGAGCGAGTAGAGCCAAGCAGGGACAGGTGTGGCCTTACGTAGGCATGCCTGGATGCGGCTATGTAATTTTGGACCCCTTCAAGGCGTCTTTCACTAACTCCCGTTTGATGGATCATCTCTCTTTGGTCCTCAAGTGAAAGAAACCTTGACTAGGTGCGAAACTGATGGCAAGACCCTTTCTGCCGTCGGAGTCCGTTTTCTACTCCTTCTAGGCCTTACCCCAAAGGCCAGAAAGGTGGAAAGATGTGGTTCCGTAAACAATCTCAAGGGACTTCGCCTGGCGACAGAGTCGTTTCCGGCCAGAGGCAGAGGCGGGAATAACAATGGTAGACGTCGCCCTAGGGGCAGGGGGGGTCCGCAGAACCAGGGCAATCGGGAAGCCTTCCCTGACAAGCCCTTTCAGCATCCCTGAGGTGTTGCCCGACTGCCCATCTTCGGAGGCAGTTGGGGGAAGATTGTCACTGTACCCAGAAGCCTGGCTATCCCTGACTCAAGACAAATGGGTACAGTCCATCATTTCCGAAGGCTATTCTATCCCCTTTCTTCGCATTCCAAATCAATCAAAAAAATCCCTTCCAGATGTTCCACCCGCTCAAAGGGATCTAGCGGTTTTGGAGATTTCAAAACTGCTTACAAAAAGAGCAATTCAGCCAGTTCCAGCAGACCAGCAAGGATCCGGAATCTACTCAAGGTTCTTTTAGTTCCAAAGAAAACAGGGGACTGGAGACCAATTTTGGATCTCAGTATCTTGAACAGATCAGTCAAGAAAACAAGATTTTGGATGGTCACGCTGCAATCCATCCTTCCCTTTTGGGCAAAGGAAACTGGATGTGCTCTATAGACCTTCAGGATGCGTACTATCACATAAAAATGAACAGACGCTCCAGAAGATTCCTCCGCTTCAGGCTGGGAACCAGTCATTTTCAGTTCAGGGCCCTGCCCTTTGGTCTCACCACTGCCCCGGGTGTTTACCAAATGCATGGCAGTGGTAGCTTCTCACCTGAGACGACAAGGATTCCAGGTGTTTCCATATTTGGACGACTGGCTCCTCACAGCTCCCACCAAGCATCTCCTTCTGATGGCCAGGGATTACACTTTTCGCATTTGTCAAAAGCTAGGCATTTCTATAAATTGCGAAAAGTCTGTTTTGTCGCCTTGTCGTACTATTACTTTCATAGGCAAATCTAGACACAGTAGACATGTCTGCAGACTAACACATCAGAGAATAACAGACATTCACAAACTGGTCTCACTCCTTTTCAACAACAACAGAATCAAAGCCAGATTAGTTCTGAAAGTGTTGGGAATTATGGCGTGACCATACCCCTGCTTCCATTAGCCAGATTCCATATGTGGATCCTTCAATGGATGCTCTTTACTCAATGGTCATACCAGGAACTTCCAATGTCTCACACCATTATGATCACGCAAGCGTGCAAAAATCATCTCATGTGGTGGATGTCTTCCCCTCAGCTCTTGTTGGGAAGACCCTTTGTTCCACCCTCCGGTTGCTACCCTGACGACGGATGCCTCCCTGATCGGGTGGGGGGGCCATTATCAGGGCAGGATGGTCCAGGGCACATGGCAACCAAACGAATGCCACTTGCACATAAATGTTCTGGAGATGAAAGCAGTGCTTTTAGCGTTGCAAGCCCTTCAAGACTCTCTTCCCTTGGGAACGATTGCAATCCAGACAGACAATATGTCTGTAGTGTGGTACATCAACAAACAAGGCGGAACCAGGTCATACCCCCTGTGTCGAGAAGCACTCAGACTGTGGCAATGGGCGATTTCTTCTCAGCGGTTTCTGATAGCAACGCACATCCCCGGGAAGTCCAATCAAATTGCGGACAAGTTGAGCAGAGCAATCCTCATGCCTCACGAGTGGTCTCTGAAAGACTCTGTGGTGAGAGAAATTTTCCTCAAGTGGGGTCAGCCTTGCTGCAATCTTTTTGCTACTCCCCAAAACAGCAAGTGCAGAGAATATTTCACTCTATTCCCTTTACCAGGCCAACCCAGCAGAGACGCTCTAGTCCAAGTTTGGCCCGGGACTTCTGTATGCATTTCCTCCTTCCCACTAATCTCTCAAGTGATACAGAAAGCTATCGCTCAGAAGGCCTCATTGATCCTCATTGCTCCTTACTGGCCTCGACAGGTATGGTTCCCCTTTCTACATCAATTTCTTTTGAGCGACCGTGGAATCTGGACCTAGTTCCAGATCTTTTGATCCATCAGTCGGGTCAGCTTCATCGCTCCCTCCCCTCTCTGAACCTCACTGCTTGGTTCCTCCAGTTCCACCCTTAGCCAGGCTTCCTCAATTATCTCACTCTGTTCGAGATATTTTGATAGCTTCCCATAAATCTTCCACTCGGAAGATTTATTTGAGTAAGTGGAAACGCTTCACATATTGGGCTCAATGAAAGGACATAGATCCTATCACTGCCTGCATCCTGTTAGTCCTTGATTTTCTAGCTGAACTCTACCATGCAGGTTCATCTCTCTCTACTCTTAAAGTGCAATTGGCAGCTATTTCTAACTTTCATGTGGGTATTTCTGAATCTACCTTAATGTCCCACAAGCTTTGCAAAGCCTTTTGAAAGGAGTTTTTCTTCTCAGACCTCCTATAAGAAATCCTCCTTCTCCTTGGGACCTAAATTTAGTACTTGCTTCTTTGATTCTTCCCCCTTTCGAACCTGCAGTCTCCTGTTCTTTAAAATTGCTATCATGGAAGACTCTTTTCTGGTAGCTATTACTTCAGCTAGAAGAGTTTCAGAGCTTCAAGCACTCAGCTGTCGACCTCCTTATCTATTGTTTCATAAGGACAGAGTATCCTTACGAACTAACCCGTCCTTTTTGCCTAAGGTGGTCTCGACGTCAAATCTAAACCAAAGCATTGACCTCCCTGTCTTTTTCCAGAATATTCCAATAGGTCTGAACAAAAATTACACTGCCTGGATGTTCATCGTCAATTGAGGTACTACTTGGATAGAACAAAACAATTCAGAAAATCTGATCAGCTGTTTGTCTCCTATGCGGAAAGCAGAAAGGGACTTTCAGTTTCAAAGGTATCATTATACAGATGGCTAACATCTTTGATTTCCCTTGTATATGAAATTAGACACCAAAAACTGCCTAATAAACCTAAAGCCCATTCCACCAGAGCTTTGGCTACTTCTTTAGCCTTCCAAGACAGACTGCCTATTGACACCATTTGTGCAGCGGCTACTTGGGCTACTCCTCACACTTTTATTTCTCATTATAAGTTGGATTTAGCTTCTAGGCATAGAGCTAATTTTGGTTCCACTGTTCTCAGGAGTCTGTTCCGTTAGGCCACCCGGGACAAGGTGCTAGGGACGCGGTCCCATCCAGCAAGAATGAAGGCGAGATAGACAACTTAACATATAGAAGTAATGTTCTTACCATAACGTTCCATGTTAGTTGTCTTCTTCTCGCCTTCTTCTTAAGGCCCCACCCTCCTTCCCGGGCCTGGACAGACCTAGAGGAGTTGTGATTGTGACCTCTCTTTCTACCACCTCTTTCTTAGGCATATGCTATTGTGCATATTTCCCGGTTCAGGATGTAGGTTACCCTTCTTTCTTCCTGTTGTTAGAGGTGGACTCTGTTTAGAGTTATTCTTTTACTTTTATAAGCTGGGGTTAGCTTACAAACGAGATCTGAGGTAACTCTCATTGTGGGATATAAGGGGAGCCTCGAGCCGGTGGAACCAACTCTCGAGCTTTTAGAGTGGCCGAGTCGGAGCCGAGGTCGGCTCCGAACCGATCCAGCAAGAAGAAGGCGAGAAGAAGACAACTAACATGGAACGTTATGGTAAGAACATAACTTCTATTTTTTAACATTTTTCCAGTAAGCAATGAAACAAAATGTGTGAACCAATAATGGCAAAACTGCCCAATTTAGAGAATTTATATCATAAAAGTCTACTCAAACTTCTGTCATTGCAATCCACCAATATCAGTAAATATGCACAATCTCTGCAGAAGTAAAAGTCATCTTAAATAATTCCACATTACCAAGATCTGTAACTAATGAAGATGTTGCTTCTAGCAAACAACTTTATATTTCATTGCTTTATCTACAAATAAAGTACCTGTTGCCTTTGAAGAATAAATTGCCTATGTTACCTTAAAAAATGATGTTAATTATATTGCAATAGGGTATGGATGGCAAACTAATAACAGGTTCTATGTTACTAGGTATCTACTCCAAAAGGAGGACATTCTCAGGACTGCAGCCTCCACCCCCTTTAAAATACAACACAGTACAGTATCAGCAATCCATCTACATACTGTGGGATGTAGAACCCACAGCCTTCTGCATCAAAAGCAAGTACACTACCTGTTGTGCTACAAACAACGTAAACAGACTTGATATAAGCAGCACTACATTTCTCTTCTCCTGAAGCTCTTAGCTCCTTGTAAAATCCACTTGACACTCAACTATATCTCTCAGCTTTGCAGCACAAGAAATCTGGAAAAAAAATAAATTTATTGGGGGTGGACAAAGGTCCAAAACCAGAGACACATTTTAAACATTGCTTGTATAATCTTAGAAAGGTGTTAGAATAAAATGTTTTGTGTTACCATGCATTTCCTGAAAGACAGAAAGACTGAAACTTAAATACCTATCGTTACTTACTGAATTCAGTTCTCACTGATTTGCCAGAAACCACAGATTTTAAGAGGAACAGACCAAATGTATGAGACAAATGTTCCAGACATTCTGTGAAAATATGGACAGTTGAGCGCTATGGACTCAACTCCTTGAATCACAAGTGGTGGTACAGGTAGAGAATTCAGGCTCTTGTTTCTTGTACCTAAGGGACAGAGTTTGAACCTGTGTAACACTAACCACCTGGTGTACCTAACTGGGGCATTTTACACACACACACACACACACACACACACACACACACACACACACACACACACACACACACACACACACACCCACACTCTCTTTCTCTCTCTCTCTTAAATGATCGAATTTGAATGTGATCACTCACTTAGAACTTCTCGTTCTCCCAGAACAGGTGAAGCAGCAAAACTTGAAGACTCACTGTGAACACAACTTATATTTAAAATTGCATGTAGATGACACCTCATGCACAGACGTGATGCACTATGGGACTGGAACACCGGGACCTTCAATAAAGAAGAATGCCCTTTAAAATAAAACATTTTTTTTTTTTTTTTTTTTTTAATTAAAAGAAAATTAATCTCCCGACCAGCCAGTTTTAGGGGAGTGCAAGTGCACACCCTTGCCACTCTGATAGTTAAAATTCTTAAGGGACAAATGATATAAATGTAATTTGTCATATGAAATTGTTCTATTGTTACGTTTGATAAAATATGCTTATGTTTTGTTTGCATTATAAGTAAAAAAAATTAAGGAATATTTTTACCAGAAAGGCTCATCCAGACTCTACTACACTTTGCTGTGAAGGAAAGGTTAGTTTGCTTTTATTTTTTGTATTTTGTATATTTTAAATACTGTAGTTTGTTTTCTTTACCTTGTGTTTTACCTGCATTCTGCTTTAACAGCATATGAAAACTTCAAAAGAGACCACAGCTCTCTCTCTCTTCTCAGGCAGAATTTCTAGTTGCCTGCCTCTTATGTTAATCTGACCATATATCTCATTTCCTCTCTACTTTCAGTGGCTTCTGTGAATAATCACTAAATCAAAAACCCCTCCCCTTCAACTATTTAAATTTATTGGCCATCCTACTGTATTTCATAGTACCAGAATACAAAAGTGACCACCCCTTTCAACCCATCTTGCTGTTTTAAAAATAGTAACTCAACACTAAACCTTAACTTTTATAACAGGTAAAACTTAAGTTACCTACTTTCACGTCTACCTTCTCTAGTGCACACTGCAGTGTGCATTTTTTTTCATCTTACTTTCAAGCATCCCTTTGACTAGCACTTTCTCTAATATCTGCTGGAAAGCACTAGGAAGCCTTAAACTGATACAACCACTCAACTCTCCTTGTTAATAAGGAGAAATTAATAGTAGGCACTAAACAGCCTATAATTGCAAAGTACCTTGCTAAGGTAAGGGAAAACAGCTCCTGTACTTTACAAAAAAAAAAAAAAAAAAGCATCAAACCAGGCATGTCCAAGGGTCAGCTTTCTGTGATTTCTCCTGTCCACCTGGTGAATCTGGGCATACTGGGGCAATGCAGCAATTGCCTCATGTACACAGACAACCCTCTCCTCCTACCACCTAACACTACAACCTGTGAGAGATGCACTTACATAGCCAAAATGGAAGCAAAGCTCTCTCCACCCAAGATTGTGCTA
Organism: Protopterus annectens; assembly: GCF_019279795.1. NCBI lineage: Eukaryota > Metazoa > Chordata > Ceratodontiformes > Protopteridae > Protopterus > Protopterus annectens. Next base: position 730,956,254 of record NC_056744.1, read on the forward strand.
GACAGTCAAGAGGAGAAGGTTAACACCCACACTACACCTCAAGCAACACATAGCCCTTCTAAACCCACACCACCAACACCCACATATAGCAACACTAAATCCACATATGCAGAGGCCCTTAACTGTAACCTGCCCAAGCAACAAGGACCTCTGAAGCTGAAACGCAAATAAACACCAATCACAACCAAAGTGTCACATAGTTCAAAACACCTGTGTGCCACCCAGCTACAGCCCCTAAGGCAAGACAATGTACCTAACACTTTAGTCATAGGTGACTCTATAGTCCGGCACACTGATGTCCCTCTCACCAGGTTGAACAAGGAGAAAATTACAGTCAGCTGCCTGTCGGGTGCCAGGATCCGCCACATAACGCATGCACTCAAGTCACTCTACAACAAGTACAAATATGACTCTGTCATTGTCCATGTTGGAGTGAATGACTTGAGACGTACCTCCCTGGACTACATGAAGAGAGACATGGAAGAGCTCTCGGATCATGTGGCCCAGGCAGGTATGACCCTAGCCCTGAGTAGCATCCTGCTTTCGCCCAGAATGATACCACAATATAAGGACAAAATGATTGACTTCAACAATTGGCTAAGCTTCTGGTGTCATTCAAAGGGGATCCAGTATCCGTCTGCCTGGGACGACATGATTGACAGACCACGATGCTTTGCCAGAGATGGTCTGCACCTGTCACCTCTGGGATTCAGGTTACTGGCTAAGGCTCTTGCCACCCCTATAGTGCTTTTTTTAGGCAAAGTTCAAAGAACAAAACCACCACCGTAACAGGTACAAGCATGCAAAATCTGAAGGTAATGTTACTCAATGCTAGAAGTCTAAACCTCAAAATGCACTCTCTTGAGGCACTCTTAAAAATGGATAACATCGATATCTGTGCAGTAACTGAGACCTGGTTCAAGGCTCCAGAGAGCACCCCTGCAATACCAGGCTACAACTCTTACCACACTTTTCGGCCACCAAAGCAGGACCGAAACACTAAAGGTGGAGGAGTGTCAATATTCACCAAGGATATTCACACCACCAGGCTAGTTGCCCAACACAATGCGTCTGAAACTCTCCAGGTGCAACTAACACTAGGTAAGACTGCAATCCAAATTGTAGCTTGCTACAGATCCCCCACCATACCCCAAGATTCTCACTACACCTTTCTAAACATACTGGAAAATATTAAGATAGAACCAAACACCCTAATACTGGGTGATTTTAACTACCCTGCCATTAACTGGGAAAGCTACTCACGTACCAACACCTTTGCCCAACGGTTCTTGGAATTCATAAATTCCAACGCCCTGGATCAACTAATCCATAGTCCCACCAGGGGCTCCAATATCCTAGACCTGGTCATTACCAACATGGAAAATCGATGCTCCACACCTATGGTCACCCCCTCATTAGTCACGTCTGACCATAAGCTAATCACCCTTAACATCCGCATTCCACCCCCACCCCCCAGTAAGGAAACCTCCATAAAAAACTTCTTCAAAGCCAACTTCATGCTACTCAAGTCAGAAGTGACAAACTTCATGACACCCATGCAGACGGAAGCTGAAAGTTCAACTGCTGAATCCTACACTACTAAGGCACTGTACGAGCACATCCACTCATGCATAAATCGTGCCATACCAAATAGAACCAAGATGCTCTCATCCAAAAAAAAGAAGCCAATCTGGTGGTCCCCTGCCATAAACAAACTTTACAACAAAAGGAAGAAACTGTTGCAGAAAAGAGGAAAATCCCAGGATGCAAAAAACTTCCTTACCAGCCTCAGTAAGAAACTGAGATCCCTCATAAAATCCTCCAAAGCTAGTTACGAAAATAAAATTGCCAAAGATTCCAAAGACAACAACAATGCATTTTTATAACTATGTCAAGAATCTAAATGGCAATGCTCAGATTTGCTCTGAGCTAAAACAGAATGGCATTAAATATACTGATCCCAAGGATATTGCCAATATCCTGGCAGATCGATTCAGTGTCAACTTCACCCCCCTCTTGCCCCCTAAATGGCCCATCTCAATACCGGAAGATTGCCAAATTCCGGTAATAACGGCCACACGGGTAAAAAACGCACTCTCCAAAGCTAAGAATACAGCATCCATGGGACCAGATGACATCCCGGGCTGTGTACTACATGAACTACAATATGAACTGGCACCTCACCTAAGTGTCATGTTTAATCATAGCCTCACCTCAGGTTTCGTGCCCACTGACTGGCGCACAGCTACAGTTATCCCACTCCACAAGGGGGGATCCACCTTGGATCCTGGAAACTACCGTCCCATCAGTCTGACAAGCCTTATCTGCAAGGCCATGGAGTGTATTATCATGGAACTTATAAACAAAGACATTGGCAACCTTCAAACACTAGACCCCACCCAGTTTGGGTTCGTGAAGGGCCGATCTTGTCTTCTGAACTTGATTGACTTCCTTGAATCAGTATCCAGAACCATGGACAAGGGTAAGGTGGTCCACACAGTCTATCTAGACCTTGCCAAGGCCTTTGACACCATCCCCCACTCTGGAATCATAGATAAACTTACTAAGCTGGGCATTAATCCCTACGTCACCCAATGGGTTGCTAACTGGCTTACTGATAGAACCCACACTGTAAAAGTAGCCAACTCCAAATCCAGCTCCAAACAAGTGACAAGTGGAGTACCTCAGGGTTCAGTCCTGGGACCGCTCTTGTTTGGCATCTACTTCTCTGAAGTACAGGCCAACACTAAGGGACTCTGGATAACAAAGTTTGCAGATGACTGCAAACTGGGCGCCATTATTGAATCCCCAAGTGATGTGGATACTCCTACAAAAGGGCCTTACAGAAACAGATGCTTGGTGCCAGAGCCATGGGCTCAAGCTCAATGCCAAGAAATGTATAGTTATCCCCTTTGGGAAAAACATGTATCCGTGAATTACCATATAGGTGGCAGTACATTAAACATCGAAAATTTGATAAGAGACTTAGGGACACAGATGGACAGTGGTCTCACCTTCGATAACCACATCGCCACAACAGTCAGGAAATCCTTCTATGTGGCACACCTCATCACTAAGGGCTTTTCATCCAGAAAAAAGGAGGTCATTGTCCCACTGTGCTCATCCCTCGTTAGACCCATTATAGAATACAATGCCCCGTTTGGTATGTACCTCTCAAGACATCTGCAACAACTAGAAAGGCCACGAAATACCTCACTAAAAGAATCACAGGCCTAAAGCAGATGCCCTACGCTGACCATCTTAAAAAACTCCAGCTATACTCTGTCGCATATCGTCTACTCAGAGGCGATCTTTGCTTAACATACAAGGCCATGTCAAACCCAGAGCTGTTGGACATGCTACACTTAAAGAAATCCCAATCCCTCAGAGCCACACGCTCCAGGGATCTAAACCTTGTCATCACAATAAACAAAACATGCTGGAGGGATAGGTTCCTGACCCAGAGACTCCCCAGACTCTGGAATAGATTGCCCATACATGTCAAGCAGAGTGCCTCTTTGGTCCTCTTCAAAAGGAACCTTGACGATTGGATGAGAGAAAGGAAATTCACCCCGGGGATCACGTCAGTCGCCCTGCTAGACAGGGGTCCAGGGAAGTAAATAGTGTGGGAAGAAATAGTCAGGGAATTGTTATGGCTGGGCTTATATAGGCCCTAAAGCTGATAGCCTAGTACCAACCTATGAACCTATTAATTGACAAAATCCATTTTTTCTCATTGAGAAATTATAGAGGCTTTGTTCAGAGGCCACTGTGTTTATTACTGATTTATTATGCAAAGAAGCATTGGAGACACACTTAGATATTTGTACTGTACCATACCATCCTGTTGTAAGCTGGAATTGAAGTTCTCTCCATCTACTATTGTTCGTTGTCATGTGTCAAAAATCCAGATGTGCTGCTTTTCATTACTTGTACATCAACTATGTAATTTAATGGTCATTCTTGGGTCATTTTCTGCACTGACTGTGGTCACAAGGGCAAGGAGGAATGCAGTATACATAGTTAAAGTTAGAGTAGTCTGTGAACCAGGATTTTTGAGACATGGCAGGAATATTGAGTGCCTGGAGTAAACTAATGCATACTCCACACGGACAGTGAAAATAAGTCAGGAAAGAGTTTAAGACCCTGGAGCTGTTAGGCAGAAACCTTAAGTAGCGAGCACAGTGCTGCCTTATTCAGTAAATTCTAAAATAAGTGGCCTGTAAATACAACTGTATGTTTGTAATGTTGGCATTTAGTATTGTACTCAGTGTTGGGAGCTATACTTCAGAGAAGCAGTAAGGCTGATAGAAAGATTTTCCTAAGAAGCATGTCAACTGCTTTATCCAGAAAGCAGTAAAGAAGTGCAGTGTGTTTTAGGAGTATACTTTCTGAGGTCTGAAGGGACAGTAGTTTAGGTCTGAAACCATAAGTTGCATTAGGGACATAAGTGTTAGAGATCATTACAAGCTCACTCCAACAAAGTGAAGAGCAGTCACTTTTCATAGACACTCCATGCAAAGGAAAGGGTGCAGAAATGAATGGGTTAAACACATTTCAGTGTACTGCATGGTTAGTCCCTAGACTTTATGTTGGATTAGAGTTGACTGTTTTAAAGGAACATGATAATATTTAGAAAGATACTATGGATATTTACTTTGCATGTTGCTGTTATTGTATGGTCTTCTTATAATGTTTTCAGGATTAGCTTGTATTCATTAGTTAAACTACATTATCTAGAATTGGTAGCAAATATACATATTGTATGTGGCAGAATTTATAACAAATAAACTTACTGTATGTGGCAGTCTTGTCATACCAATAATGTACTGTAAAGTTCTGTTATATGGTAGATTCTTCCAGATGGTCAGGCTTGATGAATCAAATACTTTTGTCAGGAAGGAGTCATTTGGAGACTCACCCTCACTGCCCTGTTTTGGATTATTGCTGATATACCTTTGAAGTGATGTTGCCAATCTCACCTTTATTCTCACTGATGGGGTCAGATCTAATCCATCAGATCCATCTCAGCCATTTTCCAAGTTCAATGTCTTCAGTAAAGCTTGTGGGCCCCTTCTTTACCTATATTGCAACCCCTAGCTTCCTCAGATCTCATTTGCCACCCAGCGAAGAGGTTGGATAGCAAGCTCTGGGCTGTTTGATATTTTTTTTTTATTATAGATTTCTAACTTTCCAATACTTAAAAACCCTTTTTTTCTCTTAAAATAATACTTTATATCTTTACCCTTCAGCTATTGTCTGTTAGTCTCTTTCTACACTTCCCTCTTTCCTACCTTTCCCACCTTTCTAATCATTTAAAAAAAATCTCTGTCCTTTTGCATGTTTTGTCCATTTAAGTTAGAGGACTGTCTCTGAGTTTTTTGTGTGTGTGTGTGTGTGTGTGTGTGTGTGTGTGTGTGTGTGTGTGTGTGTGTGTGTGTGTGTGTGTGCGCACGTGCTCTATTACTCTCCATCTCTGTTCTTTTCTTCTGATATAGATATGTCACAAAAGCAGGAGGGGAAGCCCTTGGGCTTCAAGAAATGCGGAAAAAGATGCCCCTAAGCAATTCACACATTCTATGTGTTGCTTGGGGCCTTATCATTTACAAGAGTCATGCTCCACCTGCCACAGATTTAACCACAGGGCATTGATAGAGCATAAAAATAAGGTCACTCTAAAAGGTTTGCTTAAGACCCCTTTTTCTGAGGCTATATTGCTGGAATCTTCAAAATCTGACAAATTGGACAAAACACAAAAGCGAGCTTCTTCAGAGCTGAAGCAGTAAGCTCCCAAGCTGTTGGCTCCAAAGGAAATACCAGAGCAGATGACTCAAGTCAGATCCAAGGCTTCTTCAGAAAAGCAAGAACTCTCTTCCCTGAAGTTGATCTTACCCTCTGAGTTTACGTCTAGGAGCTGATCACCTTTCCTGGAATCAGTCCATTCTCGGTTCTCTTCTCCTTTTCTAGCCAGATCGAGGTCACCTACCCTATCTACCCGATCCTACCTGATAGGGTAGTGGAAAGACAGTTAAAGACACTGGCCTTTAGTCAAATTATTAGTGGATTTGAGCCCAAAGGAAGTGGATCAGACACAGTCTTTCCCTTCTGCGCCTGCACCTCCTCTAATCCATCCCTTGGTTTCGGAGATGGAAGATTCCGATATCCAGCTTGTGTTTGTATCATGTCCAGGACCCATAGGCTCCTTGGATCCAGTATCTACCCTGAGTGTTGCCACCCAATTGGAGCAGGAGACCTCTCGGAGCAGACACTTTCCGGTTGGGTCCGCAGAGCCAGTTCGGATATCACCAAATCTGACCCTGTCTCTGGGGGCCTTGGCTTGGGTGAGTTTGACTTCTACATCAGCTTCAGAGCTTCCATCTTCTGCACCAAAGGTTCCTTCAGCTCCAACAACCCGTTCGTCAGATCTGGGGAGTTCTTTGGAGTGGGAGTGGACTGCATTTGAAGTTATGAGGAGGGTTTTGACTACCTCTCGGTCTGAGACACAGTCTGCTTCACATCTTCCTTCCAGTTCTGTCCAGGTGTCTTTGTCTCCTCACCTACCCTCTCTACAGGTGGCAGAGACCCTAGGCTTCAGGATGTCAGCAGGGGACTCCCCCCTCTTCTGAAACCTCCCCAGAATATCCCACTGAGGAGGTCCCGTGGAAGAGGACTTGCAAGAGGAAGCATCTTGGCTCCCTAGAAGAGTCCATCACATCTGATAATGACCTCAATGAAGCAGAAGGGTCCCCATGGTCACCTCCTGAAGATGTCTCCTTTGGAGACATCCTTTTAAAGCAGAGAGGTGACTGGCAGTCCACCTCCCCTTCAGCTGAGGAGTCAGTTTACCTGAAGGCCTTTGGTTCTCACCCTTCAACCACTTGGGTGACCCCTCCTTTCGATGAGCTCATTGAGTTAATCTCTCAGAAGGCTTGGGAGACTCCAGAGACCATAGAGCCTACTCCGAGGAGGCCAAATAAATATATTATAGCCCCTAAGGACAATAACGGTTTGACAAAAGGTGTAGCAGTTGATGCCATGGTCGTGGCTGCAGCCACTAAAAATGAGCTTTCCAAGACCAGCTCCTCTATCCATCCTCCAAATAAGGATTCCAGGACCATGGATAGGTATGGGAAGTGCATCTATTCATCAATTACATTTGCCTTACAGCCACTGAATTATCTTACCCACTTCACTAGATTGCAGAGGGACATGATAAAGGAACTATGCAATGTAGTGCATCTTTTCATCAGCGACCTTTGCCTTACGGCCACTGAATTATCTTACCCACTTCACTAGATTGCAGAGGCTAATAGTTCCTTTAGCATGTCCCTCTGCAATCTAGTGAAGTGGATAATAATTCAGTGGCCATAAGGCAAAGGTCGCTGATGAAAAGATGCACTAGATTGCATAGTTCCTTTAGCATGTCCCTCTGCAATTTAGTGCATCGTTTCATCAGTGACCTTTGCCTTACGGCCACTGAATTATCTTACCCACTTCACTAGATTGCAGAGGGAAATGCTAAAGAAACTATTAGACTCCCTCCAAGGAGCTGTAGGTGATGCAGAGGCAGATAAATTCAATGCTCAGCTCTCCACCCTAGAGTCAGTCGTGAACTCATCCTTGATATGCAGCAGATTGAACGAGTAGGGCAACAGGTTCAGGCATCTCTCTCAGGAGGCAGGCCTGGATGCGCCTTTGCAATTTTGTGGAGGCCTTCAGGTCTTCCTTCATTAACACCCCTTTTGATGGCTCTTCTCTCTTTGGGCCCATAATAAAAGAAATGCTCACCAGCTATGAACAAGAAGGTAAGACCTTATCTGCAGTTGGAGTACATTTTTCCACACCTACTTAGACCTTTTCCCAAAGGTCAAAGAGGTAGTGGGAAGATGTGGTTCAGAAAATCATGGAGGTCTTTCCAAGACTCACAGGGTGAAAGTTCCCATAGTGGCAGAGGGGGGAACAATAATGGAAGATGCCACCCTCATGGCAAGGGAGGCCCACAAAATCAGGGCTCTAGAGAATCGTTCTTTGGTAGACCCTTCCAGTGCTCCTGAAGGGAGTGCTGGATTGCTTCGGGAGTCAATTGTCTCTGCACCACAAAACCTGGCAAAAGATAACAAATGACAAATGTGTGCAGAATATAATATCCAGAAGATATATCATTCCCTTCTGTTTTCCTGCTCCTGTAAACGTCAATTCCAGACGTTCCACCCAGTCAAAAGGAACAAGCAATATTAGAAATCCAAAAGTTACTAAGAAAAGAGTCATCCAAGAAGTCCCCGCAGACCAGAAAGGATCAGGAACTTACTCAAGATTCTTTTAGTTCCAAAGAAAGCAGGGGACTGGAGAGCCATTTTGGACCTCAGCAATCTAAACAAGTCTGTAAAAAAGGCCACGTTCCAGATGCTGACACTGGAAAAAGACAACTGGATGTGCTCTATAGACCTTCAGGATGTGTACTACCACATTCTAATGGAAAGGCAATCCAGAAGGTTCTTGCACTTCCGACTAGGAGCCAGTCATTTCCACTTTCGAGCTATGCCCTTTGGTCTCACTGCAGCCCCCAGAGTGTTCACCAAGTGTATGGCAGTTGTGGTGGCTCACCTGAGATGCAGAGGATTCCCTGTGTTTCCATATCTGGATGACTGTCTCATAACTGCCCTGAACAGGCATTTCCTGCTACAAGCCAGGGACTATATCCTTCAACTATATTCCTCCCTAGGTGTTACCTTAAATTACAGAAAATCTGCACTAGAGCCATGTCAAAGTTTAATCTTCATAGGAGCAGAGGTAAACATGACTACACTAGTAGCAAGACTCCCACAAGACAGAGAAGATGATCACCTCCATTATATAAGACTAGTAATTAGAGAGGCTTCAGCCTCTGCAAAAGTAGTTCTTTGGGTACTGTGAAAAATGGCTGCATCAATTGTACTCATTCCCCTGGCTTGTCTTCATATGAGAATACTTCAGTGGTTACTTTCCACACAGTGGTCAATCTTGGAACTTCCAATGTCACACAAAATTATGATAACCAACGTTTGCAAAAAAGACCTCCAATGATGGATTTACTCTCCACTAGTATCTCAAGGCTGTCAGTTCATGCCCACTCAACCCGAGACCACAGTGACCACGGAGGCTTCCCAGATAGGGTGGGGGGCATTATCTAGAGAAGACAGTCCAAGGCATCTGGCAGGAACACAAGGCTCACTTGCACATAAACATCTTAGAGATGAGGGCGGTGCTTTTAGCTTTGCAAGCATTTCAAGACACTGTCCCTCTAGGAACCATAACAATTC